>NW_028281136.1:460000-790000 GCF_059751285.1 Brachycentrus maculatus
ACAATCAGGTATGTCAAATACTTGAAAGCGGCCGGGTCAGGAGTCGTAATAATCGTCGGGTATGTATGAGGAGATGCATGAATGTAGAAGAGGCAAAGAATGTTCGCAAAGACAGAGTGGTGTGGCGTTCGATTCTCTCTGCCTAACCCTGCGGAGAAGCGGCGTGATGGTTAGTTAGTTAGTTAGTTAGTTATAAATATATTAATTAAAATCCGATGCCTTTTATTTACTGCAAAAGCATTGGAGCATGAATGTAGAAGAGAATCAGAATGTTGGAAACACTGGGCCGGTACATGAAACACAAGTATATGTATTATGACCTGATGCAGTGCTCTATGCACCAGTGTGTGTATAAGAGCCGAACCAATGGAAACTTGGGCATCATCAAGTATAGACATAAGGGATGCAAGATCCCTTGACCCCCAAAAAATTTCAAAATTAATATAAGTGATTTTTGAAGTGAAGGGGGGGGTCAAATAAATACAAGTGATTTTTCACTCTAATATTACCCTGGACTGTAGGGTTGATCACCTTTCCTTCATGTGTTAACGATTAGATAACACTGCGTTTATATGATGCAGTACCCTATGCACCATTGGGGTGTGGATAAGGGTTTGAAGAAGAAGAGATGTATGAGGAGGTTCATGAATGTGAAAGGGGCGAAGATTGTTTGAAAAGGCAAATTGATGTGGTGTTCTATTTTCTCTGCCTACCCCTGCGGTGCGTCGCGATGGTTAGTTAGTTAGTTAGTTAGATACGTCCCGTGCATTTCATTCATAATGATTAGTACAGATTTGCTTCCTTCCTTGTGAATCTTGTCCATCAACCTCCGATAGCGTTGGTTTTTGCGATCCGTATTCACGCCCAACAAATCAAGCGCCATCACGTAACACCTATCCGACTTGTTCTCCATGAAGCCTTCCGTGAAGTGGTAAGGAGCATTCTTATTTTCAGAGAAATTGTCCAGGAAAAACTTGTAGAAAGTAGAAAACGAAGACCAGAATACCGGATATATCAATTCGTTCCCCAGTTTGTCGCAAGTTTCGATGAGATACGAGCATATTTTCCTCCCGAAAGCCTCAAACACTTTACTAGCTTCCGGTGAATCCACGTTTAAAGTTTCATTAGTACAGACATCTAAGATTTGTCTCCATTTTATATGCGCGTTTAAAATGATGTTGAGTTCGAAGGTCGTCTCAAACGGCAGTCGCGAAGACAACAGTGCGGACAGATCATTAAAAATGTGGATGGGGTCGACATTTAAACTCGCCGTTAGGGACAATTGGCAACAATTTAAGATGAAGCTTTTCATGTCCTTCATTTGAGTAGAGTTTTGCGAATGTTCCGAGCCCCATTTATCTGATGTGAGTTTTTTCAATAGAGTTTGTTGTCGCTCGAGGCTATCGGCTTCCAGCATGTGATATGAGACAAACGTGTGCAGGTTTTCCAAAATGACTGATTTTTCGTCCGCCGAAAAGTATTCACCGATGAGGACTTGGCGAAATTCTTCAGTAAAGTGTTTCCTGAAGACGTGCGCTTCAGAAGACAGACTGGACAGCTCTCCGCTCACATTCACCTTCTCCGAATCCAGCCGCTTGACGACCGCCCAACACGTCTCGAAGTATCGGGACACCAGAATAGGTTTGACATGAAGGCAAGTGAGGTACTTGAACAACGGCCTGTCCAGCTCTTTGAAAGATTGCAGGAACTGTCTCAGAGCTTCCCAGATCTCTCTATACTTGTCCGCGTCGCGTTCCACTCGTTGCAATCGAAACATTTGTTTGAATATAACCTCCCGAATGGAAACATTCTTTTCAACCGCCCAAAGTTTCTTGAAGAAATCCAACAATTCGCTTCTCGGATAAAAGTAATGAGCTAATCGAATGGCGGTTTTTTTAGCGGAAACTTTTCTATCCATCAACTGCTTCACGTAGCCTAAAGTATCGGTGGTGGATTTCTTAAAAGGCAGAGACAGAAGAGATGGAACTATGAACTTCAGGTAGTCTCCGCTAGCGAAACGTAACAAGGTTTCATACGACACGGGAGGATCTATGATCAGTAACCCTTTAGCGATTATTTCACCATTCACATATTCCGCAGTGTGCTCGGACAAGTCTACTCTGGTTTCCGTAGGATAGTATTCCTCTATCATCCTCTCGGCATCTTTGGTGTCCTGTAACAGCGACAAGGCCAGAGCCGAAATGGCTTCCGAGTTTTCATTTTTTTCACAATGTTCCTTGATGGCTTTCTTGAGTAATTCCATCATCGGCTTACTCATGTACGCCCTAATTCTGCAGAAAAACTTGACAAATTTCTGTAAACTGTAAGTTTGCAAGCATTGTTCTAAGAGTAAGGACATGTTCCTTATTATAACGCTAGCATCGTGGCGTAGAAAATTCTCGCAAATTTTAATATCTGCATTGTCATTTGTAAAAATGTTATCGGCGAACATAATCTTGGCTTTGATATCTTCGGCCAATCGATTTACCAAGTAAAACCTTTTGTTTTCCGGATCATTTAACAAATGATTTTTTATAACTTCCATCAACCACGTGCATTCTGTGACGGAACGACCCTTACTATCGCTTCTCTTCTTATAAGATTCTACAAGCCTCGTGACAATGTCTTCAACATTGCCATGTTTCGGGTTGCTTTCAATAATGGCTTTGTACTTAGCGAAAAATGCATCCAAAATGATGAACTCATACTTCGGTACTCCCACCAGCAAGTTGACGTGGCCGATGTTGTGTTTTATGCACTTGTCTATACTGGGGCCAATAGGAAGGTCGTTATCCAGACAAAATCGCATATAAGACTCTAGGTATCCCGACAACATACCTCGTCGATGGTAATCTTCCATCTCTTTAGTGACGCACATAAAGTCTAGCATCTCGTTTATGGCGGCCCAGTGCTCGGAAGAGAGCGTGTGGAGAGTAAAGGACGACTTCAAGTGGCTAAGGAACTGATAACGCAGTCTCACTTGATCGTTCCTGTGTTTCTGCACCACGTACTTCAAAACATTCAATAGACTCTCCTCGTCTTTATTTATCTTGCAGCAATCGAGCATTCTTTCTAGGAGAGCCGTTCTGTTCTCTATCTGGGAAGCCGCCTTGAGTAGAGTCGTCAGGCGGGGTATCGCCGTGCCGGGAGACATGAACTTTAGAAAATGTTCTTCCCTGTAATAATCGTTAAATTTTAAATTTTGGATTTTCATTGCAGCCCACTCGTGTCGCATTTCCTGCGGTAAGTGTTCTGCTAAATCCAAATTGAGAAATTCGTACAGGAGTATAACAGAAGCGCCGTTATATTTCATCGCGTATATCTTCATCAAAAACTGGACCCTCTTGGTAGGTTTGAATTTATCTAGCACTACGGAAAGTGATTCAAAACTGAATTCGGCTACATCGTCGGCCATCAAATTCAAAGCGAGCTTTTCTAAATTTTCTCCCTTCAAACTACTCACCAATGTAGGTCGATGTAGAAATTCTAGATAGTACTTAGGATTCGAAATCACATCGTCTCGAACTAAGTTCAATATACGACGGGTGGTTCTGCCACCGAGTTTGATGCTTATTTTGTTTGGGTATTTTTTGTACAAATCTAAAAACTCTCGGGGGCTATCGTTTGCGTACAAATGCCATAACTTGTTATAATCATTCTTGAACCTGTAGGATTGAGGCATAGTTTTCTTTATTCCATCGTCACTGAGATGTTTTGTTAGATATTCTATCACTAACTTTGGGTCTATTTTATAAATTTGCAACAGCTGGGATTCGGGCATGTTGAAATGATCCGTCAACATTTGCGATCGGATGAATTCGACGCTGCACTTTGGGAGAAGCTTGACGGCGAGTTGGTCTCCGTAAATCGGTGAGATTTGAGTGTAGAGGTCTCGGGCGAGCGTTTCGTTCTGCAAGTGCGCCCCGAATGCGGAGACGATCCTGCAGATGGTGTGGTAGGAGGCGAAGGGGAACACTTCCCGGAGCAGGTGGCGGGCGGACACCAGGTGGGGATGGGAAGTTCCCCGGAACAGCCAGGTGGCCTTGAGAGCGAAGGCGATCACCATTTGGTTCTCGGTTTTGAAGATGTCGCAGAGGACTGGAGCGTTGCGGGTTCGGTTGGCGAGCTTGGCGATGTATATCTGATCCGCTTGAGTCTTGTTGCTCCAAGAGGCGAGGTTCTCCGGACACAGGACTTGCGGATGGGAAGTTTCTATCAGCTTGTTGAAGCTGCGATGTCTCTCGCCCAGAGATAGCCCCGTCAGCTTGTCGTTCACTGAACCCCCCGTCAACTCCATCTGGAACAAACACCGTCCATCAGAATACCGCTACAAAACTGGATAATATAATTATTTCAGGTGTAATACTCTTAAAAGCGGATTGAATTCCAAACTTTCTTAATATTAAAATCCCAACTATACCTGTCCCACATTCCTCCTGATTTCTCTATTCCTAGTCCTGGTAAAATAGACCTTTCGCAAAATAGACCGGAGTGGCGAAGGAGGTGTCACTTGTTGCTGCAGACCAATCCACAGGATTGAGACAAACGAAGAAGAACCCTGGTGTATAGACCTAGCATCCAGTCATATATGCTATGATGTAGATTCTCCGTGTCACTCTCCCATATATACTGCTCTAAACATTCTCTCCACATGACCAAACCATATTAAAGACCTTTAATCTTCTTACTGATTAACTATACTGTCACACCTCAATTCTAATTTCTCTACTCGTAACCCTGGCATACTGTCCTACCTTCTAGACATACATGCCATATAAACTTTTGGCCCTACTCTCCCATATCGTTCACTCCTTTCAAGAACGTCATAAATCAAAATTTGTCAATTTTCAGTAGTACATGTTTTCGGAATGCCCAGAAAATGTATTTTGAAGAAAAGGTATTGTTTAAGTATTTTTAAAAAAAACTAAATATATTCTCAATATTATTAATATTTAAAGCATTTACTTTGTGGTTAGTCATTTTTACTTATTTATTTTTTTACAAAAATGTTAATAAAATTAGTATATAACCACTCACCGAGATTTTTACGTCTACCGGTTTCGAGACGTACCCGTCTCTTCGTCAGGACAATCACTAACACAGCATGCAAACAAAGGAAGGGTAGTATTGTTTGCATGCTGTGTTAGTGATTGTCCTGACGAAGAGACGGGTACGTCTCGAAACCGGTAGACGTAAAAATCTCGGTGAGTGGTTATATACTAATTTTATTAACATTTTTGTAAAAAAATAAATAAGTAAAACTAAATATTTTTCAAATGGAGAAAAACAGTCGGGTTTTAGCTAAAAAGATCTGTTGCACAGTAAAAAGTTTAATAAGTGTCTTGATATTTATTTCTAATACATTTTATTATATTTTTAAACTTTAAAAACGATCTCCTGAAAAATCAAGTTTTTTGATATTTGACGTTGTTGAAAGGAGTGAGCGATATTACTGATTCCTTCGTGTGTTTCTTCATGCATGACAATAAATATGTACCTTCATAATATAAAATTTACCTTTTGAGATTATCCAAATGCTAATTTTCACAAAAAACAGATGCCTCTAAATACGAGATAAACTGCGACCGTCTAAAACCATCAAAACAGAATGACTCATCGCTGACTCATGGGTATTATTACAAAATATATGGTGTAATGTGTACAATTGTCTGAATTTAACGTTGAAAATAAGAAAAACTTCAGTATTGCAATATGTTAATCATATAACATCTTTAAATTATCGAAGATAATATTAACTTCCATACTGGAATGTTCATAACATCATAAAAATAAATTTATTCAAATCTAAAAGGGTAAATAGTGGTAAACAGCCCGGCCGGCGAAACGTCAAAACCGTCAAAAAAATATATGAAGTAGGTTAACCATAGATTATATACATAATACCAAGTTAACCATAGATAAAAATTGACAGCTGTCATTATTTATTATCTAGGTAGGTACTTTATTTAAAAAGTTATGTAAAAAATGTGTTAGCATGTTCTTACTCTGACAAAAACGGTGAAAGTTTTCTTCTTCTCTAGTTTCAATCTTGGAGATTGGTTGGCTTCAAAGTCCAGGATCTTTTGCTCGGTCTCCATCTGTCTGCTTCGGCTCCGTATTGGTGATCCAGATCTTTTAACACATTAAAAAAAAGGTCCTTGGGGCCACAACTACAAACCGCAAAGTATTATTTTTAAGAGAAAAATCTGGGCCAATTTCCATTATTTGTCAGGGGGCCACATGAGTGTACATACATTTATACTACATGGCAAACTTGAAGGGTACCAATTCACAGAATGTAAAATCCAATCCAAGATTGGAGTTATATTTAATCTCGCAAACTCTTGACCACACACATTGTGAGTGGCGTTCAACGTGTTAGCGTGATCTAAACCTTTGTGGTTTCAGTATGTTTTGATATTTTTCTAAGATATCTTTTTTTTAAATCTTTTTTGTTGTTTGATATGCAACAACAAAACATTGATATGCATACGGTACAGCATGGGATCAATGCAATGTTAACTTAATTATATCAGGGCTGTGGAGTCGGAGAAAAAAACACGAGTCCAACTCCGATTCCTATATTTACCAACAATACGACTCCGACTCAAAAAAGCTCAATTTTATCAGGTTGTTATACCTATGCATATAGCCATTTTTTTAGTAAAATAATAGAGAAATCGAGAGAATTTTGTTTGTGTAACGCAATGGCAATAACATGTGGATGTGACCAATGCAGAACGTAAAAATTCGCACAAAGGAGAAAGAAATGCGCCTCTTTTTTCGACGTGAGAAAGGAGACAAGGAGAAGGAGAAACACATTTTCGTAGACTTTATGCATTAATTGGATCTTGGTGATTCACCATATCGGCACAATACACTTTCATTTTAATTATTAAAAAAAATGTAAGTACCGGAGTAAGTACCTAGTACTTACTTACCACCTAGTACTTTCTTACTTTAAGCTGTTTTTTATGTCAGGAAGAAGTAAAAAAAGTCAGGCGAGGTAAATTAATAGTTATTTTTTTTACATTTTTTCCTTCTGTTACCCGTAGCCGCATCCAGAGTGTGCATAGTTTAATGTGTTAACTTATCGATCAGTCAATTTCGAACTTGGTAACATGTTCGATCAGTCAATTTTTAAATATTGGAGTAGAACTTCAATGAGATACAGATGATGTAAGTGAAACTACTCATGGAAAATGACATTACTGATATAGGGGAAAGGAATCAATTGAAAATGAGAATAGTAAAATGGCTAGGGAACTCAGTATTGCATATTGGATTGCAGTATTGCATTTTTAAATATTGGAGTGGAACTTTAATGGGATACAGATAATGTAAGTGAAACTACTCATGGAAAACGACACAACTGATTTAGGGGAAAGGAATCAACGGAAAATGAGAATAGTAAAATGGCTAGCGAACTCGGAATTGCATAACTGTAACCTTATAATTTACAAAATAAAAGAAACTTTTTAATTTTCTGTTATTTTTTTTAAAACCCTTATCCGCACCCGTTGGTGCATAGGGCACTGCATCATAAAAACGCATTGTTATTTTGAACACATGGAGGAAAGGTGATCTGCCCTCCGCTTCAGGTACCAGTCCAGGGTAATATTGAATAAATATAAGAGCGAAAAAAATACTTAATAATTTATTTGACCCCCTCTCTGGGAATCGAAGCCGGGACTTCCAGTACGGTAGCCGAGCGTGCTGCCCATTACACTACGGAGGCGAACGAAACTGATATACGGGAAAGGAATTGATGGAAAATGAGAAAAGTTCAATGGGTAGGGAACTCGGGATCGCATAACTGTAACCTTGTAAATTTACAAAATAAAATAAAATCTTTAATTTTTTTTTATTTATTCAAATGGTTTATGGTATAATTTGACAAAAAATTATCTTTAAATGTTATTATAATTTGATATACGAGTAAGTACTTAATTGATAAAAGATCACTTTTAAAAGACATTATTTGTTTATAAATACCTAGAAAAGGGGACAAATTTTACATACTTGTACAAAATAAATACTATTATTCTTTATAACAACTAACAAAAACATTGTTTGGAAGGGAAGGATCATAGTTATATTTTTAAAACAAAACAAAAAAATCATCGTTTAAAATTTTATTGAATAATAATTCATTTTATTATTATTTTTCAAACCCTTATCCGCAACCGATGGTGCATAGGGCACTGCATCATATAAACGCAGTGTTATTTTGATCTCTAACACATGAAGGAAAGGTGATTAGCCCTCCGCTTCAGGTACCAGTCCAGGGTAATATGGAACAAATACTAGAGTGAAAAAAACACTTATATTTATTTAACCCCCCCTCTGGGAATCGAACCCGGGACCTCCAGTACGGTGGCTCAGCGTGCTGACCATTACACTACGAAGGCGGACAATTTTATTATTTAGTCAATTATAAATAAGTAGGTATCTTGTGTATATAAATTGAAACAAGTAAATAAGAGATTCTTTTTTATTTTTAAATCTCATTTAATTTTAGAATAGGTAGTGTAATAATTTCATATAACAATATAATTTTATTGATTTATTTATTTATACATTAAGTTATATTTATTTATTGGTTCTTTGATTGATATGTAGACTAACTAACTAACTAACTAACCATCACGCCGCTTCCCGCAGGGGTAGGCAGAGAGAATAGAGCGCCACACCACTCTGTCCTTGCAAACATTCTTCGCCTCTTCCACGTTCATGCATCTCCCTCATACATACCCGCCGATTGTTACGACTCCTAACCTGACCACTTTCAAGTATTTGGCATGCCTGATCGTGCCATGTTTTTCTCGGTCTTCCTCTGCTTCTTTTCCCTCTAACATTCGCCTCATAAATTTGTTTTATCGTTCTTTCCTCACTCATTCGTTCTACATGTCCAAACCATCTCAACACACCTTTCTTAATTTTATCCATAATGCTTATCTCAGCTTTGCATTCCTTCCTTATTTCACTATTCGTACATCTATCATACATCGTTTTGTTGCACATTCTTTCTGAGAGATCGCATTTCGACTGCATTAAGTCTACTTTCATCCTTCTTTCGCCAACTCCATGTTTCACTTCCAAAAATTAGAGTTGGAACCAGGACTCCGTTGTGCACTGCCAGTTTGCCAGTTCTGTTAATTAAATAAGTTTCCATTAATGGAAACTTAAGCTTTAATTAACAGAATCCTTTTAAACGATATACCCAACTCGTTGCTCAAAAAACTTATTCATTCCTTGCGCCAAAAATATTTGTATGCTGCCCGAGACCATTAAGATTTCCAGGAGTGATCAGGTCTTTAAGAACAGTGTCCGTCGATGGTTGCTCAGCATTGGAAGGGACAAGGTAGAAAGTGAATTAATTCAAGTCCAGGTGTAATTATCTTATTGAAAAACCTTTATACTGTAAATTATTTTTGTATCTCCTGTATGTTATGTTTATAATCTAATAATAATAAAAAATATTATTAAAAAAGAATAAAATAATATAAAAATTGTATTAACATGTTAGTATTCCGCTCAACACAGGCCATGCCTAAAGAACCGTAATACACATAATAAATGTATATATGAAATGAGTATGTACATTTGAATGTATCTATGTATTATGAAAAATAAATAAATAAATAAAATAAAAAATAAAAATAAAAAACTCAGAATGATTAGTCAGCTAGTGCTTGTATCATTGAATCACGTTTAACAATTGATTTTTACTCACCTACTTATAACCCTTATCCGCACCCAATGGTGCATAGGGCACTGCATCGAATTGACGCAGTGTTATCTTGATCATTACTTACATGAAGGCAAGGTGATCACTCTCGCACTTCAGAAAAAACATTCAGGTTTTACCTAAAAAGATCTGTTGCACAGTAAAAAGTTCAATAAGTGGCTTGATATTTCATTTTAATACATTGTATTATATTTTTCAACTTTAAAAACGATCTCCTGAAAAATCAAGTTTTTTGATATCGCTCACTCCTTTCAAGAACGTCATAAATCAAAAATCGCCAATTTTGAGTTGTGCATGTTTTCGGAATGCCCAGAAAATGTACTATATCCCAGTAAAAGCGGCATATTTTTAACTCAATATTTACCCGCTACAGGGCAGAAAGTGTCATTTTTGCATTTTGAAAAAAAGGTATTGTTCAATTATTTTTTTAAATATACTAAATATATTTTTCAAATGCAGAAAAAACCTTCAGGTTTTACTTAAAAAGATCTGTTGCACAGTAAAAAGTTCAATAAGTGGCTTGATATTTATTTTTAATACATTGTATTATATTTTTGAGCAGAAATTGTTGTTTTTGCATTTTGAAGAAAAGGTATTTAATTATTTTTTTCAATATATTAAATATTTTTCAAATGGACAAAAAAACCTTCAGGTTTTACCTAAAAATATCTGTTGCACAGTGAAAGGTTCAATATGTAAGTGGCTTGATATTTATTTTTAATACATTGTATTATATTTTTGAACTTTAAAAACGATCTCCTGAAAAATCAAGTTTTTTGAAATTTGACGTTGTTGAAACGAGTGAGTGATATGTCAACATTGTAAGTACTAATCGAAAATATAAATATGTGCAGTGTTTACAGTGTTTCTCCTGTACAAGGCTTACCAATGCAAAGAAAGGAAAGATGAAAAAAATATCACTACATAATCACTTAATTAAAACTAGCTATATTTACGTATTAGAATTCCTTGAAAATAGCTAATTAAATACTCGCCATATCAAATATATACAATAAATAATATTTATTTTATCATATAATAAATCTAGTTTAGAAAAATCTATTGATAACTGGACCTATTCATTACAAAATTAATTCGCAGAATCAATTGTGTAAATTCATTTAAAACGAATTTGAAATCAAATTAAGATTAAATTAAACCTAACCTAATTACAATTTTAATTATATATATATATATATATATATATATATATATATATATATATATATATATATATATATATATATATATATATATATATATATATATATATATATATATATATATATATATATATATATATATATATATATATATATATATATACATATATCGTAGTCGTACAGGAGAAAGTGACCAACTAACAAAACGTAAAATGTTCAGGAGGGCCATTTGAGTCACTTAAGCTTGGCAAGAAAATAAACATAAATGCAGTTAGTCATTTTTAACAAGTCAATATATTATACTTCCAAGTTTAAAATCGTTTTGGGATTTTTTTCAGGGCAATATTAAGCTAGTAAGATATCAAATAGTCAATGACCACGTTTTTGTAAAAAATGCACATGGTCACTTTCTCCTGTATGACTGCAATATATATGATTTTATAACTTTTAGGAAGTAAACATTGTGAATTTTTATTAGGAAGACCTGATAAGGAGTGTTTTTCTACCGAAAGGATATCCTACGTAAACAAAATGGTATGTTTTTATTTTAATTTTCGATCTGAAACAGGTTTTATTTATTGTTTCGGCATTAACTTTGTGGTAAGACATGTTACAATGATTAAAGAAAACACTTCGTTTTTTACCACTTGAGTTTTATTATAGACTACATGTTTCAGAAGTTAAACTTCCATCATTCAGGTCTGTATAATACCTGTTATTACTATGTTATTATACAGACCTGAATGATGGAAGTTTAACTTCTGAAACATGTAGTCTATAATAAAACTCAAGTGGTAAAAAACGAAGTGTTTTCTTTAATCAACAGGTTGTGGGAGAGTTGAAAGTTTATCACTCATCAATTACCCCGACACCGTGTCACTATCGTCTTTTATTTGACGACAGCTTTTTCACATCAAATTGAGCATTTAACAAATCAAATTAAACCCCTTACGAATCAAATTGGACGTTATTTGAATTTTGTAAAAAAAAAACAATGAATTTTTGAAAATGTATTGAAAATAGTACTTATGATTGAGTACAATATGTAGTATTGAAAGTCTGAAAATTTGAGAACACATCGCTTGCACAGACTATGGTAGCTAATTACACTGGCCGACAATGATTTTGTAACTGAAATATTGATGACTGATTTGGACTAAGTTAATCGTTCTTATTCAAAGTGTATATGGTGACAAGCTTGTATCACGTCAAGTTTTGATGTTACAGCCATATTATTGTTTGTACGGACCCCATACGTTGAAACCGTAATAGTGGTTGGTATCTAGACATGCTTTATTCTAAGGTCTAAGGGATTCAAAAAAGTATTGATAATTATGGAGTAACAGTGAAAATATATTAACTTATTAATATTGAATACGATAGCATTATATGTTTATTTATATTTGTACATAAATAATAAGATAAACTTTAGTCAATTTCAGAATTGAAAATATCCATAACTAAAGAATCTGACATGCTGCTTTTTTTTTGCTTTCGTTTTTCAATTCAGCTATGCAAAGTGCATAAAGATCGGGTATTTTCATGCCAGTTACAAAATAAAAGTTGTAAATTGTTGCCCAGTATCTCTAAGATATCCAGAATTGTAAACAAATATTTGAAAACACTCAAAACGTTATAAAGTGTAATGTTTTATATATTTTTTATATTAAAAGCATTGTGGTATGGTAATAAAACACTCTCCTTATCATTCATCCTTTACTTTGATCTTTGTAATACCACTTAAAAACCTTCTTAAGTGGTATTACATAAAGTGAATGATGAATGATAAGGAGAGTGTAGTGTAAATAAATATATTAAAATGTTTACATTACTGTTTAAAATAATTAACATTAAATGTAAATAACATTTTGAGTGTGTCCAAATACTTGTTAATAAAAAGCTTCTTTACATCTCACCAATAGATGTCTCTAGTGAAGTTCTAGTGATTCATGAACAAGGTTTCTAAATTGGTTCATATATAAAGAACTTCCAAGAATTTGAGTAGTGTGGTTGTCAATAATGGGTAGAATTGGTGAATGTTACACGTGTGTAAAGTGATCACTTAAACCAGCCTATGACGGTCGTAAGCCCCGTAAATGCCCAGACTTCCATGTTCTTCTTCATCTTTGATGAGATGTCAAAAAAAAAAAAAAAAAATAAGGTGATAGCAACAAGCGGAGTCTAGTGTTTCATAATATTTACACAATAATATAATATAAAATCGCTTCTTATTTTATATATTAGTAAATGGAAGATGTGTATTTTCTTACTTGCTAATAAATGTCTTACATGATAAATTATTTGATTTGAATATAATGTCCATAGTATTTTGTTGTATATTTAAAGTATGTACATTTCTTATTTCTTGTATCAATTATACAGTTTATAACTAACAAACATTTTATTTCGATCACAGAGTTGTCGGTAGGTCCACAAATAATTATACAGTGTTTATTTATATATATATATATATTAACAAAGTAAGCTCAAAACTGGTGCGAGCGATGAGTGGAATAAAACATTTTCTGTAGCATCCACTGGATATTATTATAAGTCTATTCAACCCGTGATACCCAAATCCCCTTGGTTCCGCAATTTCAAAATGCCTAAGCTGAATGAGTTCCTTCTGATATAAATATATTTGATGTATTTTGTCTGTTTTTTTTAATATTCTTTTCAATTTTGTTACATTCGATGGACAGTATTCCAACTTGTGGGATACAGACTTGGGTGACCCAAGGTTGACAGATAAAGCTGAAGAGGTCTTAAAGTTTTTGGGTGCTATTCAGCTTTGTATTTTTTTAATAAATACATTTATTTACATCTAAACCATGTATTCTTCTTAGAATTTTAACCTATCCTAGGTTTTGCAGATTGGGAGGACGGTATTTTTACTCGTATCCCCTTGTGTATTGACCTCTTAATCCCGCATTCATAGTTTATTTCAATAGGTCCCTTTAAAACGATAGATAAAGGTTTCACCGTATTTGAGAACATTGAAATGAGAAACAATAATATCGGTTCAATAGAAATAGAAAAATAACAATGAAGTCTTGTGCCTTGAAATGTCAAAAAAAAACGGGGCTAGTTGTTAGAGTATTTTTTGAGATTATTTAAATTTTTAAGATTAATTTTCAATAATACACTTAAAAGGATATAAAAAATTACCATTCTGTTCATGGTCTATCCATAGGTGTTTTTTTAGAGGTAAACAAATCCAAAATTACCGCAATAAATTGATGGTGGCACCCTTCGTGTGGCATGTTGTTAGTGTGACGAGTTTCTGCTCAATAAAAAGCTTCTTTTAATCTCACCAATAGATGTCTCTAGTGAAGTTTTAGTGATTCAAGAACAATGTTTCAAAATTGGTTCATATATATATATATATATATATATATATATATATATATATATATATATATATATATATATATATATATATATATATATATATATATATATATATATATATATATATATATATATATATATATATATATATATATATATATATATATATATATATATATATATATATATATATATATATATATATATATATATATATATATATATATATATATATATATATATATATATATATATATATATATATATAGAACTTCCAAGAATTTGAGTAGTGTGGTTGTCAATCATGGATAGAATTAATAAATGTTACACGTGTGTAAAGTGATCATTTAAACTAGCCTATGACGGTCGTAAGACCCGTAAATGCTCAGACTTCCATATTCTCCTTCATCTTTGTTGAGATGTCAAAAAATGATTTGAAAAATAACTCCTATAATTGGAGACAATCCAGATTTGTGAACAAGTATTTGGACATACTCAAAATCGCTCTGAAACTCACACCGAAAACAATTGAGATCATAAATCTTTGGAGCTTTTTACTTTTGGGGACTTTCATATAGCTAACAATAAAATTCTTTAAATTATTTACTAATCATTATCTTGATGACAGTCACCATTTATCTTTGGCTATGTGACTTCTTTTTTGGTCATTTGAGACCCTTTTGATAGACATTCTTGTCTAAGAACCATTTTACAGGCTAACAATTGCATAGTCCACAGTTACCACACGCTTCATCTTATCCTTCAGTTTTGGGACCATCCCGATTGGTCCTCGCTTCCGATTGGTCGGTAGTTTAGAGCCCCCTGATTGGCCGAGTAGAATCCAGTGTCGCAGTAGACAGGAACCTTAGCTAAGTATTGTTGTTCGTTCTGTGATTGTTGGTGGCAGCTTGAGCCTGCTCTGCGTCGGGTACTGCCATTCTTAACTTCTTGTATTTACCTAGAAATAATAAAATAACTAATAAACACTTTAAAGGATATTCGGTTTACACTGTGTGATTAAACGGATCAAGGATGTGGAGTGGTGGGGCAAGTAAACAAGGCTGCAGTGATCTCAGGATACCTGAAAAACTCTATGCGGAAAAACCCTGCCATGAAGATCTTCAGCAAAATAAAAACATATACATAAAACTTGTGTGCGACCCATCATGACATATCGCTCACTCCTTTCAACAACGTCATATATCAAAAATCGTCAATTCTCAGTTGTGCATGTTTTCGAAATGCCCAGAAAATGTACTATATCCCAGCAAAAGCGGCAATTTTTTAACTTAGTATTTACCCGCTACAGGGCAGAAAGTGTTGCTTTTGCATTTTGAAGAAAAAGTATTGTTTAATTTTTTTTTTAAATATACTAAATATTTTTCAAATGGAGAAAAATCATTCAGGTTTTACCAAAAAATATCTGTTGCACAGTAAAAAGTTCAATAAAAGGCTTGATATATATTTTTAATAATTTTTTTATATTTTTAAATTTTAAAAACGATCTGAAAAATCAAGTTTTTTTATATATGACGTTGTTGAAAGGAGTGAGCGATATGGGATTGAATGCAGGGCAGACACCGCAGTAACAAAAAATGCGCTAAGACCTTTCACACATAAAAAATATCTTGGTAATGTTGGTATAGCTCAGTTGGTAAGTAGGTATATAATATACTAACATTGCTAACATTTTTGTAATAACTCGACACCCAAGATGGGTGAAAAGCCATTAAAAAGAAGAAGAAGAACATTTTTGTAAAAACTTGTGAAAAAAGTAAACAAAGGAGTTATCGAAGTGGGAAAGACCCAAGACCTAGAGGAATGAAGGCCAAGTACTTGGCAGTCAACTACAGTCTTGGAAGCTAAGTCTTCTCTTCTTCTTTCCATGTTCGCTCCCTATGTGGAGCATATGGCCAACACGAGACGTCTCTAAGTCACTCTGTTACGCGCCATCTCCTTGGCTTCCTCCCAGGTCAGTCCGGCGTCTCGAAGTTCCGCTGAGTATAGTGGGTGAATAGGCGCCGGAATCCTCGGGGTTAGAAGAAGAGACATGCGGGGTTGATGCACTCAGGTGGCATTCTAAGGACATGTCCACCTTCTCCTCTTTAGGACTTCCAGTTTGAGGGGCTGTTAAGTTCTTCTCCTCACATCGTCATTCCTGACGAAGTCGTACCACTTTATACCCAGTATTTGCCTCAGGCATCTATTTTCAAAACTTGCTTGGTACAGCAGCACCGTTAGGATGTAGGCGTTAAAGAGACGACACTTGGTTTTTGTCGAGTAAAGTGGAAACCAAGTAATAATAATAAAACCCTTATCCGCACCCCAATGGTGCATAGGGCACTGCGTCATATAAACGCAGTGTTATCTTGATCGTTTACACATGAAGGAAAGGTGATCAGCCCTCCGCTTCAGGTACCAGTCCAGGGTAATACTGAATAAATATGACAGTGAAACAATCACTTATATTTATTTTACCCCCCTTGGGAATCGAACCCGGGACCTCCAGAACGGTAGCCGAGCGTGCTGACCATTACACTACGGAGGCGGACAACAAAGTGGAAACCAAGTACTTGGCACAAACGTCTCGAGAGGCTACAAGGAGGCATTGAGCAAAACGTGGAAGAAGATTGGTGGTGAAGATCTTTTGGATTTGGACAAAGTTTAGTACTTACGGGCTACTTTGATCATGATGGTGGCCCACCAGATTGACCAACCCCAGCCAACTAGACAGAAGAGGACTGTGAATAGCTGTCCCACTCCCACGATGAAGTCTATAAGGCATGCACCTAGAACAAAATAAAAATATACCACATCTTTAAGGCAATTCTTCCATAGTGAGCTCTAAAACAACCTAGGTATTTTATTAGCCTTCCTGGTTCTATTCCAACTTATCGTCTTTGTAGATTTTTGGAGTCAGCTCTCTTTATCCTCAGGTTGTAGGTCCTTCTATCATGGATAGTATCACCTAGGCCATGCCTTCGAATCATGCTTTCTCTCTGCAGTATCCATGAATTTTTTGGTCTTCCTCTAGATGTCTTTTAATGAAGATCCATGACGATTGCCTGGTTCACAATATGATCAGGTTCTCTGCGTCCTATGTGCCCATACCGTCTCAGTTGCCTTTACTCTACCTCATTATTGATGCCTGTTACAGCCAGGCTTCCACGAATGCGTGAACTCTTTTGTCTCTAAGGGATACTCCAGCTGACTACTTAAGCATTCCCATTTCAGCGATTTCTAGTTGCCTAGAGTAGCTGCTATACATCGTCCAACATTCAAAGCTATAGATGAGTATTTTATTAGTTAGTCATATAAATGTAGCCCTCACTGTCCAATTATATCTGATTTTTCCTAAATGTTTTTTACAATCTAAATGATGTGTAACACCTACTCTAGGCAATTAAGAACTGCTGAAATGCAAATGCTTAGATGGTCAGCTGGAGTGCCCCTTAGAGACAAAATAAAGAGCTCACACATTCGTGGAAGCCTGGCTGTAACAGGCATCAATAGTAAGGTAGAAGAAAGGCAATTGAGACGGTATGAGCACATAGGACGCAGAAAACCTGACCATATTGTGAACCAGGCAATCGCCATGGATCTTCCTAGAAAGACATCTATAGGAAGAGCAAAGAATTCATGGCTGCTGCAGAAAGATAACATGATTCGAAGGGATGGCCTGGGCCATGTCTTCTATCATGGATAGTATCACCAAGGTATTCATGTTCAAAGGACCTTCAACCTGAGGATGAAGTGAGCTGACTCCAACAGTCTACAAAGACGATAAGTTGGGATGAAGCCAGGAAGAAGAAAATACACATGTAATTGCTCTAGCTGCAATGTGCAAAATAATAAAAATTCACATACCTACTCGCGGTTTCCACCCGTCGTAAACTCCAAACCTTGGTCGGCCAAAGCACAGGCAAAATAGACCACTACACACCGTACCTAGAAACAAAGTCATATTAGTGGTGCAAAGGGTACTGCATTATATCGGCGCTGTGTCACCTTGATGTTAATCACACAAAAGCAAGGCGATCAGTCCTGGGCTTCAGGTAATCCAGGGTGAGAGAGGAAATCAATAATATTTATTATGATCCATCTGGGAATTGTACCCGATACCTTCGGTATGGGCCGACAGACGCACAAACGCAATAACCACTACACTATGGAGACGGACACACTTTTTCTTCTTATTCTTTAGCCTTCTGTCGTCCACTGCTGGATATAGGCCTCTTCCATTTCCTTCGGTCTGTTGCTGCTTGCAGCCAGTTTTTACCCCCCACAGTGGCTATGTCGTCACACATACACACGCACACATAAGACAGGTTGTGATCCCGTGGTTAGTGTGGTGGACTCTGTCAGAATTCTACAATCAGCCTTACTCCCAAATCTATTGATTAACTACCCACATGTAAAAGGAATCCAAGGAAAGGATTCAGTACATAGCATTCTGAAAAGTAGAGTACGATGTAATGGTATGGTAGCCTATAGAGCCCACACACTTCCTCGTGATAGAGTACAGTAGAAATTTCTCTCTTACACCCGTTTGTATGTATAAAAAGTTCATAAAAAGTATAAAATTCGTGATTTTTTTGTAATATCCAAGCAGAAAAACAAGCAAAAGTCTTACAATCTATAATACAAACATGACCTTAACAAATAGGGGAAAAAATATATTTATTGTAACTGCAGACAGTTGGTAGAATTCCATTTTAAATTGTTGGGTTATATATCCAAAATAAAACAAGGTTACTAACACATTAGTGTTTGTTAATGTCATAATAAGACAAAACGCGTCACATATTATCATATTTATGTAAATAAAAGTAGAATTCAATCCTAGCCTTGTTTAATTTTGGATATATTATCCAATAATGAAAAAATATACTATTGCGATGGGAGTATGTTCCATTCCGACAAGGGTCTTTTTTCTTACCAAGCCCAGGAACGAGGAAGTTGCAGACAAGACATATCCACGCTAAGGGAATGGGTAGCGCCGGAATGGCCCCGCGGAGCATGCTCGTGTGTTCTATTAGAGAGGGGTCTAACTTAGAACGTTTGTCCTGAAAAATACATAGAAATCATGTTAAAAAACATTCAACTTATGCTATACAATTTTACAATAACGATGATCAAATTTACACAGTATTTTAACGCTAAAGGGCGCTCACTAGCTCCAAAGAAGCGCTGATAAACCATCACAAGCTCCTATGGGGCACTGATAAACCATCACAAGCTCCTATGGGGCACTGATAAATAATCACTAGCTGCAAGGAGGCGCTGATAAACCCACCAAAAGCTCCAATGGGGCGCTGATACATCATCACTGGCTTCAAGGGGGCGCTGATAAACTATCATAAGCTCAAATGGGGCATTGATAAACCATCATAAGCTCCAAGTAGGCGCTGATAAACCATCACATGCCCCAATGGGCACTGATTAATCATCACTAGCTCCAAGGAGGCTGTGATAAACCACCATAAGCTCCAAGGGGGCGCTGATAAACTATCATAAGCTCAAATGGGGCACTGATAAACCATCACATGCCCCAATGGGCACTGATTAATCATCACTAGCTCCAAGGAGCCTGTGATAAACCACCATAAGCTCCAAGGGGGCGCTGATAAACTATCATAAGCTCAAACGGGGCACTGATAAACCATCATAGGCTACAAAGAGGCGCTGATAAACCAACATAAGCTCCACGGGAACGCTGATAAACCACCATAAGCTCGAATGGGGCGCTATTAAACTATCATTTAACACAAATTTTTATATTCAATTAATTTTCAAGTGAAAACGGCACACTAGATGTATATTTCAGTAAGTTTAGTGGATAATGAATGTTATATGTCGTTTGCGATGTGAGCATCGAAACATGGAAAACTAAAATGGCACATTTCTATATATTTTGTGCTGGACTTTTTCTAGTTTGTGTAATTTTTGCTGTTGTGAGAAAGTGATGTTTTGTGCTGGACGCGTGTGTGAGTGGAATGGATCATTTTAGTTCCGTTAAGACAGGCACAGCTTCTTTGCGTCAATATGAGATTTGATAAGATCAAGGAAATAGTTGCGATTATTGGGACTCAAAAATTAGAGAAATCAAAGCCCAGATCAATTACTGCATCAGATATTAGCGGACTGCAAGATAATTTAGGACAGGCAAGAGTCTTCGAGATAGATTGAGAAATGCCAAGATCAGGGAAATATGCGAGATCGAATATGTCGTTAGGTGGGGAAGGCAACGAAGGAGACAATGGTATGCGCATGTGAGGAGAATGGAACCATCCAGACTCCCCCACATCGCACTGTACGCCCAACCCCATGGTAGACGACTCCTGGGCAGACCACCAAAGAGATGGGCCGATAGCTGGGAACCGACGTCGCAGGAGGCTAATCCCTCTTAAAAACAGACCGCAAGGCCTATAATAATAAGAAGAAGAAGATAATTTAATCGTTTCATTAATTGATTCGGTAGTCACTTTGTGGTAAAATCTATCCATTTTTAATTAATGTTTTACTTAGTAAATACCACTATTTAAACCACTATAATAGTGGTATTTACTACGTAAAACATTACATAATTAAAAATAATTAATGGGTTAACCTTAATGGTCAACGCTTGACCGTTAAGGAATCTAATAGGCACTTATCAGATTCATTTTCTGACATAGATGAATAAAAATAAAGAAGTCTAAGTAATTACAAGGCTTATTTTATGGCCTGGTTAAGTGATCACTTTACACACGCACAACATTCACCAATTCCATCCATAATTGACAACCACAATACTAAATTTTTGGCTTTTTTAAAATTTTTTTACTAGATACATTGATCAATCTCGTGACTCAGTACATATGAGTTAACTATAGCTTTATTCAACATAACTAACTAACTAACTAACCATCACGCCGCTTCCCCGCAGGGGTAGGCAGAGAGAATAGAGCGCCACACCACTCTGTCCTTGCAAACATTCTTCGCCTCTTCCACGTTCATGCATCTCCTCATACATACCCGCCGATTGTTACGACTCCTAACCTGACCACTTTCAAGTATTTGACATACCTGATCGTGCCATGTTTTTCTCGGTCTTCCTCTTCTTCTTTTCCCGCTAACATTCGCCTTATAAATTTGTTTTACCGTTCTTTCCTCACTCATTCGTTCTACATGTCCAAACCATCTCAACACACCTTTCTTAATTTTATCCATAATGCTTATCTCAGCTTTGCATTCCTTCCTTATTTCACTATTCGTACATCTATCATACATCGATTTGTCGCACATTCTTCTGAGAGATCGCATTTCGACTGTATTCAGTCTACTTTCATCCTTCTTTTGCCAACTCCATGTTTTACTTCCATACATTAGAGTTGGAACCAGGACTCCGTTGTGCACTGCCAGTTTAGCTTCCGCTGATAGGTTTTTATTTGCTATAACTGATTTCAGTGCACCATTAACTTTGTTCCCAGCATTCACTCTCCTTTCTATGTCTTTATCAATCTTTCCATCCCTAGAAAACATACTACCCAAATACACGAAATCATCTACCTGTTCCAAAATCTCTCCGTTTACCAATATTTCACATTCAGATCTGCATTCTTCTCTTTCAAAAACCATAATCTTGGATTTATTCAACATAAATGGCTGTTAATTACTCATGTGTACTGTGTCATGAGATTAATGATTACTATCAGGGAGTTCTAAAAATGTAATTAGTGTGATTACACTGGCCATCAATGATATTATAACTGAAATTTTAATGACTGATTTAGACTAAGTTAATAGTTCTTATTCAAAGTCTATATGGTGACAAGCTTGTATCTCGTCAAGTTTTGATGGTACAGACATAATTTTGTTTGTATGGACCCCATACGTTGAAACCGTAATAGTGGTTGGTATCTAGACATGCTTTAGTCTAAGGTCTAAGGGATTCGAAAAAAGTATTGATAATTATGGAGTAACAGTGGAAATATATTAACTTATTAATATTAAATATAATAATAAGATAAACTTCAGTCCGTAACTAAAAAATCTGACGTGCTACATTTTTTTGCTTTCATTTTTTAATTCAGCTATGCAAAGTGCATAAAGATCAAGTAATTTCATGCCAGTTACAAATTAAAAGTTGTAAATTGTTGGCCAGTGATATGGGACGTAATATTGAATAAATATTAGAGTGAAAAAATCACTTATATTTATTTGACCCCCCCCTGGGAATCGAACCCGGGACCTCCAGTACGGTAACCGAGCGTGCTGACCTTTACACTATGGAGGCGGACATATAAAGAACGGTATAACAATAGATATTTATTAATTTAGATGGTTTATTTTAATAATATAAGCTGTGTCCATCTGAACTAGATAGTGTGCCAAATGTTTACAACATGGATGGGTGATCGGCTGTCCAAACTTAAAACACAGTAAGGGACATTTTTTTCGTAGTACGTTTTTTTACATTTTTGTACTAAGTAGAATCTACTTAGTCCAAAAATGCAAAAAAAAGTACTACTAAAAAAATGTCCCTTACTGTGTTTTGAGTTTGGACAGCCGTGATACTGCTGAGTAGGTGTTTATTTTGTATGAATTAGGGTATCGGAAACAAAAATATGGCAACCAAAAAATGTCTCATTCCCTAGTAAACAGATTTTACTTCAAACCAAACATAAGCTCAAACAACGTTGAGATAGTACCATGGCAAAATGCATAGAAATTAACGTAATGTAGATGAGGATTATATGAAGAAGACAATTTGAAATTTCTATTCAAGTCCGACTTCTATGCATTTCCTCATAGCCTAGATTTCATATTGTTTGAGGTTATGTATCAGATTTTGAGTAATGTACTAGAGAATGTGTCGTTTGAAGATTGCCGTTTTGTTGCCAATATCATCAATTACAATCATTGCTTTCTATGTATGTGTAGGTACTTGTTTTTTTTTATACAGCTGTGTAATTTTGGTGGTACAACATTTATATAAAGTATTGTATTTATACTCTTCCAGGTCAATTTTCCAACTTTTAATATCCAATTTTAATCAATTCATCTTATACCTACATCTAAGCCCAAATTTTAATAGATTTTTGTGGACTTCCATTTAAGTACTTTTTTAAAAGATATTCCTTAATATTTCCCTTAAAATGATTACTTGATTTAACCTTTGCAGGCATTGAAAATCGTTTTGTCCTTTTACCTAAAATTTTAGGATTAGTAAAAAATCAGTAAATGGTGGAATTTACCTCACTGACAAGGGCCCAGCTGTTAAACTTGTGGCTAAATATAATCTCTTATCACAGATAAATAGAGTTTATGTGAAAAATTATAAAATATTGATGAAAATTGTCCATATAGACGTTAAAAGAAATGGCCCAAGATGTGAACCTTGAGGTACACCTGTCGGAATATTGGTGAAATTCGATCAAAAAGTCAAGTTTAATCGTGGATACTCTTATAACATTTACAAATGCGGTATGGAATTATGAAGTCTAAGCTGTTAACATTTAGAATTTTAAGAATGTCAATCGTAGCTTAGATAATTCATGTAAATAAAATTGATTTTCAGCTAAAATGGACCCCCGAAGAGTAGCAATACAGGGTTTGGTAGATGTAGATATTTGGGTTAGGTTTGGTTGGCATGAATCAATATAATATGTAGAGATAGGTGTTATAGGTTGTGTAGTGAAACAAAACATGCTTCCTGCTACCTTTCTTCTTCTGTCCTGAGCGGCGTAAGAGATGGAATGTTTGGACTGTTAATATTTGGTGTATTGTAGCTGTTATTTTGGAAAAAATCTTGACATATTTGAACTGAAAAATGTACTATATATCATAACATACTATGACAATTCATTGACACTGATATTTTTGAAAAAAGAAGTCCAATTATGATAAGAATTTAGCGTTCTTAAGGGTAGGTACCATGTAATAAAGGTAAAAAATATCGTTTTAGAGTACCGTAGAACGGGGCTACTTGAACTTTGATGTGTTACTTGAGCCCAGTACAAAAAAGGGATTTAAATTTGTATTTGGTCTACAATAATGAATGTATCATGACAATAAGTGTCACCTGTCAGGGAAACAATGAATCATGTCGATACATTCATTATTGTAGACCAAATACAGATCTAAATACTTTTTCTTTACTGGGCTCAAGTAACACATCAAAGTTCAAATAGCCCAATTCTACGGTACCTACCTAGACAAAATATACCAGTAAGTTTTTTAAAAATATTTGTTGCCTTAGAAAATTTTCCTTGTCTATTATATACAATGATTTATAACCTATTTAGTTTATATCCATCGATCAAGATCCGTCACATAGCTCATTTTTTTGTCTTATTCGTCTTGTCACATTTTCCAAATAAGACACCACCAAATCTGATAGATCCTTATGTCCAATTGCCTCGTGAATTTTTGTCAACTGAATACCCTCTTTTCCACATTCTGTTTCCAATTATAACTCTCCCTTCAAAAATGGGACATACCCACACCAAATGAGGGACATCTTGCGATGACGTCTCATCACGTTCACAAGTAGAATTTTGTCTAATTTTAAAACGGAAGAGGTATTCACGAAATGCTTCATGACCAGTAATAATTTGAACCAGTTCTTTGTGAATGTAGCAACAGTAAAACAAATCAAAATGGTGGTTGATATCTTTCATTGTTTTTCATTGCCATTCCTTTGCTGAAAATTTAAAAATTATATATGCTAATTGCTAGCTCTAGTTACTAGCTCTAGTATCTTTGTGTCATTTTTTGGCCACTTTCTCTGACATAGCGCAGTGTTCCAGTACAAATAATATGATGTCAGCTTTAGACTGGTAATACACTATGGACGATTGACGTATGGGTATACCTTGCATTTCAAATTACTCAACAAAATGTGTACGGTATCAAATTGACCTATCTAGGTCATGAGGACATATCGCTCACTCCTTTCAAGAAAGTCAGAAATCAAAAATCGTCAATTTTCAGTTGTGTATGTTTTGGGAATGCGCAGAAAATGTACTATATCCCAGCAAAAGAGGCATATTTTAAACTTAATATTTACCCGCTACAGGGCAGAAAGTGTTGTTTTTGCATTTTGAAGAAAAGGTATTGTTTAATTATTTTTTTAAATATACTCAGTATTTTTCAAATGGAGATAAAACATTCAGGTTTTGCCTAAAAAGATCTGTTGCACAGTAAAAAGTTCAATAAGTGGCTTAAAAATGAAGTTTTTTTGATATATGACGTTGTTGAAAGGAGTTAGCATTATATCACGCTGAATTTAAGGCCATGAAGCGTTAGACTCAAAATCTTTTTTTTATTCTAACCCTTATCCGAACGCAATGGTGCATAGGGCATAGCATCGTATTGATGCAGCGTTATCTTAATTATTACTTTTACTTACAAGAAGGCAAGGTGATCACTCCTGCGCTTCAGGACCAGTCCAGGGTAATATTATTTCATTTAAGCAGTTCTGTTTTTTTTTTTAAATATATTTCACACTATAGCAAATTTTAAGTGTCTGTACCTCACAAAATATCAGAACTCATTGAAAAATGTCAAAAATACTGTCAGTTTTTTGACATTTACTCAATCATTTCACCAATACAAAATTCTTTTATTTCACGATGGTCACTAGCAAATGCACAAATAACTTCATGAATGCATATGGCTAACCAGCCGGTATTTTCGAAATTGCAACCTGGTGACCATGGATACAGTAAAAATTACAAACCTGGCGGCATTACAGATAGGTCACTTGACATTGAGCTGCAATTATGAATTGCAAACAAAATTAAAGACAACACGCGACGGCATGACTTATGACAGAGACAGACTGATTTCCGTCATTTTGATGTGTGACCGAAAACCGTTAGTGAACGGATCGGAAGGCTGATAGAAGAAATACTCAAAGGAAAGATTCTAATACAGAAAAAAGGTTCATTAGAAAACGTAGGTACTGAAATTTAATATTTATTTAAATAGAAATCATCCCTTATTTTGATTTTTTATATTTTAGTAGAAGAAGTAAATATACCTCCAACGGAACTGCTTGAGAGAGACTTCTTTTCTTACTAAACATGCTGGTCCTCCTGCTGCTATCCAGAGATGTATCCTTCTTACAGCAAAACACCCTTCTCCACCAGCTATAAAAAGAACTTCATATTAACCTTTTCCACTCTGACCATTTTTATACATAACTGATCAGCTACTCTGATCAAAAATTCTAACGTTTTTCTACCATTAAAATATATATTTTGGTTCTCTTATTTTGGGACACTCTGTCTGGCAATTCGTATGACCATTCGTTTTTATAACCGAACTTGAAAGTGTAACTTTCATCGTTTTCCATGGCGGATTAACTATAAAAGATTTATTATAAACACATAAAATTCAATTTCTGTTATATATGTGTTAAAATTTTGAAATATAATAGCTCCACAAAACGAAAAAATATAGTCACAAAAAACGGGAGTATCCTTGGAGAACCGTCATAAATGAAGGATAACGACTGACTGTTCCAAAAATTATTAGCGTATGACAAATATTCTATCACCCAAAATAATAATCTATTTTTCCTAGATTATATCTAAGTAATGGAATGTTTTATTGAAGAAATGTTGGTTGATTCAATATGGTGCGATGATTAACCGCATTTATCTCAATTATTTTTTGGTAGAATATACTTGGGTGATAGAGAAATCAATGATTAAAGTTATACCTGCGCCGGGCCAGACATTGTGGCCCACGGAGCTGCCTACTAGAATCATACGGGCCAGAATGTCTGGCCTACAGAGTAATCCATCGGTATGCTTGGCTACAATAGTTTAGAGACTAGAAATAATGTGTATTTGATTACGCATTTTTATCCATTGCTGCGCAGTATGATTGATAATCCTGAAATTATCCGGAACATTGGTCTGTATGTTCCCGATAGTTACCTAAGACAGCGTCGACATATATTGTTTCACATTCCTATACACAGGACCAACCTGCCGATGGTTATGCCTGTAGGAAGAGTTACCACTATGTTGAACAATATCACACTGGATATTGATCTGTGCCATGTGTCTGAGGGAGTATTCCGCAGCGGGATTCCTCTATAATTGAACAATTTTACTCATAATTTACTCGTAATTTGTTGTATTTATTGTTATTTTTGTCTTTTCACTTACTTTGTGATTTATGTTATTAATATACACGCCTTAAATTTAAGTTTTTTTCATGTATATGTTAATTTTTATAAAATTAATTAACTTTGTTTTCACCACTCCGAAGCGGGATTCTTCTACATCATTAACAAGAGTTTTATATTATCCACTGACACTTTGTGATGGAATTGCATTTTTAATTTATTATTAGATTAAAACCAATATTTTTAGCTTTTCCACTTTTTTTATTTGACCAGCGACCGGGTTTCGTCGTTACCGACATCATTCTGATGATGTCGGTAACGACGAAACCCGGTCGCTGGTCAAATAAAAAAAGTGGAAAAGCTAAAAATATTGGTTTTAATCTAATAATAAATTAAAAATTAACAAGAGTCTTCTTGCTTACTTTTTAATTTATATTTTAATGTATACGGCTTAAATATTTTTATTTGTAATGTATATATTAATTTTGAATACATTTCATTGAATTGAATTGAAGAAGATATCAGACCTGGTCTTCTCGTGCGGCTGGCTGAGGATGCTGTCCCTGCGCTCCGGGTCCTTGCTCCTGCAGCAGCACAGCCCCGAGGACTTGGGCTGGCCCGTGGAGGCGAGCGAGGGCCGCGCCCCATCGCTGACCAGGGAGGGCCGAGCGCCCACCGACACGCTAGAGTCGCGCACCTTGTTCTTGCCGCGACAGCACATCAGCCGGTCTGACCTAGAAATATTACATTTTCACTCTTAGGGCGCTTGAGCACTACACGGAATTTTACCGTCCTGCAGTTAGGTTTTGAAAAATGAAAGCGACTACGACAGTTTAGCGTGATCGAGTTTACGCGCGACGTGTTCACGCACCGATCAAGAGCATTGATTCGAAAAAATATGGACAAAAGCACAAGCCAACCCAAGCCAATCATAGTTTTGAAATTTCACTAATTGATTCGGCAGTCACTTTGTGGTAAAATCATAATATAATAGTGGTATTTACTAAGTAAAACATTTTTAAACGCTAACTGACGTGCCGGACGGTAAAATTCCGTGTAATGGACAATCGCCCCCACTACTACACGGAATTCTACTGTCCGGCAGTCCGGTTAGCATGATAAAATGGATGATTGGCTTGTGCTTTTATCCGTCTCTTTTCGGATCGGTGCACTGTTTGAACGGTGCGCGATCCGATCGGATGAAAAGAGTGGAGGAATTGTTACAGACAGCGCAGGACCACCAAGCCTTTACCATAGTGATTCCCAATGTAGGGAGGACCTAACAAGGCACACAAAGAACAAGGGTAGATTATTATTAGACGTACCACGTTTTGTTTTCTTCCATAGTGTCAGCTACAGACTTGCTCCCTGTATCCTGTTTGTCTTCCTGTTCCCTCTTCCCGCAGCAGCAGAGCGACCAGCCGGCCGGCTTCTTGGCGGACTGCTCGCTCTTGGTGCTGCCGATGGTGGCATGGCTCACCTCCGACTTGCGCTTCTTGCTGAGGGTCTCATCCACCAAATGGACCTGCAAATGTACAACAAACCATTCAAGACCCCGGCTGATATGCATCACTTATGCAAGTGACGTAAATGCCTTTCTTTTAAGATGGAAATTGCATTTATTATTTACCTTGCTTATTATGTACAAGGTTTATAGATCATTTAGTGGATTTTTGTTTCTTCTAGCTAATTCAATATGTTTTTATTTCTTATAATTTTAAACTTTAAAAATGATCTCCTGAAAAATCAAGTTTTTTGATATATGACGTTGTTGAAAAGAGCGAGCGATATGGGATAGAGACCAGAGCAGTCTTCCTCTGCTTGTTTTCCCAACCACATTCACCTCATAAATTTGTTTTACTATTCTTTCTTCACTCATTCGATTCACATTCCCTAACCATCTCAACACACCTTTCTATTTTTGATGTTGATACATGATACAATGTTGGTTACGATGAAACCCGGTTACTGGTCAATTGCAAAATGGATTCAAGAAAGATTTATTTTCAATTCTTCTGGGTGTTTGTGATTTATTTTTCACATTTACCTTCCCTATCCTTACTATCCTATCTGCAGACAAACATCTAAAATACACACACATCAGTAGACTGAATGCAGTCGAAATGCGATCTCTCAGAAGAATGTGCGACAAAACGATGTATGATAAATGTTCGAATAGTGAAATAAGGAAGGAATGCAAAGCTGAGACAATCAATATCGATAAAATTAAGAAAGGTGTGTTGAGATGGTTTGGACATGTGGAACGAATGAGTGAGGAAAGAACGTAAAACAAATTTATGAGGCGAATGTAATTGGGAAAAGGAGCAGAGGAAGACCGAGAAAAACATGGCATCATCAGATATGCCAAATACTTGAAAATGGTTAGGTTAGGAGTCGTAATAATCGGCGGGTATGTATGAGAAGATGCATGAACGTGGAGGTGGAGTTCTATTCTCTCTGCCTACCCATGCAGGGAAGCGGCGTGATGGTTAGTTAGTAAGTTAGTTAAGACAAATAATGAATAAATGAAAATATAAACTAAAGATGTCCGAGATCGATCCGATACAGTGCCCTATGCACCACTTGGGTACAGATATAAGAGGATAAATCAAAATACCTGTGATTGGTTCTTGGATTTACAGCAAATGGGCGGCCAAAACTTCCCGCAGACTCCTTTCTTCTCTGTCTCTCCCGTGGAAGGTAGATCCTTTATATCCCTCTCACTTTCGGCGCTGCCATTGCTCTCCGCTGGTAATCTGAAAATTCAATAAAAAACAAAATTAATTAATAATCTGTATTATTCGTACCTTTAAAACTTCCTGAAACATGGACCATAAACAAAAATTGTCATGAACATACAACTAGAAATAAGGATAAAATAAGACTGCCATTGTTGAAAAAAACCCAGTCGCAAAATTGTTTAATGTATAAGGGTTTGAAAATGTATGATGAGATGCCTGAATGTATGGAGAGTGAAAAGAGTCTGTAAGAATTTAAAAATAAATGTTTTGTTTACTGTAAGGAGATGTAAATATACATTCAATTCAATTTATTTATTTCAATTAATATATACATTACAAACTATAAAAATTTTAATTGTTTACATTAAAAATACATTAAAATAAAATATATGCAAGAACTATTGCTAAAGGTGTAGAGGAATCCCGCTTCGGAATATTCCTTCAGACACATGGAACAGGTCAATATTCAATAAGATATTGTTCAGCATAGCGGTAGCTGTTTCTACAGGCATAACCATCGGCAGGTTGGTCCAGTGTATAGGAATGGGAAACAATCTATGTCGACGCTGTCTTAGGTAACTTTCGGGAACATACAGACGGATGTTCGGATAATAATTTATATATATATATATATATATATATATATATATATATATATACATATATACATATATATATACATATATATATATATATATATATATATATATATATATATATATATATATATATATATATATATATATATATATATATATATATATATATATATATATATATATATATATATATATATATATATATATATATATATATATATATATATATATATATATATATATACATATATATATATATATATATATATATATATATATATATATATATATATATATATATATATATATATGTATATATATATATATATATATATATATATATATATATATATATACATATATATATATATATATATATATATATATATATATATATATATATATATATATATATAAAAATATATATATATATATATATATATATATATATATATATTTATATATATGTATATATATATATATATATATATATATATATATATATATATATATATATATATATATATATATATATATATATATATACTTTTTTACTACATAATTACATTTTTTTTAACACAATTTCATACAATTTCCATACATTTATACATTTGGCAAACTTATAATTTTAGTTTCGCTGTGCCTCTCCAAAAAAGGGACTGAGCTCTTGTGCTACTACTACTACTATCATCACGCCATTTCCCCGCAGGGGCAGGCAGAGAGGATAGAACGCCACACTCTTCTGTCCTGACATACACTCCTCGCCTCCTTCACATCCATACATCTAGTCATACATGCCCTCCGATGACGCAGACTTTTGACACCGCCAGATTTTAGGTTCTGATTGATCTGATCGTGCCAAGTCTTTTTCGGTCGTCCTCGTTCTGTTTTCCTTCTCACATTCGCTACATATACTTTCTTAGTCATTCTCTAGTTATCCATTCCCTCCACATGTCCATACCACCGCAAAGAACTCTTCCTAATCTTTTCAATTATTCCTCGTTCAGCCTTACATTCCTTTCTTATATCTTCGTTTTTAATTCTGTCATACAAGAGCTCTTGTGCTTGTTTTGTTAAAATTATTTAGTATGATATTTTGGAGTTGCAAGATCATTTTAGAATCTCATATAGATATTTTTTTTTTAATTCAAATATTTGTCACCCTTTAATAATTGAAAAATTGCGGTTTTCTTAAAAATGGTTTCTTTTGATTTCGCAATATCAAGTGTGTTTTGATGGTGATACAAGAAAGGCGTTTATTTTTTTGCAATTTACAAATAGTTTTGCTTGTGATTCGAGACCTGATGGACACTCTGTTCGCGGCCGGAACCACAAACACCGGCTTCCTGCTTCCGTCCCGGTTGGTCCTCCCGCCCTGCAGCTCCTGGACGTACAGGTACGGCTCCTGGTCCGTGAGGAACTTCACTTCCGGCGTGCGCATCGTCATTATCTCGCCATTTCCTGTCCGCACTGACTTCCGACAAATGGCGACTGTGTATTACCCATTTTAAAACTGTTTGCTTCGGCCAGAGGATTTTCGAATAGTCACGACTATTGGTAGACACTTTTTAAAGGCATTTACAAGGCGAAACAGCCGTCACCTGTCGGTATGTACGTCAGTATATATATATATATATATATATATATATATATATATATATATATATATATATATATATATATATATATATATAAATATATATATGTATATATATATATATATATATATATATATATATATATATATATATATATATATATATATATATATATATATATATATATATATATATATATATATATATGAACGTCTTTGAAGGGCGTACGACCTGTCACTGGCTAGTTTAAGTAATCACTTAACACACCTTGAAAATTCTACCCATTATTGATAAACATACTACTCAAATACAATATTTCGAAGGATTTACCGATTTGAAATTATAAAAATAAAAACGTAAAATTTTTAGTAATTTTTTAGTAAGCTCTTATAATACCTAACTTATCAATTTAAAATTCATATATCGATCACTCCTTTCAACAACGTTATGTATCAAAAAAGCAGATCGTTTTTAAAGTTTAAAAATATAATAAAATGTATTAAAAATAAATATCAAGCCACTTATTGAACTTTTTACTGTGCAACAGATTTTTTTAGGTAAAACCTGAATGTTTTTTCTCCAGTTAAAAAATATTTCGTAAATTTAAAAAAATAATTAAACTATACCTTTTCTTTAAAATGCAAAAACAACACTTTCTGTCCTGTAGCGGGTAAATATCAAGTTAAAAATATGCCGCTTTTGCTGGGATATAGTACATTTTCTGGGTATTTCGGAAACATGCACAAATGAAAATTGACGATTTTTGATATTTGACGTTGTTGAAAGGAGTGAGCGGTATGTGGAATTTAAATTCTCTTGTTAGATCCTGCTTGGTAAATTTGGCCGCAAGGCACTGAGCACGTTTTTTGTGACCATATCGGCTGAAACTGCGACCGTAAACATGTATGTGCATTATAAAATTAATGAAATAACGTCCAAAAAAATGCGTCTTCGACACGCCAATATAGAGAAAATCCCAAAACTTTAAACGCAATCATAAAGTTTGATCAACACTGTAATCAAGCCGGCAATTTTCGTAAAATATTACTAAATTAAACATATTCTGAGGAGAAAATCATGGAAGTATGCCGCGAAATTATAATATCGAAGGTAAATTTGGGTAAATCGAGGTAAAATCTAATAGCACACGACCTGTTTTTATTTTCAATGACCGTATTCGTGACGAATCTTTGATCTTAAGTACACAAAAACAATTAATAATATTCGTTTATTTTTTTGACATTTCAACATACTGGGCATTTACGGGGCTTATGACCGTCATAGACTGGATTTAAGTGATCACTTTACACACAGACTTCCGCGTATCGCCCATCAAGGAAACCTTGAAGGACCCAGACCCCCAGGCAGACCTCCAAAAAGATGGAAAGACAGCTGGGAGTCAAATCCCAAGAGCGACAAGCGGAGGCACAAACAGATCCTTGGGATATACAAAAAGAAGAAGACGAAGAAGACGACTTTAGACACTTTATTATCATATTATTTTTTGACATCTCATCAAAGATGAAGAATAATATGGAAGTCTGGGCATTTACGGGGCTGACGACCGTCACAAGCTGGTTAAAAATAACATGAAAATAGCTCTTGTAATTGGAGATAATCCAGATTTCGTAAGTATTTGGACACACTCAAAATGTTGTAAACTTTATTATCATACCAATTCTACCCATGATTGACAACCACACTACTCAAATTCTTGGAAGTTCTATATATATACGATCCAATTTCGGAACATTGTACTTGAATCACTTAGAATTTCACTAGAGACATCTATATTGGTGAAGTAAAGAAGCTGTTTTTATTGAGCAGAAACTCTTTTATTCGTATGTGTGGTCCGAATCCTGGATTTATAATCACATACATGAGAAACGCCGGAAAATATTATTTTCATTTTTTTTTCAATTCAAACCCTTATCCGCACCCGAATGGTACATAGGACACTGCATTACATAAACACAGTGTTGTCTTGATCGTTAACACACGAAGGAAAGGTGATCAGCCCTCCGCTTCAGGTACCAGTCCAGGGTAATATTGAATGAATATTAGAGTGAAAAAATCAATTACATATATTTATTTGACCCCCCCTGGGAATCGAACCCGGGACCTCCAGAACGGTAGCCGAGCGTACTGACCATTACACTACGGAGGCGGACATTTTTAGCTTATAATTTTTAGATTATTTTTAGCTTATAATTTTATTAAGATGTCAAAAAATAATGTGAAAAAATAACTCCTATAATTGGAGATAATCCAGATTTGTGAACGTGAAGTATTTGGACACACTCAAAATGTTGTAAATTTATGATATTAACATGTTAGGTACATACTTTTGGAATAGTTGAGGTAGCAGCCACATGGCGACAAATGGCGACAAATGGCTACTGATCGTCAGGAATTTAATTTGAGGTTAGGATTCACACACACGTCCGCTCCGGGAGCTGTCAATCTGTGCGATTCCAAGTTATGGAGGAAAAAAGTCGATTTCAAATATTTTTATGTGAAAATATCGATGTATTAGCGAGAAGCCCGTGGTTATAATGGAGGAAGTTTTTTTTTTTTAATTTATTGGCAAAGCACCCAATTTTGGGTGATACCTGCCATACTAGTGATTTTACTTAAACAATATATTATTTTTTTATTGATTTTTTTGGGGTCACACGCTTTTGCCATACTTTTTTATATGTTTAATGATGGCACCGTTAACATTTTTTGAGTTGATTGACAATAGGTGTTGGACATTCAGCGGGAAGGACAAACCCTCCGACCGAATGTCCTGAATGAACTCGAGGTTAGGGAGTAAGGGGCAGTTGAAAAATATGTGGTCAGCAGTCTCATCCTCCTGTCCACACGCGCACAACGAACAAGTTAGAATATTAATCTTTTTGAGGTGGGATGCAAGTACTGTGTGTCCGATCCTCAGCCTGCACAGAAGGGACACATTCAGCTTGGGAATCTTGATTTTGCGGAACCAAGGGGATTTGGGTATCACGGGTTGGATTGACTTATAATAGGATCCAGTGGATGTTATAGAGAATATTTTATTCCATTCCTCGCTTGCACCAGCTTTGAGCTTACTAAGGTAGTCAGGAATGGGAAGGGTGAATAGACTGGTAACCAAATGGAGGAAGTTCGACATAATATGAAAAATAATTCCTAAAATTGGAGCTTCACATGTTAGCCAATGCTTTTGAATGTATAGATTTATTTAATATATTGTTATCCGCCTTGAAGTCTGTACTTTCTCAGCATTTCTTCTCCATGTTATAATGGATCAAAAGAAGCGTTGTGTTTCACTCTCTCTCGCTGCTCCTATATAAAATGAAATAATTCCTATCATAGATCTTTGTCAGACGGGAGGAATATCTAATTTAACATACTCAACCTATAAAGGATTGTATTAGACTCGTGAAGTGTTTATAACAGTCGATATAATTAATATTTTCATTCATCATTTACTTATGGAAAATTCGCCTTGAAAAAACGTTATTTTCGTAAGTTGCCAATGAATGACGTCACAGAAACGATGGAGTTATTTTAATATTGGTAACATTGCTAAATTATTGGCCGTTCTATTTGTTGATGTCTATGGTCTACCCTCCCCTCATATTTGTATAACACAAATGGTAGTTGTCCTTTACTAATTTTGTCACTTGACTGGACTGATCACCTTGCCGTCGTGTAATTGACGATCAATTTAACATAGTTTTTACTTAATTCAGTGCTCTATGCACCAGTGAGTGTATGAATAAGAGCCTAACTAACTAACTAACTAACTAACCATCACGCCGCTTCTCCGCAGGGGTAGGCAGAGAGAATAGAGCGCCACACCACTCTGTCCTTGCAAACATTCTTCGCCTCTTCCACGTTCATGCATCTCCTCATACATACTCGCCGATTGATACGACTCCTAACCTGACCACTTTCAAGTATTTGGCATACCTGATCGTGCCATGTTTTTCTCGGTCTTCTTCTGCTCTTTTTTCCACTTCCATTCGCCTCATAAATTTGTTTTACCGTTCTTTCCTCACTCATTCGTTCTACATGTCCAAACCATCTCAACACACCTGCATCTCCTCATACATACTAATGAATAAGAGCCAGGAGGTAAAAAATGGCTCCAGAAAGGTCAGACGAAGAAAATGAATGACACATTTGGTAATTTTCTACGAAAAAATGACGCGACTTATTCCGATATACTTTTGAATCACTAATACGTTTTGGCAGACCACCAAATGCTAAGTACGGTGGCTATACGTATAATGAGTTTAGCATGGAGGGTACTTTGGCAGTATAAAACGGTGATTACATTATACTGGCCGAACACGCGACCACCTCCCCTTTCCTTTCGGGCGACAATGCCTTACGCGTATCGGGAACACATAAGTGTGAGAAGCAATCCATCCAACAGTAAAAAATGAGCTCACATCTTCCCAGACTTCTTATATTGACCTGTATGGTTTTTCGTATGATGATGTTTTCAGTTTTTCACAATCCTAGAGGTCAATTTGACGAACAAAAGCGACTGCGCTTTTGTTATTATTAAATAATTAAAATTATACACACACACGTACGACGTCACATTTACTTATTATTTTTTCCATATCAAAAGGGAAATACCGCAACTTTTATGTTATTAAGATGGTGGATACGGGTTAGATTGTAGCGGAGGGACGAAGAAAATTAGTTTTCGTAATCAATATACATTTTTTCTTACATTGTTTTCATGGCGGTTCGCAGACCTCGACAGCATTCGAATGGCTGTATTATCGTCGAGGATAAAAAAGAGAATAATTTAAATTCCCGAACGCAGACAAATATTTTCTTTTAAAATCGTGTACATGGACTTTAGAGCTATAAAAATCAGGTTAAACTCGTGAATTTCTTGCTACAATTTGCGTAACGTTTATTTAAACTTAAATACGGAGTAATTTTTGTCCGCCTCCGTAGTGTAATGGTCAGCATGCTCGCCTACCGTTCTGGAGGTCCCGGGTTCGATTCCTAGGGGGGTTTAATAAATATAAGTGATTTTTTCACTCTAATATTTATTCAATATTACACTGGACTGGTACCTGAAGCGGAGGGCTGATCACCTTTCCTTCATGTGCAATCGATCGAGATAACACTGCGTTTATATGAAGCAGTGCCCTATGCACCATTGGGGTGCGGTAAGGGTTTTAATAAATTTGCTTGAGGAAATGAAACATAAATGAAGTACTTCTACACTACGACATATCCATGTATTGTGTCGGGTTGTGGTCTCGTGGTTAGTGTCGCGGACTCTTAAGTCAGAGTTTCTCAGTTCGAAAACCACTCTACAACAATTTAATACCTATTTCTAATAATCAGCCGATTAGACTCACAGAAATAGTATGGAATTCAAATATTTGTGTGAATAATAAAATCATTAATATTTCTCTTTATTTAAAAATAAAAAAATTCCTTAAATTTGTCTGATTTGATCATTGAAAACACTTCGATGTTACATCTGAATAGATCTAATCTAATCAAATCATCATTCGTGATTCATTTACCATCTATAAACCATCTATTGAACAGATATGAAATTTTTATTCACTATTTTTTTCATCAACAGATATTAGTACTAAGTGACTCACGATATCCGAATCACGATAATTGAATGCAAATCGAACACCATAGTAACAAAAAAAACGCGCTAAGATTGTCAGAAATGAAGACGCCTAGGAGCATATCTGGCAAAAGTCTACGAGACTGAATAAGGAACACACGGATAAGGGAAATATGCGAGATAGAAGATGTCGTTAGGAGGGGAGGAGACTATGGTATGCGCGTGTGGGGAGAATGGAACCATCCAGACTCCCTCACATCGCACGCACGGCCAACTTCAAAGAAATGGATTGACAGCTGGGAATCGACATCGCAGGAGGCGAATCCATCTTAAAAACAGGCCACAAGGCCTACACCTAGCAGAAGGAGAAAAAGACTGCCGAATCAATTGATAAAAAAATGTAGTCATGTAATTTCATAGAATAGACCTAATGGTCAACCTAATAAAGCGAAGGGGACAAACACAAGAATTTTGACCAAGTTTGGGGGAAATAACTTCGCTTACTCCAAGGGCGACTGAAATATGTACTAGGTATATATATCACAACGCAACCAGCTGGACGAGACGATACCAACTCGCTAAAACGACTTGCCTACCATAACAAAGGAAATCAAAACAAAGTTCATAGCGAGCAAAGAGCAACACTTGGCTCTATAAAAGCCGTAGAAATATTCCCAAGCGAAGAGAAATAGAAAGATGGTGCCGTGATCAGCAAACTTCCGAATGAAAGAATGATGTGTTATGTGAAGGAACGGAATCTGCAAAATAAGGAGATTCCGACCTGTCTAAAAATGTACGAATTCTGCATACTATAAAATATTAATAAAATATAAAAATGAATACAAAAAAAGATCCCACAAAGGCATGGCCTGTGTGTGGGTATACAATATAAATAGTCATAATACAGGGTATAAGGGTATAAGTTTCTAAGTAGAATTAGTTAATACAAAATACAAAAAACTTAATATAAAATACAAAAAAAACTTGACTCTCAGTAAACAATTTTTTTTTAAATAAAATGAAAAACTTAAAAACATAAAAAAGATGAAAAAGTAAAAAGCTAGCGATCATGTGCTAAAAGAAAAAGGAGCTTAAATCTGTCTCTTCTATAAATAATCTAAGCAAATTTTTAAATTTACACAAACTTAGGGAATTAACATTTTACAAATAGTCTTTGTGAAATAAGTTACTTACTTAAATATTACTTAAGTACCTAGAATTGTATAGCTATATAAGGTCCGTGAGTCCATTTAATCTTCACATTCGTTTGACAATGCCATAACTAGGCGAAACAGTTGTTACAATATTATTTTTTATGTGTTTTTTTTTAATAAAATACAATTTAAGACTCAAAAAATCTGTCTCATTTAAAAATTAATACATAAGTTAAAATATAATAACTGAAATTTTTAACAACTAGCCCCGTTTTGTTTTGACATTTCGACATCACACTTCATGGTTATTTTTCCGAATTCATGTTGAACCGATACTATTATTTCTTCATTTAATTGTCGCGTTGAAAACCGGTATAACTAACATAATTTACACTCGAAATGATTTGCAGAAAGGGTTGGCGTGTTTAAAATATTATATTTTCATTGTTCTCAATATAACACGAACAAATTTCCTTCGTAAAAGATCGGAAAACTTCGCGATACTTCGGGGAAAGAATGCCCTTAACGTCTCGGCAGTGATGCTCAACCTGTGGCCAGCGTACACTTAGTAAGGAGGTCAAATATTTTAAAGGGGATTACGATTTTTTTACTAAAAATAGGGTGTAATTAAAATGTAACTTTGTTTTAAAATCACTTTAAATATATTATTATAACTTAATTATAATGTGTACCGGTTTCGAAGCTAACCGCTTCTTTATCAAGTCTTGACAAAGAAGCGGTTAGCTTCGAAACCGGTAGACATTGTAATTAAGTTATCATAAAATATTTATTAAAAAACCCTTATCCGCACCCCAATGGTGCATAGGGCACTGCATCATATAAACGCAGTGTTATCTTGATCGTTTACACATGAAGGAAAGGTGATCAGCCCTCCGCTTCAGGTACCAGTCCAGGGTAATATTAAATAAATATTACAGTGAAAAAATCACTTATATTTATTTGACCCCCCCTGGGAATCGAACCCGGGACCTCCAGAACGGTAGCCGAGCGTGCTGACCATTACACTACAGAGACGGACGGACGGAATAAAATATTTATAGTGATTTTAAAACAAAGTTACATTTTTAAATATAAAATGGAAAATCACAAACTTAGTGCTTCCAATATAAATTATAAAAAATAGGGTGATCAATTTTGCACACAGGGTTCAATCACCCTATCGGATGATGTTATAATTTTTGCAAATGGCCTCGTGCGTTAAACTTATTTGACATTTGTGAACTAGACAGCTGCAGTATACAGACATATTCATAAAACGGCCACAAATATGTATCAATGCTGGCGGCAGCCACTTGACGAATATCGTATTTTTCACTTTACAAAAAAAATTAAGGTTCAATCAAAGATTTCCATGTATACGCTAAAAACCCTTGCATATGTATTTAAAATAACCCTTATATAGTACAAGAAAACACCTCACAGCACAGCCCACAAATCACAGTTAACACACTTCATGGTAACGTTCATAGAACTACAAGATCTAAAACACAGAAACACACCAAACAAAACCTAACAAATAAACCTCTTTTGGTCAAAAGAATATATATGATTATGCAATAATGTGTACAACCTGCTTCCACTATCCACAAAGTCATTAAATAACGAAGCTAAGTATAAAAGAGCTATTCATAAATGGAAAATGGAGGTTGGTAGATCTGAAATAGATCGCATCATTCGGCCATGTTGTATTTGATTGGATGTCATAAACGATGTCGAGTACTCGGCTGTCCAAATTTAAAACACAGTAAGGGACATTTTTTTGTAGTAGGTTTTTTTTGCATTTAATTGTCCAAAAATGCAAAAAAAACCTACTACAAAAAAATGTCCCTTACTGTGTTTTAAATTTGGACAGCCGTACTGTAGCTGAGAGTGCTGACACTACGAAGGCAGACGAATTTTGTTACACGTACATAAAATTATCACTATTTCTTAAAATCTACTGTGACGCGTGTTTCGATGCATTCCGCATCATTTTCAAACACCGTATGTGTTTGAAAATGATGCGGAACGCATCGAAACACGTGTCACAGTAGATTTTAAGAAATAGTGGTATTTACTAAGTAAAACATTAATTAAAAACGGATAGATTTTACCACAAAGTGACTGCCGAATCAATTAATGAAATAGAATGATCACTTAAACCAGCCTATGGTAGGTTGTAAGCCCTGTGAATGTCTACAGTACCATATTCTTCTTAGATTTAAGTTTTGTACCGACATTTCTTGGTGGAACTGCATTTTATAGAATAAAATAACAAGTATATAGTTTTTTTCCACATGAATATTCATGTGGAAAAAAATACATAGTTGTTATTTTATTCTATATTCTTTTTCGTCTATGTGGAGATGTTAATTTAAAATTAATAAATAATTGAGAAACACTGGCGTAAACGATCGGGTTAGCTTGAACAAAAAACCTTTTTATTAGGTACAATATTAGCATTTTCTATGGCCTGTTTTTCTTCGGTATGCATTCAAACAAACAACACAGTTGTAATAACTTTATACTAGAGGTTTTTCACTTCGAATTGGACGCCCAACAAACCAAATTGGACGCCATACCACACAAATTGGACGTTTTACAAACCGAATTGTAAGCATTTTAATCAAATTGAACTCCTTACATATGAAATTGTACGTTGTACAAACAAATTGGACGCCTTTGTATCAAGTTGGACGTTTTACAAAAAAAATTGGATGCTCTCAATATAAAATTAGACGTTTTAAATTATAATTGGACACCTTAGATATCACATAAGACGTTTTACAAATCAAATTGGACTCCTTATATATCAAATTCGACGTTTTAAAATCAAATTGGACTACTTACATATCAAATTAAACGTTTTACAAACCAATTGGACGCATTACTAATCAAATTGGACGTTTTATAAACATAATTATACGTTATATTGTATTTTATAAAAAAGTTAGAATATAAAAAAAAGGTAGCATAATGAAAGCCGTTGATATGCATTCCCTCAGACGAATGTGTGGAAAAATCTTTGTAATACAGAATCAAAAATTAAGATATTAGAAAGGAATGTAAAGCTTAACTAAGAATAATTAAAGAGATTAAGAAATTTTCTAAAGATGGTATTTAGAGCGAATGGATAAAGAAAGATTGGCGAAGAAAGCATATTTGGCACTTGGCACGACCAGATCAATCAGAACCTAAAAACTGGTGATGTCAAAAATCTACGTAACCGGAGGGCATGTATGCCTAAATGTATATATGTAAAGGAAGCTAGTAGTGTATGTCGGGACAGACGAGTGTGGCCTTCCATCCTCTCTGCCTACCCCTGCAGAGAAACAACGTGATGGTTGTAATAGTAGTACAGTAATTAATCATTGATTGTCAATCGTAGATAGAATGGTGAATGGTACACAGTGATCACTGAAACAAGCCAATGAAAACCCTATTAATACCTACGATTCTATATTTTCCATCACAACAACTTTGTCTCTGTTCAGATGTTATAAAAATAGGTTGAAAACAACACCAAAAAAAAATTTTTTTAAAGTATTGTATAAAATACTGAATTTCCTTTATAATTGTTGTATTACGTTATGAATGGTACAGTGTATAAAGTGATCACTAAAACAAGCCAATGAAAATTCTACTAAAACCCACGATTTCATATTTTTCACCACAAAAACTTATCTCTGTAAAAATAAAATAAAAACCGGTTAAAAAACACCAAAAATCGGTTTGTTCCAAAGTTTTGTACCAACGCTGAATTTCCTTTGTTATTGTAATATTTATGTTTAAACGCCTTAGATTCGTTTAATAACTGTTTTATCAACAATAAAAAAATGTAATTAAAACTAGATTTTATCAATATGTCATAAATTCACTCATATTTCGTGTTCTTATATACAAACATTCACACAGGAAAAACGCAAGCCATTAAAACCTAATTTCCTCCATTCAAAACATTTTAAGAGGGTAATTTAAACAAAAGCACAGAACTGTCACGTCGGATCCATTTTGAAATTCGAAAATGTTATTTTTTCAATTTCGCGAGTAGGTACTTTATTCAAGAACTTTTTTTTTCACATTCGCGCGTAGGTACTTAATTTGAGCGTGTATTAATGGCGCTAGTTGGCGCCAAACTGAAAAATACTGGTCGTAATGTTGCCAGGTTCTCAGTCTCGCCACTTGTGTCGAGTGTGGAATTCTTTGAAAACAACTCCGAGGCATTTTCTTATACTCGCACTAAACCCTTTCGTTACCGGGACTTTTGGGTGACTATGCCAGAAATACCACGACTTGTTTAAATCGCGGTATATTATGTTTATAAATAATTTAAAACAATATAATAATATAAATTTCATAGTCTCCAAAGCCAAGAACTTTGCTAACTAACTAACTAACCATCACGCCGCTTCCCCTCAGGGGTAGGTAGAGAGAATAGAACGCCACACCACTCTGTCCTTGCAAACATTCTTCGCCTCTTCCACGTTCATGCATCTCCTCATACATACCCGCCGATTGTTACAACTCCTAACCTGACCACTTTCAAGTATTTGGCATACCTGATCGTGCCATGTTTTCTCGGTCTTCCTCTGCTTCTTTTCCCAATTACATTCGCCTCATAAATTTGTTTTATCGTTCTTTCCTCACTCATTCGTTTTACATGTCCAAACCATCTCAACACATCTTTCTTAATTTTATCGATAATGCTTATCTCAGCTTATGCCAAGAACTTTGGGTTTTATTTTAAGAATATGCAAACCTTTTATAGATAAAAATACTATGAAAACCCTGTATTATGCCTATATTAGAAGCATCCTTGAATAAGGATCCCAGTTGTGGAATCCTGGTTATGAAATAAATAAAATAATAAATAATAAAAAAAGTTGTCATTCGGAGTTAACGTATTCGCTACGCAATGCACAATAAAAACAACATTTAAGAGTTTTTTCCCGTTTTTTTTAATCATATTTTTTAAATCATATTTTCATATGTATGTTCGTTCTTTTGCGTGGAAGTTTTTTTGGTATCGTAAGGGAAGGGTAATTAACTATGAGTTTTTCAATGTTTTAGAATTTAGTACATAAACCCTGATGATGACAAGGTTCTTGTCGAAACCGGTCGGATAAAGTATACCAATAAAAAAGTGGTTAAAACAAGTTGTTTTATTTTATAAAGTTTATAAAATGTGCCACAAGAGTTCAAAACAGATTTTTAATACCTTAACTTTAGATTGTTCAGACCACACTCAGATGGTATAACTCTGCGATCTTCGTTAAAATGAACTATCAGGATGATCGCACAAAATCAGCAGATGTGATCTTTTTTATAGCAAGCAAAGTGATAAATGATAAATGCAATTCACATCTTTAAAAAACCTAATTGACGACATTCGGTGTTGAAAGAAATAGAGTAGGTGTGCGTGTAATTAACAGATAATTTTTTTTTTAAATTTGAGCTATGCAATATATTATCACATTTGTATCAATTTGCTGCAGATGGTATTAATAAACTTTCTTTATTAAGGTTAATACATACCGTAAAAATGTAACTTTTTGAAAAAAATCACAGCTTTACACAACTTACTTTTCGAGGAAACAAAATTGGTTTAAATTGCTTTGTTTTACTTGCATCTCTTTGAGTTTTTTTTATAATGTTACAACTAATTGTAATATATAAACGACCATTTAATTCTAAATATCGATGTTTAACCTATTGAAGAAAAAAAAAACATAATTTGAAACGAAATTGTTTGCACAACCCTGAAGGAATCCCTAACATACTGTCCAAAATGTTTCTGGTACTTTAATAAATTATGACGCCAGATCCGACGGATCCGGTATTTCTCGCTATAGTACCGTATGCCGATACATCGGATTTTGGTGACCAAAGGGTTAAAATACCATTAAAATTTGATGGATTGATTTATTTGTTATATTGAAGTATCGGGGCTAGGATATAAAGCCGATGAATTTCACATTGTTGACTTCATAACGCGGAAAATACCTACAAAAGTGGAATAATTATAAAGTATACATTTTTACCAAGTTCATGAAACATTTTTTTAAATCTTGACATGAAAATCCAATATCTTCAATCTTCAAACCTTTATTCGCACCCCAATGGTGCATAGGGCACTGCGTCATATAAACGTAGTGTTATCTTGATCGTTAACACATGAAGGAAAGGTGATCAACCTCTGCTTCAGGTCAAAATTGAATAAATATTAGAGTGAAAAATATTGCCTCTGTCCAGGGCAAAATTGAATAAATATTAGAGTGAAAAAATCACTTATATTTATTTGACCCCCCTCCCCCGCCTGGGAATCGGACCCGGCACCTCCAGAACGGTAGTCAAGCGAGCTGACCATAACACTACAGAAGCGGGCAATATATACATATCCAATATATTTTTAAAACTGATTTATGATTTCTGAACTATCAATTTTTTTCGTTAAAAAAGGTCAATTTTGCCGTTGGATTTAAAAAAATATTTTTGTATTAATTGTTAAATCAAACCTAATTTGTATTTTATTTACAACATTTTGAATATGTCCAAATACTTGTTCACAAATCTGGATTATCTCCAATTATATGAGTATTTTTCATATTATTTTTGACATCTCATCGAAGATGAAGAAGAATACGGAAGTCTGGGCATTCACGGGGCTGACGACCGTCAAAGGCTGGTTTAAGTGATCACTTTACACAAGTGCAACATTCACCAATTCTACCCATTATTGACAACCACACTACTCAAATTCTTGAAAGTTCTATATATATGAAACAATTTTGAAACATTGTTCTTGAATCACTAGAACTTCACTAGAGACATCTATTGGTGAGATGAGTCACAATATTAATTTTCGTTTGAATAAAATCCAACTTAGTAGACTGAAATCTATGCCAAAACGTATTAAAGCAGTAATTTGAAAAAAAAAAAAACAAAGTAGAAGGAACGACAAAGTAGGTAGGTACTGATTCAATTGGTTTTTGATAATGATTAGTGTTATGTACATATCGCTCACTCCTTTCAAGAACGTCATAAATAACAAAAAACTTTTCAGGTGAAACGTTTTTAAAGTTAAAAAATATAATACAATGTATTAAAAATAAATATCAAGCCACTTATTGAACTTTTTACTGTGCAACAGATCTTTTTAGGTAAAACCTGAAGGTTTTTTCTCCATTTGAAAAATATTTAGTATATTTAAAAAAATAATTAAACAATACCTATTCTTCAAAATGCAAAAACACACTTTTTTCCCAGTAGCGGGTAAATATTAAGTTAAAAATATGCAACTTTTGCTGGGATAAAGCACATTTTCTGGGCATTCCGAAAACATGCACAACTGAAAATTGACGATTTTTTATTTATTACGTTCTTGAAAGGTGTGAGTGATATGTCATTTTATTTTAAATAAATATGTGGTTTTTAAAATTTTTTGAGCATTTTTGAATTTTAAGTGAAAAAACCGAAAAATTACTATTAAAAAAAAAATGGTTACTAAATAGGCACTTTTTTGGTATATCATCATTAAACGGTGTTGCTCAATGCTTTGGAATGAAAATCTATCAAAAAATCACATCAAAAAATACTATTTAAAAAAAATAATCATAACTCACTATTTTTATCCTTTAGCTAGGGCACTAGTTTGATATTTGGATTTAAAAAAAAATAAATAAATAAAATCACTGCAAAATTTCATTTTCCCGAAAATATTTTTTAAGATGGCAACACAGTAGAGTTCTTTTTGGAGCCAGGCCAACACTTGGAATGGCGAAAAACTGGTCATTTTAATATAAAAGTTAATTTAGGCGATCACGTGACACAGCAACGCATGTATTATGGCGGTTTTATATATGACTTATTTCGTTAAAAGAAATGGCTATAAATTACATTTTGTAATGAATTTATATACGAGGTTAATAGCCGACACGTTAAGTTGTATGTTTATTAATAATAATAATAAAACCCTTATCCACACCCAAATGGTGCATAGGGCACTGCGTCATATAACGCAGTGTATGATCGTTTTTTTTACACATGAAGGAAAGGTGATCAGCCCTCCGCTTCAGGTACCAGTCCAGGGTAATATTGAATAAATATTACAGTGGAAAATCACTTGTATTTATTTGAACCCCCCCGGGGAATCGAACCCGGGACCTACAGAACGGTAGCCGAGCGTGCTGACCATTACACTACGGAGGCAGACAAAATGTATGTTTATTAGATGAAATAAATTAAATAAAACAATTGTATTGTGGCACTAATTCTAAAACATTAAAATACTCATAGTTAGGTTATAGATAATTACCCTTCCGTTACGATATAAACCCTGATGATGACAAGGTTCTTGTTGAAACCGGTTGGAAAAAGTGTACAAACAAAAAGTGGTTAAAACAAAGTTGTTTTATTTTATAAACTTTATAAAATGTGCCACAAAGTATCTGCGAAAAACATTCATGAACATCATTTACCTCTGATTGTAATACAAGGTCTTAACCGTAAGACTGGCACCTTTTATCAGCTAATTACTATCAATTGAACACGGCATCAATAGAATGCAGTGTCCCCTACCCTATAACGTGATAAATCATTTAAAAAAAATACTAGAAATATTCGGTCATCAATGCTAAAAATCCCGTCAGGTTCATATGACGTTGCGCCGACTGTGACACGGTATAAAATGTATGCAAATGTTACGGCCTCTCATGGCGTGCTACGGCAAGATGGCCGCCCGCGATTCCGCTTAAATAATTAAAATTATACACACACACGTACGACGTCACATTTACTTATTATTTTTTTCCATATCAAAAGGGAAATACCGCAACTTTTATGTTATTAAGATGGTGGATACGGGTTAGATTGTAGCGGAGGGACGAAGAAAATTAGTTTTCGTAATCAATATACATTTTTTCTTACATTGTTTTCATGGCGGTTTGCAGACCTCGACAGCATTCAAATGGCTGTATTATCGTCGAGGATAAAAAAGAGAATTATTTAAATTCTCCAAACGCAGATAAATACATTCTTTTAAAACCGTGTACATGTACTTTAGAGCTATAAAAATCGTGTTAAAATCATGAATTTCTTGCCACAATTTGCGTAACGTTTATTTAAACTTAAATACGGAGTAATTTGCTTGAGGAAATGGAACAAAAATGAAGTACTTCTACACTTCGACATATACATATATTGTGTCGGGTTGTGGTCCCGTGGTTAGTGTCGCGGACTCTTAAGTCAGAGTTTCTCGGTTCGAACCCACTCTACCACAATTTGATACCTATTTGTAATAAAGGAAGGGACAAGGAAGAAAGTGGATAAATTTAAGTCCAGGTATAATTAATTTATTGTAAAACCTTTGTACTGTAAATTGTTATTGTATTAGTTGTATTTTATTTATTGTTTTGGCATTAACTTTGTGGTGAGACATGTTACGATGATGAAAATTTAGAATTCCAAAAAAACCTACATTCTAATAATAATTTATTAAATAATATACTGTTTCAAAATTCTTCACCTTTGCTTTCCATTTTTCCTTTGTTTTCAAACTCCGTCCCTTGACTAACCCCTTCCCCTTACTTTCCCCTCTCCTTATTTATAGAATAATAATAATAATAAAACCCTTATCCGCACCCCAATGGTGCATAGGGCACTGTGTCATATTAACGCAGTGTTATCTTGATCGTTTACACATGAAGGAAAAGTGATCAGCCCGCCGCTTCAGGTACCAGTCCATGGTAATATTGAATAAATATTACAGTGAAAAAATCACTTATATTTATTTTACCCCCCTTGGGAATCGAACCCGGGACCTCCAGAACGGTAGCCGGTAGTTATTTATAGAACAATTTTATATTTTATATTTTAGTTATTATACAGACCTGAATGATGGAAGTTTAACTTCTGAAACATGCAGTCTATAATAAAACTCAAGTGGTAAAAAACAAGTGTTTTCTTCAATCATCGTATTAGTTGTATGTAATTAATAAAATCTAATCATTAAAAATATAATAATAATAATACAAAAAAATGTACAACATGTAAGTAATTTCGGCTAAACACAGGCCACGCCTAAAAGGCCGTAATACATAAAGTAAAAAAATGTATGTTTGGAAAAAATATGTATCTATAAAATAAATAAATAAAATAAAAAATAATAAAAAAAGCCGCTTAGGCTCACAGAAATAGTATGAAATTGAAATATCTGTGTAAATAATAAAAACACAAATATATCCCTTTAAAAAAAAATACATACATAAATACACACTTAATAAGGGATACTATTTTTTGACATCTGAACATAGATGAAGAAGAATATGGAAGTATGAGTATTTACATGGCTTATGGCCTATTATAGGCTGATCAAGTGATCACTGTACACACGTGTAACATTCACCGATTCTACCCACGATTGACAGTCACAATACTCAAATTCTTGGAACTTCTTTATATTTTGTTCAAATCCAAAACATAGTTAATTATACGATCAAGATAACACTGCGTTTATATGACACAGTGCCCTATGCACCATTGGGGTGCGGATAAGGGTTTTGTTATATTATTATTAAAACATTTATTAAAAATGGATAGATTTTACCACAAAGTAACTGCCGAATCAATTAATGAAACCAAGGCATAGTGTTGGAATTCACTAGAATTTCACTAGAGACATCTATGTGAAGGTGAGATGAAATAAGCTTTTAACTAAGCTGAAATTCTTTCATTTGTGTGTGAGTTCCGAATCCTGGATTATAATCACATACATGAGAATCGCTAGAAAATATCGTTTTCATTTTATTATTTTAGCTTATAATTTGAACGTAACTTATCACCCTTACTAGTTACCATTACTATCTATCATTAAATTCCTTACTGTCCATCAAACTTCCTCCCTCTACCTCCTTCCCTAAACTCCCTTCTTCCTTTGCCCTCCTCATTATCATCAACTTGTAATTTATGTTTTTTTTTTTAAATGTTCAAGCACTATCTCTGATTGCAAACAGCTATATCGTAGTCATACAGGAGAAAGTGACCAAGGGCATTTTTTACAAAAATGTGATCATTGACTATTTGATATCTTACTAGCTTAACCTCTAAGCTGCTCGATTTTGAGTGTCAAACTTTCCGTCCCGTGCTGGATTATTTTACATTACAATATTTTTGACAAAAAAGCATATTTTTGCCTATTTTTGTAGTGAAACTTTCGGATATCCATCATAGATGTTCACAGTACACAATGCACTTTACTTATTATGTTTTTATGGTGTATTTACGCAAAAACATTAACATTTACGGACTCGCGGCCTAAAGTATGGCGGCTGTATAGAAGACGCGGCTGTCGTATCTGCGGAGCACGAGCCGACCGGAAGTATTCACGATAAAGTTGACACTAAATTAAAATAATTTTGATATTTTATAACAATAAATCAAAGAGAACTAATTTATCCATGCTTCGAACCAAATTTAAGTGCAAAAAATTATCCATAGGTGTTGATATAAGTACGTAAAGTTGAAAAACGACTATGCATGCGATCCGCAGTCAACGGTACTTCTTTAAAAAACGACAATAGATGCGATCCGCAGCTTACGGGTTAATATTGCCCTGAAAATCCCAAAGGATTTTAAACTTGTAAGTATAATATATTGACTTGGTAAAAATGACTAACTGCATTGATGTTTATTTTGTTGCCAAGCAAAAGTGACTTAAATGGCCCTCCTGAACATTTTACGTTTTGTTAGTTGGTCACCTTCTCCTGTAGGTACGACTACGATATATGGTGAAAAAAAAATATATGGAAGTCTGGGCATTTACGGGTCTGACGACCGTCATAGGCTGGTTTAAGTGATCACTTTACACACGTGTAACATTCACCAATTCTACCCATTATTGACAACCACATCACTAAAATTCTTGGAAGTTCTATATATATGAACCAATTTGGAAACCTTGTTCTTGAATCACTAGAACTTCACTAGAGACATCTATTGGTGAGATGTAAAGAAGCTTTTTTACTAAGCAGAAACTCTTATATATGATAAAAAATATATACTCTTATATATACTCTTAGATGTCAAAAATAATATGAAAATTACTCCTGTAATTGGAGATAATCCAGATTTTGTGAACAAGTATTTGGACACACTCAAAATGTTGTAAATAAATTATCTGGTCAAATTATAAGCTTAATAATAAAAATGAAAATGGTATTTTCTGGCGTTTCTCATGTGTGTGATTATAATCCAAGGTTTGGACCTCACATACTAATATAAGAGTTTCTGCTTAATAAAAAAGCTTCTTTACATCTCACCATTAGATGTCTCTAGTGAAGTTTTTGATTGGTTCATATTATTTTTTTGCAGTAAGCCCGCCAATGTAATTATTTCTTTTCTGTACATAAAGTTTGAATAAATAAATGAATAATTTCTACATCTTGACACCCTGTACTTGAAAATATGTTTGTACACATTATCAAATGTCTATAATCTTGACAAACAATTTCCTAAATGAGTTGCAATTATTATTTTAAAGCGTGCGACATGATTGATGTTTTAGGGGAATGTTTATAAACATTTTTAAAAATAAATTCTTCATATACTTTGTAATCGAAATTGATTCAACGTTTGAAAGTAAAGTAACCTTAGGTCGCGAAAGTGCTGCGTGAAAGGCGAGCACGGAAGGACAAAATATTGCCATGAAATAATGGTAGAAAATTAGTAATTATTCATTAACCTTTTAGCTGCTAGATTATTACATACATCCAAGTGTGTAAAATCTACTCAGAAAATAGGGAATTAAAGCATTAAAAGCTTTTTTTAGATGGGAGTTGCATTTATTATTTAACTTGCTATTATGTACAAGGTTTATAGATCATAAAGTGGATTTTTGTTTTTTTTTATAATTTAAGAAAAATATTTTAATTTATTTTTTCTTTTTCGACTTTTTCTAAAAATCTATTGTGACATTTTAATGCATTCTGCATCATTTTCGAACACCGTAAGTAAAACTTAAATTAAAAATGGATGGGTTTTGCCAAAAAATTGCTGCAAAATCAATCAATGAAATTTTTAAAAAAGATTGGAAAACCCTTATCAGCACCCCAATGGTGCATAGGGCACTGCGTCATATAAACGCAGTGTTATCTTGATCGTTTACACATGAAAGAAAGGTGATCAGCCCTCCACTTCATGTACCAGACCAGGGTAATAATGAATAAAAATTACAGTGAAAAAATCACTTATATTTATTTGACCCCCCCTGGGAATCGAGCCCGGGACCTTCAGAACGGTAGCCGAGCGTGCTGACCATTACACTACGGAGGCAGACAAAAAAAAGATATTTATAATATTTGAGAATATTTACTATTTCGTTGTATTTATGGTTTTATTTCTGATTGGAGTATGCCAACTTTTAATAAATACGCTATATCGAAAATGGGACGAATACGTGAATGCCTGGATGTAACAAACATCAATAGTAAGGGAAAGGAAAAGCAATTGCGATAGTATAGGCACATATCGCTCACTCCTTTCAACAACGTCATATATCAAAAATCGTCAATTTTCAATTGTGCGTGTTTTCGGAATGCCCTGAAAATGGACTATATCCCAGTAAAAGCGGCATATTTTTAACTTAATATTTACCCGCTACAGGGCAGAAATTGTTGTTATTGCATTTTGAAGAAAAGGTATTGTTTAATTATTTTTTTAAATATACTAAATATTTTTCAAATGGAGAAACAATCTTCAGGTTTTACCTAAAAAGATTTGTTGCACAGTGAAAACTTCAATGAGTGGGTTGATATTTATTTTTAATACATTGTATTATATTTTTTAACTTAAAAAACGTTCTCCTGAAAAATCAAGTTTTTTGATTTATGACGTTCTTGAAAGGAGCGAGCGATATGTACGTATGTTAACCAGGACATCACCATGGATTTTCCTCGAAAGGCATCTAGAGAAAGACCAAAAAATTCATGAATGCTGCAGAATGATAACATGATCCGAAGGCATGGCCTAGGTGACGTTGTCCATGACAGAAGGGCCTACAACCTGAGGACGAGGAGACCTGACCCTAACAGTCCACAAAGACAATAAGTTTGGATAGAGCAAAGAAGAATTCGTTTGTTCAAGCTAAGTCAGTTTGAAGAATAATGTACAAATATGGTTTCACGAAGAAAGCTAGTATTTTTGTAGTGCGTTTGAAGAAAGATGTGGTAGTTAAAGGGTTAACTGTATTGTATTTGTAAATTAGTACAATGTAGCGTGTTGAGAATTTTTCCGAGATACATTAAGAGGCCAGTCTTACACGCTAAACCGTGTTTAGATATTTTAAACAAATTCCTTAATTATTATAGGTTATAATAATAAAATAGAGATAAATATTGCGTAAATTACTGGGCAAAATGAGAAAAATGAATTATTTTTATTTGCCAAAGTTTATGTATGAACATTTAAGGGTGTATTCTCAAATATACAATCTCAGGACGCAACCGGCTGCGTGAGAAGCTGTAGGTGTTGTCAGTGCACAATTATTTTTATAATTTAGAACGTAGAAAAAAAAACGAGCAAAAGCATGGAGAAAATGGATAAATTATGGAGCTTATTCGAATTTCTTATTGTGTGTATACAAATACATATATATATATATATATATATATATATATATATATATATATATATATATATATATATATATATATATATATATATATATATTTCGGATAAAATGGTTACTTTTTAGTATCTATCGTGTACTGGATTGAACTTATCACGAACTAATTAGCAATTCGAATTAAATTATAAATATTGTTGGTAATTTTTAAGTGTTTTTATTACTGTATTATAAAATGTCAGGGTTTACTTTGAAAACTATTAATAACTGTAGGACAAAAGGAACTAGGAATAATTTTATTCAGACGCCCGTTCGTAGGTACGCGGTTTATTTGTATAAAAAAAAAAACTTGCGTTATTAGAATTGTAAATTTATTCAACCCTGATTTAGAATTAATTGAGGGCTTTTATTAATATTTTAATTTTTTATCATTCATAGGTAGGTATGAAATAATTAACTATTTTTAATACAGTAAAACCTCGAAATAACGTACCTCCATTTAACGGACTTCGGATGTAACGGACGAAAATCCGGTCATATCGCTCACTTCTTTCAACAACGTCATTTATAAAAAAAACTTGATTTTTCAGGAGATCGTTTTTAAAGTTTACGAATAGAATAAAATGTATTAAAAATAAATATCAAGTAGCTCATTGATTTTTTTACTGTGCAACATATATTTTTAGGTAAAACCTGAAGGTTTTTTTTCCATTTGAAAAATATTTTGTGTATTTAAGAAAATAATTAAACAATACCTTTTCCTCAAAATGCAAAAACAACACTTTCTGTCCTGTAGCGGGTAAATATCAAGTTAAAAATATGCAGCTTTTGCTGGGATATAGTACATTTTCTGGACATTCTGAAAACATGCACAACTGAAAATTGACGATTATTGATATATGACAGGCAGGGGTAGGCAGAGAGAATAGAACCCCACGGAAAACTGTCTTTGCAAACATTCTTCGCCTCTTCCACGTTCATGCATCTCCTCATACATACCCGCCGATTATTTCGACCCCTAACAAGACCGCTTTCAAGTATTTGGTATACCTGATCGTGCCAAGTTTTATGAAATAGTGGTATTTACCAAGTAAAACTTAAATTATTCTGTTGACTTCACAATGTCGCTGGCCGGTGCAAGCGGAGCTTCCGGCCGCCATCACCAGGTCAAGATGGCGTCTCTTCCGGTCACAGGGTTGCCATAAACACACTGGATAGGTAGGACATTACTGAACTAGTTCAAGATTGAGACAATAAACAGGTAGGTACCTGATTGAATTATCAACCCATTTGAAAAAAAAAGTTTTTTTTTATGGAATCAACCAAACGCAAGACTATTCTTTATATATTCTTCTTCTTCTGCTAACCCTTATCCGCATCCAATGGTGCACAGGGCACTGCAACGTAGCGACGCAGTGTTATCTTGATCGTTAATTGCATGAAGGCAAGGTGATAAGCCCTGCGCTTCTTGTACCAGTCCAGGGTGATATTAAATAAATATGAGAGTGAAAATCGGCCATTTAAAAAAATTTACCACCCCTGGGAATCGAACCCGAGACCTCCAGCACGGTAGCCGTGAATAATATTACCGATGAATTAATACTCCCTGGATTGTTATTTTTGTCCACTTCCGTAGTGTAATGGTCAGAACATTAGGCTATCTTACTGAAGGTCCCGGGTTTGATTCCCAGCAAGAACGTTAAGGATAAACATAAGTAATTTTTTCACTTTAATATTTATTCAATATTACTGGTAATTGAAAGGGAGGGCTGATCACCTCCCTTCGTGTGTTGATGATCAAGATTACACTGCGTTTATATGATGCAATCCCCTATGCACCATCGGTTGCGGATAAGGGTTTGAATGAAAAAATAAATAAATAGGTATACGTACGTGGGTACTTTTTTTTATTAACTTCCGGAAAACTTAAAATCTATAAAAAATTATCAAACCTTTAAAAAAAAACTAAAGCAAAAAAAAAACAAGACTTGTCCCTACTAAGACTCCATACTAATAATTTTTTAATTTTTTATTTACTTTGTTTATTTTTACTTTTAATTATAATTTACTTCCAACATTTTGAGTGTGTCCAAATGCTTGTTCACAAAATCTGGATTATCTCCAATTGCAAGAGTTATTTTCATATTATTTTTTGACATCTCACCAAAGATGATGAAGAATACGGAAGTCTGGGCATTTACGGGGCTGAAATGCCCAGACTTCCATATTCTTCTTCATCTTTGATGAGATGTCAAAAAATAATATAATTTACTTCGTTCATAAAAAAAATGTAAAACGAAAACTCCCTCTCTAAACACAAGTATCTACTTTATTAGAGAGGTAGAAACGTTATATTTGAAATGTATTGTATATTTACCAACTATTTTGTATTATTTAAATATGTATTTTGTAAAACGAATGAGTGAGGAAAGAACGGTAAAACAAATTTACGAGGCGAATGCTAGCGGGAAAAGAAGCAGAGGAAGACCGAGAAAAACATGGCACGATCAGGTATGCCAAATACTTGAAAGTGGTCAGGTTAGGAGTCGTAACAATCGGCGGGTGTGTATGAGGAGATGCATGAACGCGGAAGAGGCGAAGAATGTTCGCGAGGACAGAGTGGTGTGGCGCTCTATTCTCTCTGCCTACCCCTGCGGGGAAGCGGCGTGATGGTTAGTTAGTTAGTTAGTTAGTATTTTGGAAAAAAAATCGAAAAAAAAAGAAATACCATATTGGTAATATCCAATAAGTGAATGGTTTTCTTACATCTGCAGTGGGGGAGATACTGATCTACCTCAGTACTTAAGGAAATGTGAAAAACCACACCCGCGTGCGTCATCTTATCAATACGTATCACATTAAGACGCTCAAAAATCGTCGATTTTCAGCTGTGCATGTTTTCGGAATGCCCGGAAAATGTACTATATCCCAGCAAAAACAGCGTATTTTTAACTTAATATTTACCCGCTACAAGGCAGTAAGTGTTATTTTTGCATTTTGAAGAAAAGGTATTGTTTAATAATTTTCTTAAGTATCCTAAATATTTTTCAAATGGAGAAAAAACTTTCAGGTTTTACTTTAGAAGATCTGTTACACAGTAAAAAGTTCAATCGGTGGCTTGATATTTATTTTTAATACATTTTATTATATTTTCAAAGTTTAAAACCGAACTGAAAAATCTTTTTTTTTTATTTATGACGTTGTTTGAGAGAGCGATGTGTTCGATGGAAATGATCAAAGAAAACATTTCGTTTTTTACCACTTGAGTTTTATTATAGACTACGTGTTTCAGAAGTTAAACTTCCATCATTCAGGTCTGTATAATAACTAAAATATAAAATATAAAATTGTTCTATAAATAAGGAGAGGGGAAAGTAAGGGGAAGGGGTTAGTCAAGGAACGGAGTTTGAAAACAAAGGAAAAATGGAAAGCTATCGCTATTGCGAAGAATTTTGAAACAATATATTATTTAATAAATTATTATTAGAATTCAGGTTTTTTTGTATTTCTAAATTTTCAAGATAATTCATAATTTGGCCCTTATATGGAACAAGGTGTAATAATTTTAATTTATGAGAGTGAAATGAGTGATTAGTATCTATTATGTGATTTGCAAATTCCGAAAAATAATTACTAACAAGACCGCTATGATGTTCTTTAATTCTAATCTTTAAATTTCTCGCAGTTTGGCCAATATATTTTCTATCACAATCTCCACATGATATTTCATAAACACCAGGATTTTATGTAAATTATTATTTGTATAATATGCAGGTTGGATATGGGAGGGTAAGATTTTCGAAATATTTTTAGTTATTGAACCCGTATATAAAATTTTTCGCCAAGATTTATTTTTGATTGAATCATTATTAGGAGCTGAATATATGTATTTTTTGGTTAAATTATTTTTAATTTTATTTTTTAACATTTTATCTATTAGCGCGCTATTATACCTGTTGTTTTTTTGCTATTAGTTTAATTGTGTTTAATTCACGATTATAATTTGAGTTACTAGTTATATTAATTAGTCTATTTAATAATGAATGGAAACTGGCCATTTTATGTGAAATGGGATGAATGGAATCAGCTGGAATGACTGTGTCAGTGTGTGTTGGTTTACGATATATACTAAAATCTAATTTATTATTTATAACTTTAATCGATAAATCAAGAAAATTTAGGGTATTATCGTCATTTTTTTCATAGTAAATTGTAACATGTCTTACCACAAAGTTAATGCCGAAACAATAAATAAAATATTCGATGGAAATGTTTGAAAAAATGACTAATATTGGACGATGATGATTACAAAAATACACCATAGAATATTAGTCTAGGGGTGAATCGTATATTGGGTCTCCTGGCACGCTTGGTACAAAGTGTCTTCCTTTCATCGCGATAAACATCATCAATCACTCGTATACAAAAGTAACATATATGTAACGTTTGCTAACATACGTACTCTAATACATAATGATTCATGATTTTATACAATTACGATCGAGCTGACACCGCTTCCGTTAAATTCGGTGCCTTGTGAACCATTTGGGTGGGGATAAGGCCAACAGAAGGGGAATGTGAGAAGAAGCCATAAGGCTTCTATAAACATAAGGTGTTTGAAAATGACGTGGAATGCAATGAAACACGTGTCACAGTAGATTTTAAGGTATTTACTAAGTAAAACATTAATTAAAAGAAGAATAGGAAGACTTTTATAACATGAGGCACTTAGGGCGCTTGTGCACAACACGGAATTTTACTGTCCGGCATACCGGTTAGCATGATAAAACGGATGATTGGCTTAGATTGGCTTGTGCTTTTGTCTACATTTTTTCGGATCGGTGCTCTTGATCGGTGCGTGAACACGTTGCGCGTAAATTCGATCACGCTAAACTGTCGTAGTCGCTTTCATTTTTCAAAACCGGACTGCCGGACGGTAAAATTCCGGGTAGTGGACAATCGCCCTTAAGGTAGTAGTTTACGAAAATGACGCTCTAAAAATTACCCAAAATTATATTATTGATTGATTTGGCGTCCGCCTCCGTGATGTTATTGTTAGCGTGTTCAGCAACCGTGCTGGAGATCCCGGGTTCGATTCCCAAGGGAAAGGGGAAATTAATATTTTTTACACTCTGATATTTATTTACTACAATATTACCCCGGACTGGTCCCTGAGGCGCAGTATTTATTATAGAAATAACGATCAAGATAACACGACGTCAATACGGTTCAGGGCCCTATGTATCATTGGGTGCGAATAGGGGTTAGAATGAATGATGATTTGGCATTAACATTGCGGAATGACATGTTGATTATTAAAATTAAAACACTTGTATTAAACCACTGATTGAGTTTTTTTTCACACCACTAGTTTCGAAAACAACAGATGTTTTAATCGACATGTGATCACAAAAACTTTTGTCCGAAGAGAGGGCAATTCGCTTGTTTTTCCGATATTTTCAGTAAAATTGTAAAATAAATTAGCTGATTAGTGACATCTGTGTCACAGTAGTAAAATCTTACCAGATGATAATATTTAGCCAAGAACCAAACCACTTTCCCGGACAACTTTTCAGCGTAATATTGGCCGGAAATTGTACAATTCGAATACAATTTTCAGGAATGATATGAATTTCCGCCGCCAGGTGGCAGTATGAGTTTATTAATTTTACTTATATGATATTCAATATTTTTATTATAACTAAAACACAACATTTTGCATACAATAATGATAAAGTATTCTACTCGTACTAGGGATGAGTTTTTTTAATCTTAAAAAATATTAAAAACACACATTAAAAAAATTATTCAGTGTCAACAAAAGCATCCCAAAACGTCGTTGAAAATTTCTTATATATAAAAAAAGTCCTGGTTCCAACATAATGTATGGAAGTGAAACATGGAGTTGGCAAAAGAAGGATGAAAGTAGACTAAATGCAGTCGAAATGCGATCTCTCAGTAGAATATGCTACAAAACGATGTATGATAGATGTTCGAATAAGGAACGAATGCAAAGCTGAGATAAGCATTATCGATAAAATTAAGAAAGGTCTGTCGAGATGGTTTGGACATGTAGAACGAATGAGTGAGGAAAGAACGGTAAAACAAATTTATGAGGCGAATGTAATTGAAAAAAGGAGCAGAGGAAGACCGAGAAAAACATGGCACGATCAGGTATGCCAAGTACTTGAAAGTGGTCAGGTTAGGAGTCGTAACAATCGGTGGGTATGTATGAGGTGATGCATGGACGTGGAAGAGGCAAAGAATGTTTGCAAAGACAGAGTGGTGTGGCGTTCTATTCTCTCTGCCTACCCTTGCGGGGAAGCGGCGTGATGGTAAGTTAGTTTTAAGTTTTTTTTATATACATGTACATCCTGTCTTGTGGGCGCATTATTTGACTCAACGACCCGAGAATACGTGGCCTCCCCGAAGCGCCGATCGAGGGGGCGGCTGGCCACCCTCCGGCGCCCCCCAGCGCCCCCCAGCGGACCCGGAGCCCCCTCGGCCCTTACTCACTGCAGATCCCGCGATAAGGAGTGTCCGGTCACGCGAGATCCCGCACGACGCTTCCACAACTGTTCCACGACCGGCAGCCGGGTCACTTCAAATATTGGAGCCGCGCGATCATCGCAAACGGTACTTAGAGGATAAAGTCATAAGAGAATAAAATGACAACCATGTAATTTGAAAAAACATTTCGCCTGCAAGGTCTTATGACTTGTTGGGTAATATATCCAATACAAAACAAGGTTTGTTGGATTGAATTTACTTTATCCCAGCAAAAGCGACATATTTTTAACTTAATATTTAACCGCTACAGGGCAGAAAGTGTTGTTTTTGCATTTTGAAAAAAACCTATTTTTTATATTTTTTTAAATTTACTAAATATTTTTCAAATGGAGAAAAAACCTTCAGGTTTTACCTCAAAAGATCTGTTGCACAGTAAAAAGGTTATTTATTTTTAATACATTGTATTATATTTTTAAACTTTAAAAACGTTCTCCTGGAAAATCAAGTTCTTTTGATTTATGGCGTTCTTGAAAGGAGTGAGCGATATATATATATATATATATATATATATATATATATATATATATATATATATATATATATATATATATATATATATATATATATATATGTATATATATATATATATATATTTGAGTTGTATAAAAGTTGAAGAAGCTTCAGTTTTCTTGGGTCAGTACATAGTTATACTCGTAAGTGAAGAATATAATAAGACTTGCATTTCCATACAAGGCAGAACGAACCACTTTCTGGGTCACCCGGTACAGGTGTTGGAGGAAGAGAACTTCAGTGGACTAAACCATTACCTAAATTCCAATATAATACTATATTTGCTAAATGTTTTAGATTTTTTTTTGACATCTCATCAAAGATGAAGAAGAATATGGAAGTCTGGGCATTTACGGGGCTGACGACCTTAAAGGCTGGTTTAAGTGATCACTTTACACACGTGTAACATTCACCAATTGTAACCATTATTCACAACCACACTACTCAACTTCTAGATTTAATAATATCGTAGTCGTACAGGAGAAAGTGACCAACTAACACAACGTAAAATGTTCAGGAGGGCCATTTAAGTCACTTTTGCTTGGCAAGAAAATAAACATCAATGCAGTTAGTCATTTTAAACAAGTCAATATATTATACCTCCAAGTTTAAAATCTTTTGGGATTTTTTTCAGGGCAATATTAAGCTAGTAAGATATCAAATAGTCAATGACCAGGTTTTTGTAAAAAAAAATGGCCTTGGTCACTTTTTCCTGTATGACTGCGATAAATAATAATACTCAAATTCTTGGAAGTTCTGTATATATATGAACCAATTTAGAAACCTTGTTCTTGAATCACTAGAACTTCACTGGGGACATCTATTGGTGAGATGTAAAGAAGCTTTTTATTAAGCAGAAACTATTATATTAGTATATTCTGTGATGTCAAAAAATAATATGAAAAATAACTCCTATAATTGGAGATAATCCAGATTTGTGAACAAGTATTTGGACACACTCAAAATGTTCATCAAGATTGACGATAAAAATTTATTTTGATTTTAAGATATACAAACCTTTTCTTTATTTTTAAAAGAGAAATATTTATGTTTTTACTATTTAAAAATACAATTTCAAACTATTTCTGCGAGCCTAAGCGGCTCATTATTAGAAATAGGTTTCAAATTGTGGTAGAGTGGGTTCGAACCGAGAAACTCTGACTCAAGGGTCCGCGACACTAACCACGGGACCACAACCCGACACTTCTCTTTGATATTTTCGGTTCCTTAATTTTGAACCTAAGATACGATAACTATTTTCTATTTACAACATTTTAAGTGTGTCCTAATACTTGTTCACAAATCTGGATTATCTCCAAGTACGAGTTATTTTTTACATATCGCTCACTCCTTTCAAAAACGTCATAAATCAAAAAACCTGATTTTTCAGGAGAACGTTTTTAAAGTTTGAAAATATAATGCAATGTTTTAAAAATAAATATCCACTTGGCCACTTTCTGAACTTTTTACTGTGCAACAGATCTTTTTAGGTTAAACCTGATGGTTTTTTCTCCATTTGAAAAATATTTAGTATATTTTAAAAAATAATTTAACAATACTTTTTCTTCAAAATGCAAAAACAACACTTTCTGCCCTGTAGCGGGTTAGTATTAAGTTAAAAATATGCTTCTTTTGCTGGGATATAGTACATTTTCTGGGCATTCCGAAAACATGCACAATTGAAAATTGACGATTTTTTATTTATGACTTTCTTGAAAGGAGTGAGCGATATATCTACGTGATAAAAATTCATCAAGATCCGTGAAAAAAATTCATTATGACTTCCAACTTCTCTTTGATATTTTCGCTTCCTTAATTCCGAACTTAATGTACGATAATTATTTTTGTTGGAAAAATGTATGTAAAAACAGTGTGCCCTACATTTTCTATTACGCATAATTTCTGGCGAAAAATTTCTCAGCCAATTTGAGTGTGATCGGAGGCGTGGGGCGAAGCAGGGGGAGATTAGGGTGAGTTATTATGGTGTACACACCCACACCCTGCCCGGTACCTACTGGAGGATGTAGGCCGGCGTGACGTCATGTCTGGGCCGTATCAGAGAGTGACTCGATGCGGCCCTGGTTTTCACAATTTCAAGCTCGTATATCGTGAATCATAACACGAATATTTCAGCGAATTTGTACTATTTTTTTTTTAATTCACTCTAGCAAATTCGGGTTTTTTTCATTTTTTATCGGACTATGGATGTGATATATATTTGAGAATGGTTTCGGAAGAGATTTAGAAAGATATGGAGGAAAAGTATCGAGCAATCGAAAGCCGATGTATCGGATTTTGGTAACTAAAGGGCAGGGTCGTGCATTTCATATTATAGGCAGAAAAGCAGTGCCCGCGTGACATATAAAACGCCACCAGTACCTACCCTACCTTACTAAGTAGTACCTAGCTTACCTTACTACCTACCTCTACTGACTACCTAAATTAATTCTCTGCCAAAAGGAATATAGAGCAAATTGTGTCTAAAATATGTTTTTGTGTGCCAACATTTAATTCCTAAAAATATTAATACATCTAGCCAAAGTATGAATAATTTTCTAGAAATCCCCTTTTGCCAATCAAGACTCGCGCAAAGACACTCATTTTTTATAGCTCCAAAACAGTTCAATTCATTCCACAAAGACTACATAAGTTTGTTTCGATTTCAAATTTTGATTAAATTGCTTATTAAAAAAACAGATCTAAGTACCTTCTTCTTTTAAGCTTATAACTTATATAGTACATATTTGATAACTTTTTTTTCATTTTCATCTTTTTGATTGTTTTGTTTCCTGTTAAAATCAAATATTTGTAGTTCATATTAGCACGTTAAATCTAATTTTATATCTGATATCTATTGTATTCTTGCCAGTGCCCTTTTATTATACATACAGGCCATCCATGCCTTTGTGGGATCTTTTTTTGTATTAATATATATTTTTTTTACTTGTAATTATAATATATTGTGAAACGCAAAAGAATTTAAAATAAAGAAGAAAAAAAAAGATAAGTAGAATGTTACAACATGCTAAAATACAAAATACACTTACTTTTTACCCCCTGCCTTGGAGCTGGCCCCGTTCGTGCTGGCGCCATTCGTGCCGGCTGCGTGCCCGCTGGTCCCATTGGTGCTCGTGCCGTTTGCCACGCCGCTGGTCGTGCTGTGGGAATCCCCCATGGACCCCACCCTGCCGACCGGCTTCTTCTTCTCGAACATCTTGCTCGACATGGCCACATTCCCACTCTGGACCTCGACGTCCGGCTCCCCTCTGACTATGGACTCGTTGATCTTTTCCTTGTCGTCCATGTTCTCGGAACCTTTTGGTCGTTCGTTCACCACTGTGACAACTGGAAGTAACGTCTCCTTCTTTATGACGTCGCTTTTAACCTTTATCAGCTCCGCTGCGTTGATTTTGGCTCCGAACAATTCGCTCGGTTTTACATTTTCTGACTTTTTCGCCGTTTCAACTGGAGTCATTCCTTTATCTACTCCATTTTTATGAAGATTCAGCACTGAACTGATACTAGTCGTTGGTTGATCGCTAGTTTTTAACACTGTCTTTAGTTCTTCGGATAGTTTCTTATTGACGTCATTTTTCATTTGTTCTAAGGTTTTTTCACCAGCAGGAGGAGTGATTGTTATCTTTTCTTCTACTCTTTTGGCTGCTTCTTCTACTTTTTCGATAGCCTGATGTGCCTTTTCTGTAGTCTTTTCGATTTCATGATTGGCTTTTTCTATGGTTTTAACGATTTCTTTATTAGCCTTTTCCGTCGTTTTTTCAATCTCGTGTGCGGCTTTTTCTACACTCTTTTCTATTTCCTGGTTAGCTTTTTCCGCTGCTTTTTCTATGGCTTGTGCCGATTTCACACTAGCCGCTTTGTCCACTTTCTTGACTTTTTCCCTTATATCCTCAAAGCTGGATTGGCTACTGTTCAGTATATTATCTATCTTCATTTTGACCATTTCCACTTTGGGATCTAGAGGCGTCCTGATCGGTTTTAATTTCATGTTGTTAGGAAGGAGTATCGAGTCACTTCTCTTGAGGACTTTTTCTTTTACGTCTTTTTCATCTTTGTCTTTTTCTTCTTTAACACTTCCGAGACTCGTTTTGCTAGCTGTCTTTTGTAATGTTGAATTTTGTGAACCTTTCTTCTCTTTATCGCCTTCCGTTGACTTTGACGGATCTTCTATTTTAGCGACACCCATTGAATCAGTAGAATTATTACGATCTAGTATTCTTTTTTCTCTTGCCTTTTCAAACGTGGTTGGTAGCTGACTGGTCACCTTCGCAGCTATCTCCAACGGTTGAGAAGTTATAGCGGCTGTGGTCATGGAGACCACATTATTTTTAGTTAGTGGTATCAACTTATCCATTCGCATAAGCGACAGCTCTAACTGACTTAGTTTATCATATTGAGTTTCGCTATCATGCTTTTCTACATCATCGGTAGATGTTTCTTTCTTCGCTGTACTCTTTTTAGCTTTAAGCCTGCTGCTACTCTTTCCTTTGAAAGTGGTCTCCTCGATCGTTTCCTGGACGTCTTTCATACTGGATTTTCTTCTCGTTCCAGGCTTCTCGTTTATACTTTTCATACTGTTAGTTCTAGTGAGAGGTTTCAGGCTAGTTTTGCTATTGGAGCGTTTTAGTTCTGGTTTACTTCCCGATGCACCGACTTTGGACATGATGCTGGAACGACTGTTCGATCGCTTGAGATAACTCTTCTTGTCAGAAGTAATAGATTCTGAATCGATACTGATTGTGTCTCCTTTATACATGCTACTAGGAGTCTTGGGTTTCGACGTTTTACCAGTACTATTCAATTTTGAAGTCGAGGAAGTTTTCTTCACAGGACTGCTATCTCTCGCTGGTCCTCGACTCCCAGCTCTCGAGGTTGATCTGGAAGCATTCGGAGACGTCACGAGACTTTTCGAAGGTCTCTTTGGTATTCTCGATGGAGACGTCACTTTCGGTGTAGGGGTTTTGCTTCTTGCTTCTGGTTTCTTAGTAGTTCCCTTGGGTGCGAGATTCTTTCCTTTACTTTTATCAGGTACTGGACTCTTACTTTTTGGTGTCATTCTTCCATTGGACGAAGAACCTTTTCCAGCGGCAGAAGAACCTTTGCTGGGTGTTGGAGATTTATCAGGAGTGGATACAATAGGCGATAGTCTTTTTGCACTCAAGTTCTTATTGGTTGGAGGTGGACCAGTTTTTCCAGGTGACTTCGGTGGTTTTGAAGACTTTAGTATCGAGGGTCCCGGTATCAAGTTACTACTGCTTTTACTTCGTACCTTAATAGGACTGACATCGATAGGGTTATTGTCTCCATCCGTTATGACTGAAAAGACTCTATTATCATTGATGCTGCTAGTGCTATTTGAAATGAATCTCCCGTCAGCGGACAGAGCGTTCGACATCGTGCTAGCATGGTTGTAATACTCCACGTCGTCGTCTCTCGGTGGCGACATGGACGTCTGTCTCCGAGGAATTTTCGAAGTGTGTTGAGGAGAGCCAGACTTCGAATGTGACCGCGAGCTTGGTACGCTCTTCGTTGTGACTTTTATATTTCTCCTTCCGAATCTTTCCAAACCATCTCTCGAATTGATCACCCTCGCATTTGGCACAGGAATACTCTCGAAGCGCAGAGCCGCGGCCGGGGAACTAGACCTGGATCGTAGGTTAGTCTTGGCATATTTGCTGGCTATATTGATCGGTATATTACTATCTATAATCCCTAGTTCCTTCATTATTTCTATTTCTTCTTCAATCCGCTTCTGCTCCGCTAACTCTTCGTTTTTCTCCTTATTAAAATTGCTCAATTCCTTAACCTCTTCGATGTTTTCTTTGACGAAATCTCTTACGGGCGTTTGAGATCTGTCAAACGAGGTGGTTTGCCTGGCTTGGACCTTGGCTGTGACTTCCGCCTTGGTCAATGAGTTAGCTCTAGATCTCTGGGGAGAGCTGGCTCTCGACGTTCTCGGGGTGGTGTGCCTGGAGTTGGGGTCTGGCTTGAAGCCTTTACCCCTGAATGGTGACACTCTCCCGGAAGGCGCCGCGACGGGCACGGGGGGCGCAGGAGGAAGCTGTGCCGACGCAGAAGACGCTTCCGACGGAGGACCTGGTTGCTGCGCTTCTCCAACGATGGCGAAAGCTGTGACTCGATGAGATCGCACGACGGGAGGAAGCCTGTAAAAGGAATATAAATTAGCCATAAGATGAAAAATGTTTTGAATATAGAAATAAAATATAAGACCACTTTTGAGATTTTTCATGTCAACACGACAAGTTTCAAAAACTATAGATGTTCTATTTATACATTTGGCGTTTAATTTGTAGAACTCCATTTTAATTGATGTATTAATTTTACATCAAACACAGATTTTTTGAGTGTACTAAGTTGTATTTTATTAACAAAAACACATTAAAAAAAATTGTGACAATTTTTTCACATTGTTATTATTATATGTTTGGCATTATCGAACGACATTCGTTGGATATAATGCCCTAACAATGTGAAACAATTGTCGCAACATTATTTTTTTATGTGTTTTTGTTAATAAAATACAACTTAGTAGACTCAAAAAATCTGTGTTTGATGTAAAATTAATACATAAATATAGATGTTCTCATCAACAGGTGAAAATACAAACATATAGGCGTTTATTAAATTCAATCTACGTAGTTATTATTATTATTAAAACCTTTATCCGCACCCCAATGGTGCATAGGGCACTGCTTCATATAAACGCAGTGTTATCTTGATCGTTTTACGCATGAAGGAAAGGTGATCAGCCCTCCACTTCAGGTACCAGTCCAAGGTAATATTGAATAAATATTAGAGTGAAAAAATCACTTATATTTATTTGACCCCCCCTGGGAATCGAACCCGGGACCTCCAGAACGGTAGCCGAGCGTGCTGACCATTACACTACGGGGGCGGACCAGTTAACTTAACAATATTATTGAAGTTCAATGTAATGTAGACAGTTGTAGAAGTTTCACTTAATGATTTCAAGTGTGCACTCAAGGATGTTCAAAATGGAATACATTAAATTAAATAAATATTTAAAAATATCAATAAAATGAAAAACCGTTTTATCATTTCCTGATTGAAAATTAAAACACGATTGAAATAATACTCGAGAGAAAGAAAATATCGCTCACTCCTTTCAACAACGTCATATTTCAAAAATCGTCAATTTTCAGTTGTGCATGTTTTCGGAATGCCCAAAAAATGTACTATATCCCAGAAAAAGCGGCATATTTTTAACTTAATATTTACCCGCTACAGGGCAGAAAGTGTTGTTTTTGCATTTTAAAGAAAAGGTTGTTCAATTATTTTTTTAAGTACCTACTTAATATTTTTCAAATGGAAAAAAACATCCAGGTTTTACCTAAAAAGATCTGTTGCACAGTAAAAAGTTCAATAAGTGGCATGATATTTATTTTTAATACATTGTATTAGATTTATAAACTTTAAAAACGTTCTCCTGAAAAATAAAGTTTTTTGATATATGACGTTCTTGAAAGGAGTGAGCGATATAATACTTAATATTTTTCAAATGGAAAAATAATTCAGGCTTTACCTAAAAAGATCTGTTGCACAGTGAAAAGTTCAATAAGTGGCTTGATATTTATTTTCAATACATTTCATTATATCAGTCGTTATATGGAGTAATATATCAGGAAATTCAGTATCATGTACATAAGTTGTATGAAATACCAATTACTCAAGATTTCCATATTCTTCTTCATCTTTGATGAGATATTAAAAAAAATAGAATGTTATAATACATACTACGAGATGGGAATCTTCCATTTCGCTACGAAAATTAACCTGCCAACCAAATTTATACGCAGAAAGTGAAACAAACATGAAATTACCGCCAATTATGTATACGGAAGTGAATTTATTTTTAATTTTGTTTTATCATATCTATATGTCAGAATGGAGAAATTTTGATTTACGGTCTCATATAGCTATCCACATACAATTAATATTATTTCTATATCGACACGCTTTTCTGATAACGTTGTAATTACAAAAAAACGGGAGATTGATTTAATAATTTGGTTACGAAAAAATGTACACCTATTAAGGTCTAACATACAAAAAATCGGGACCTCCAGAACAGTAGCCGAGCGTGCTGACCATTACACTATGTAGGTGGACATACATACTCGTAGTATTTACAAAATTAATGCAATTTAGATGTTTTATAATGAGCAGAACGTTGCACAAATGTAGTGATCATTAAGCCAGCCATATCGCTCACTCCTTTCAACAAGGTCATATGTCAAAAATCGACAATTTTTAGCTTGCATGTTTTTGGTATGCCCAGAAAATGTACAATACTATATCCCAGCAAAAGTGGCATATTTTTAGCTTAATATTTACCCGCTACAGGACAGAAAGTGTTGATTTTGCATTTTGAAGAGAAGGTATTGATTAATTTTTTTTTAATGCACTGAATATTTTTCAAATGTAGGAAACACATTCAGGTTTAACCTAAAAAGATCTGTTGCACAGTTAAAAGTTCAATAAGTGGCTTGATATTTATTGTTATTACATTTTATTATATTCATAAACTTTAAAAACGATCTCCTGTAAATTAAGTAGGTAGTAGACTTGTTAAATTTAGTTGGTTATTTATTAAATTTAACTTCAAGTCCACTTTTAAAATATTCCCATTGTGATTTAATTGTCTTCTTTCTCTCTTTGAAAATTTTATTTTTGTACAAATGTAAGGTCGTATTTTTAATGACCTGATGATGGAATGATTATTCCGGTAGTCACGAATTAGTGTTTATTAAAAGGTGGTATTACACAAAGTGTAGGATGAATGATAAGGAGAGTGCCATATTACCATACTACAAAGTTAACAATACTTATACAAATATAAAATAAAAATATTTAAATTTAATAATATTTAATATTATTCAATATAACCCTGGACTGGCACCTGAAGCAGAGGGCTGATCACCCTTCCTTCATGTGTTAACGATCAAGATAACACTGCGTTTATATGATGCAGTGCCCTATGCACCATCGGGTGCGAATAAGGGTTCGAATAGAATAGAAATAGAATACAAATATACAAAAAATATAAGTAATATTTAATGGGTTTTTTTTACATACTTGAATGAAGAGGTTGTCGAAGATGTCACCGACTCCAGGTCTATAGAAGCTGTTGGAACTATGGAAGCCGGATGTCCGAGAACCTTGAAGGCTTCTGCATTGTCCACGGGATCCTTCTTGACTCTCTGAGGAAAGGGCAAAGGGACATTCACAGGACCTCCGTCACTCGACTGTTCTCTTCCATCATCCACAGTATCACCACTTTCAACACTGTCTTCGCTTCTTCGTATATTCTTGTAAAATCGATCTGTGTAACTTTCAGCCAAAGCCCTACTCTTCTTGTATTTCTCCAAACCGACTCTGCTAACCTTCAAACTATCTTGCCTCCTGATAAAGTCGTGTTCGTCAAAGTCGGTTTTTAAATGGACAAATTCCCTAAGCTTGAACGCAGGTTCTTCATTGATCTTCACTTGCTTTTTGACTTCTTCTACTTTCTCCTTCGCGGCACCTTTATTCGCACTTTCTTCAGCCTCTAAAATTTCGAGAGAGCCACTTCGATCTGATCCAAAGTTTCTTTGTATCACTACTTGTTTTACTGACGTTTTGTTTACACTCGAATTAGAACTGGCGTCACTCACTCTTCTGTCTTTTAAAGTTGCAACACTCAAATTTGACCGATCACTGACGTTTGAACTTTTATCTGACGCCGAATCGTTACTTCGCGATTTCACTGATGGAGCGTTTTCAACATTTCTTACTGTCACTTGTTTGGATCTTGGATCCTGCACTGCTTTGGTCGAGTTGAACTTAGAAACATCACTTGGTCTGTTGTTATTTACATTTTGAGTTCTGATGGAGCTGGTGTCGCTTAGCTTATCCGAGAAATTGGAATTGGTATCGAAACTGACGTTGTTTCCAAATGCATTTTCAAATCGTTCGTCTTCGTTTTTTAATCGTCTTTCAAAGTCTACGTTTGAAGGGAATATGGTAGGAGATGGGGCTCTACTACCAGTTCTTGAATATCCACCAAACAGTCGTTCTTTCGCTAGTCTGACGTTAATATCGTCTTCGAAGGGGTCTAAGATCTGTTCCCTGGCTCTTTTCAGGGTATCCGGGTCGTCTGACGTCAGATCGGGTCCGACGAGCTTCTGGCTGAGGATGTCCGGTGTGTCAGTCGCTTCCCGCGGTTTGGGCGTGAAGGCGTACGGAGTTCTAGCTAGTTCTCTCTCTACGCTGCTCGCTCGATGGCGACTGAAGAGAGAATGTTGGCCGGTAGCGCCGCGCATCGTCATGGTTCTTGTGTCAACTCGACCGTGGAAGAACCCCGCTGAGCAAATTATTCGAACGCATCGCACCAGCTACTGATAAAAACGCACGTAAACATTGCAAACTGCGCCGTAAAGCAATCGAAACAATTGGCAAAAAACATCTTCATTGTTGGTTTTGAATATCCCAGCAAACCGTGAAATTTCACGTTGACACTCAGATGCACGGTTCCGTCTGTGACTGTCTTAATAGCTAATTTAGATACTTATTTCATGGCATTGTTTTTTTGTACAGTTTTAACTTAAAACCTCGATTTATGTAAGTCAAGGTGATCCGATTTCACGGTTCTTGTTTCGAGTGAATCTCTTTTTATATTTGTTTTAATTAAACTCTGATTAATATTCATATCTGCTGGACAATGACTGGGAAAGTGGTCGGCCCGCTGGACAATTTCTTGCGATGTCTCAGTTGGCATTCCGTTGGTTTATTGCCGAGGAATGGGAATACCATGCACGGTGAACGATGAAGATTGTCTGGGAGTGCACGCATCGCGGGTCCGCGGCGGCCTTCGGCGGGGAGGCATCCATCTGGAAAACGAAGAGGAATATTAATTCATTTAGATTTGAGAGTGAAACATGTGACTGGTATATTATTCACTTCCGGAAATCGTGTAAACATGTTTCAGAGCATTAGAAACATCCACCGATGGAAACACCTTTTACTAGTATTTGCTAAATGATACGATTTCTCACATACATGACCAAGTGCATTTTTACAAAAACGTGAACATTGACTATTTGTTTACCCTGAAAATAATCACAAAGGAATTTAAACTTGGAAGTAAAACATATTGACTTGTTGAAAATGACTAACTGCATTGATGTTTATTTTCTTGCCAAGCAAAAGTGACTTAAATGGCCCTCCTGAACATTTTACGTTTTGTTAGTTGGTCATTTTCTCCTCTACGACCACGATATATATATATATATATATATATATATATATATATATATATATATATATATATATATATATATATATATATATATATATATATATATATATATATATATATATATATATATATATATATATATATATATATATATATATATATATATATATATATATATATATATATATATGTACATTTGTCAGTTGGATATTGTTGAGATAAATAAAGATAATATTATCGATAGATAATGTTCGCCTCCGCCACATTCATGCATCCCCTTATACATGCCCGCCGCTTATTTCGACTCTAACTCGATCGCTTTCAAGTAATTTAAATACCTGATCATGAAAAGTTTTCCTCGGTCTTCATTAGCTCTTTTCTCCACCTATATTCGCCTAATAAATTTGTTTTACCGTTATTTCTACACTCATACGTTTCACATGTCCAAACCATCTCAAGACACATTTCTTAAATTTACCGATAATACTCTCCTCAGCTTTCCAGTTTTTTCTTATTTCACTATCCACCATACATCGTTTTCTACACATTTATCATCTATCATACATCGTTTTGCCGGATCTGACGGATGGCATTTTGACTGCATCCTACTAAAAGTCTACTTTCATCCATCTTCTGCCGCTGTAATTAGCCTAACCTAACCAGACCTATGTCCGCCTCCATAGTGTTATGGTTAGCACGCTCGGTTGTCGTACTGGAGGTCCCGGGTTCGATTCCTCCCTCCCTGTCAAATGAATATAAGTGTTTTTTCACTTTAATATTTATTCAATTACCTGAATCGGGGGGCTGATCACCTTTCTTTCGTGTGTTAATGATCAAGATAACTGCGTTTATATGATGCAGTGCCCTATGCACCATTGAGTTGCGGATAAGGGTTGGAAACCAGACCTAGTCGCATAATAGACTAGAATATAAAGGATGTTTCATCTGTTAATGCAAACCAATCCACAAGATTGAGACCATAGAAAAAAAACAGACATAACGTAATCTAACTTACCTAACTAGCCTAGAATAAAATAACAACTATGTTGTTTTTTTACACATAAATTTTATTTGACCAGCGAATGGGTTTCGTCATAACCGACATCATCAGACTGGGTCAAGACTAATAAAATTGCTAGTCAAATAAAATGAATGTGTAAAAAACTACATACTTGTAATTTTCTTCTATAAAATGCAATTCCACCAAGAATTGTCAGTTCAAAACTTTTTTTATTAAAAAAAGATAAATATTGGTGATTTTATTATTTACACAAATATTTCGATTTCATACTATTTCTGTGAGCCTAAACGGCTTATTATTAGAAATAGGTATCGAATTGTGGTATAGTGGGTTTGAACCGAGAAAATCTGACTTAAGAGTCCGCGACACTAACCACGGGACCATAACCCGACTTAAATGTAACCTAACCTAACATCGCTATTATCCCAACTTGTCGCATTCGCCGGCGTTCACACAAACGCTTTCTAACTATAGCTGGATCCGTTATAATTGTGCATTTCACGATTTAGCAAATAATAAAAAGTTTGAGATAAAGTATAATTGAGTAGGTGCAAACAGCAGTTCAATTCTCTCCTGGTGCTCGCATTATGCCACGGTTGGCGTACCCCGAGATCTCACATCGCGGCCTACAATATGCAACATAAAAGTGAAATCCTCCAACGGCTTCTAAACAGGCTAATATTCCGACTAGTATTCACAGATCCTGTTAAAATTTCACCTTGCGTCTGCATAGTGAAAAGCGCATACCGAAAATTTGGTCGTCGTTCCAATTTTTTGGTCAAGAAAACTGAAACAAGTCATGGAAACTGTCGAAAAACCAGCTGAAACTTGCAACGATTCTAGATGTGACATTTTTCAGATACAAAGTTTCATTAGTCTTTTACTTTTGACATTTGTCCTCACCCATTGGTGCATAGTTAGGCTTACTATAATTATGAAGCTCCAAACCGGGATAGGTAGGAAAAAAAAAAGTACAGTGGAAACTTTTATGACGAACATAATTCGTTCCAGTGAAATACTCGATAAGCAAAACATATTTTTCCCATAGAAATCGATGTAAAATGCGATAATGCGTTCCATATCGAAAGAATACAAATTTTTATGTATTTTTTATTAACGTTTATATATATATATATATATATATATATATATATATATATATATATATATATATATATATATATATATATATATATATATATATATATATATATATATATATATATATATATATATATATATATATATATATATATATATATATATATATATATATATATATATATATATATATATATATATATATATATATATATATATATTTATATATATATATATATATATTTATATATATATATATATATATATATATATATTTATATATATATATATATATATATATATATATATATATATATATATATATATACATATATTTATATATATATATATATATATATATATATATATATATATATATATATATATATATATATATATTTTTTTTTTTTTTTTTTTTTTTTTTTTCTAAAGGAATTTGAATATATATATGATGTCTTACTAGCTTAATATTGCCCTGAAAAAAATCCCAAAGCGATTTTAAGCTTGGAAGTATTATAAAATATATTGACTTGTTAAAAATGACTAACTGCATTCGTGTTTATTTTCTTGCCAAGCAAAAGTGACTTAAATGGCCCTCCTGAACATCTTACGTTTTTAATATATATTTGAAGCACTGACTTTGTGATTTTCTATTTTATAAATTGATGTAAAATGTATGTAAGATAGTTTAGAACAAACTTGCGTACATTTCATGAAGGTCTCTGCTAAATGAAAAGCTTACTCAACTCAGCCATAGACGGTGCCTAAACACTAGTTTAGCAAGAATTCAAGTAGTCGAGCAAATAGTGTTATTTTTTCACACATCTCCAATGTGTGCGCACATTCAAATTCCTTTTGAAAATTTCGCAAAGTCGATTGCGCACCGGTTCCAGTAAAAGTTGATCGAGCTAGCCGATAGCTTAACGATAATCCATGTCGAATGGTGTTCGGACGCTCAAGCATTGGGCAAGAACCTCGAAGGAGATTGACCAACGCGCGTTTAATTGTTAATTTTTAACCTGAAATCGATCAACCGTCGGATTACATATTGGCTAATCCAGTGATTCCCAAAGTGTGAGCCGCGGTGGCGTCATAAAGGAATGTGCATTTGATTACGCATTTTTATCGATTGTTGCGTGGTATGATCGATAATCCTGAAATTATCGGGAGCATTGGTCTGCATGTTCCCGATAGTTACCTAAGACAGCGTTGGCATAGATTGTTTCACATTCCTATACACAGGACCAACCTGCTGATGGTTAGCCTGTAGGAAGAGCTACCGCTATGTTGAACAATATCTCATTGGATATTGATCTGTTCCATGTGTCTGAAGGAGTTTTCCGAAGCGGGATTCTTCTACACCTTTAGCAATAGTTCTTGCATATATTTTATTTTAATGTATTTTTAATCTATACGATTTAAATTTTTTGTAGTTTGTAATGTTTATATTAATTTAAATAAATAAATTGAATTGAATTGAATAAGGGCACCGCAGTTGCAACAGATATACCAACAACAGTTTGAAACAGTTTTAGCAAATAAAAAACCTACCAGCGAAAGCTAAACTGGCAGTACACAACAAAGCCCTGGCTCCGACCCTTGTGTATGGAAGCGAAACATGGAGTTGGCAAAAGAAGGATGAAAGTAGACTGAATGCAGTCGAAATGCGATCTCTCAGAATAATGTGCGACAAAACGATGTATGATAGATGTTTAAGATGATTAATTTTTAAATCAACCAGATTTTTTGAGTCTACTAAGTTGTATTTTATTTTTAAAAAAACACAAAAACTAATATTGTGACAATTGTTCCGCCTAGTTATGGCATTTTCAAACGAATGTGAAGATTGAATGGACTGACGGTCCTTATATAATAATAATAAAACCCTTATCCGCACCCCGATGGTGCATAGGGCACTGCTTCATATAAACGCAATGTTATCTTGATCGTTTACACATGAAGGAAAGGTGATCAGCCCTCCGCTTCAGGTACCAGTCCAGGGTAATATTGAATAAATATGACAGTGAAAAAATCACTTATATTTATTTTACCCCCCTTGGGAATCGAACCCGGGACCTTCAGAACGGTAGCCGAGCGTGCTAACCATTACACTAAGGTGGACAATACAATACAATTCTAGGTACTTAAGTAATAGTTTTAACATGTTATCATTATAAAGTTATTACTGCACATGTTAAAACTATGCCTAAGTACCTACCTAGAATTGTATAGTTATATAAGGACCGTCGGTCCATTAAATCTTCACATTCGTTTGAAAATGCCATAACTAGGCGAAACAATTGTCGCAATATTAATTTTTATGTGTTTTTAATAAAATGCAACTTAGTAGACTCAAATAATCTACTTAGTACAATGATTAAAGAAAACACTTCGTTTTTTACCACTTGAGTTTTATTATAGACTACATGTTTCAGAAGTTAAACTTCCATCATTCAGGTCAATATAAAATATAAAATTGTTCTATAAATAAGGAGAGGGGAAAGTAAGGGAAGGGGTTAGTCAAGGGACGGAGTTTGAAAACAAAGGAAAAATGGAAAGCAATGGTGAAGAATTTTGAAACAATATATTATTTAATGAATTATTATTAGAATTCAGGTTTTTTTGGATTTCTAAATTTTCAAGATAATTCATAATTTGGCCTTTATACGGAACAAGGTGTAATAATTTTAATTTATGAGAGTGAAATGAGTGATTAGTATCTATTATGTGATTTGCAAATTCCGAAAAATAATTACTAACAAGACCGCTATGATGTTCTTATATCTAATCTTTAAATTTTTCGCAGTTTGGCCAATATATTTTCTATCACAATCTCCACACGAAATTTCATAAACACCGCTTTTTTGTAATAAGTTAATGCCGAAACAATAAATAAAAATCTACTTAGTGTTTGATATAAAAATTAATACATAAAATCATCATGCTTAAAAAACAGCTCAACAAAGCCCTTAAAAATGGCGTCTTAACATTGAACTGAATACCATTTCATGTAAGAATTAAAGAATTCATGGTTTGTATGGAAAATGATGTACAGTTTTTATGTAACAGCGTTTAATGGAGAACGCATTAATTAGCAAATTTTAATAAACATGAGTCGCAGTGACCATGGCTATTTACTGAAGGCTAAAATAAGTATTTTGCATTAATAAAACACATGAACAAAATCATACATTCGTTACAATGATGCTGAAATATGTGGACTGGCAATTCCAAACGATCTAAGTGCTTACAAATATATTAAAAATAATTGTTTTTTTTCTTTAGTTAGCTTATATTACATTAAATACAAACTATTTTTACACTTAATTTATATCATATATATACAGGGTGTCCCATAATCCTACTTATTCCTTTTAAGGGGTGTTAGGCCAGCTTATTACTCACAAAAAAATTAAAATATGACCTCCGTAAAAGTGCCTTAGTTTTCGAGATGTTTCCACTTTTATGAATTTCCCGAATATCTACTCCTTAGATCAGTTTTTTTAGTGCCATTTTTTCAATTTTTCCACGAATATTACACACAACATTCACCGTTCTGCCCATGATTGACAACCATACTACTAAAATTTTGGAAGTCATAGATTTATGGTCCATCTCATGACGTCCCGTAAGTGAGTTCACAAAAGCCATCTTTGATTCGATTTAGAAAGCTTTTATTTAACAGAGACCATTGTATTGTATGCAAGACCGAACTCGGAGTATTTTACATACCGGGAAACGCCTGAAAACCATATTGGCCACATACCCATACTTGAAAGCGGCCGGGTCAGGAGTCAAAATAGTCGGCGGGTATGTATGAGGAGATGCATGAATATGGAAGTGCCGAAAATTGTTAATAAAGACAGAAATGCGTTCTATTATCTGCCTACCCCTTCAGGGAAGCAGCCTGATGGTTAGTTTAGTTAGTTAGTGTTTTTTTACGAGAAAACCTTCAATAGGGTTCATTCAAGTAAATTTGTAATCTACAATAGTAAAATTGTTCTTGATTAATATGTTTGATCCATTTCAAGCAACTTTTTATCGTGTTTTATTTTGGCTTACTTTAGATCTGGCGACCGAACGAAATACCCTATTCGCTTCACATTTGTATCAGCATTTATCGAGTGAAAAAAAATTAAAAGAGGAAGAAGAATTACGGATTGTGAAACCAAAAGAAATATGAAAAGGGGGGAGAACGTCGAGCCCTGTGGTACTCCCTAAGTGAACGATATTGCGTGACCGTCCATAGGAACGTTCGTAAGAAGTGTAACGGACAATTAACTACTTGAGCGCAGTATGGGAGCTCATTTGCATAGCGCATACATTAACTGCTAGAAGAATGTTCGGTGTGATATATATTTTACAAATAATACATAGACACACAAGTATAGTTCAAGACAAGCGGTTCTGGTCAATCGATAATCTTACTTTATTCGTTTTTATCGCAAAGAAGAATGTAACGAAATTAGGTGAAGTTATTCTAATTGGTTTCGTTAATTTACTTTGGGTTCAGGGGTCGTCAACTGTCTCTTGTTTATTATTTCGATTTGAAAATTTATATTCTTGAATACTTTATTTATAATAAATTATTAGATTAAAACCAATATTTTTAGCTTTTCCACTTTATTTTTATTTGACCCGCGACCGGGTTTCGTCGTTACCGACATCACCAGTCTGATGATGTCGGTAACGACGAAACCCGGTCGCTGGTCAAATAAAAATAAAGTGGAATAGCTAAAAATATTGGTTTTAATCTAATAATATATTAAAAATGCAATTCCATCGCGAAGTGTCAGTGGATAATATAAATCTTTATTTTTAAATAAAACAATTTTTTAAAAAAGTTAATTAACCTAACGTAACCTAATCTAACCTCGCTGTTATCTGACATCATAAATGATAAAAATAGTGGTTTACAACGCAACCTTATTTATTAATTTAATTATTGTTTCGGCATTTACTTTGTGGTAAGACCTGTTGTTATTATTAAAGAAAACACTTGTTTTTTTACCACTTGAGTCTATTTGACGACTATTTTCGGAAGCTAAGTTTACATTAAGACCTGAAGATGGAAGCTTAGCTTTCGAAACTAGTCGTCAAATAGACTCAAGGGGTAAAAAAACAAGTGTTTTCTATAATAATTTCAACATGTCTTACCACAAAGTAAATGCCGAAACAATAAAAAAGGTTGTATTATAAACCAATAGCCTTCACTATTTTTATCATGTATGATGTCAGATAATGGCGATGTTAGATTAGGCTAGGTTAGGTTAATTACAGTCGCAGAAGAAGTGTGAAAGTAGACTGAATGCAGTCGAAATACGATCCCTTAGACGAATGTGCATCAAAACGATGTATGATAGATGTTTGAATGGTGAAGTAATGAAAGAATGCAAATCTGAATAAGCATTTTTGATTAAAATAAAGAAAGGTGTGTTGAGATGGTTTGGACATGTGGAACGAATGAGTGAGGAAAGAACGGTAAGAGCAAATTTATGAGGCGAATGTAGTTGAAAAATGGAGCAGAGGAGGATCGAGGATAACTTGGCATGATCAAGTATGTCAAATACATAAAAGCTGTCAAGCCGGGAGTCAAAATAATCGGCGAGTGTATGTACGAGGTGGAAGAGACGAATAATGTTTGCAAAGAGTAGTGTGGCGTTCTATTCTCTCTGCCTACCTCTGCGAGGAGGCGGCATGATGTTTAGTTAGTTAAAAAAATTAATTTTGATTGATAGCCAATACTGAAAACGAACTTAATAAAGCGTTAAGTAGAATAAAAACTGTTTTGACAAAAAAATACAACTAGGCCATAAACAAATAAAAATACTAAATGTATAGTGGTAGGAAGAGAGGAATTAATGACAATCTTTGTACTACAGGGTGTCGCAAAATTATTGACATACGACGTCATTTGCAAAAATTACAACATCTTCCGATAGGGTGATATTTTTTGCGCCACCTTTTGAGTTTCAACATTTTGAGTCAACATTTTGAGTTAAAATATCTACAAAGTTTTCTAAATTGGTTCACATATTTAGAACTTCCAAGAATTTGAGTACTGTGAATGTCAATAATGGGTAGAATTGGTGAATGTTACACATGTGTAAAGTGATCACTTAAACCAGCCTATGACGGTCGTCAGCCCCGTAAATTCCCAGACTTCCATATTCTTCTTCATCTTTGATGAGATGTCAAAAAATAAGAGTAAAAATATCAACAAAGTAAAGGAATTTATTTATTTGGGCATCAAAATCACTCAGGATGGTCGATCAAAATCAGAAATAGTTGTATTTGGTGTGTCGGATTATGTCGTGTCTTCTCCGTTTGCTAATTTGAGGCAAATTGGAATTCGCATCGTAAATCTGTTTGGACGTTTCTTCGAGAATAATTGCAGAGCCTTTGGCGAAATAATGGCAAAAACATCCACCGTTTTATTGTACTGTAATGGCGTCACTGCCAACTTGATTATTGGGTACTCGCTACTATTACACATTGATTTGTGATAAATATTCGGTTGGAATTATTTCCTCCCCATAGACTGGGTACAGACTAGCGCACGTTGGTCTACGCTGGCCAAGGCTGCGCGGGTATACTTTTATATAGTGCACCTTCCTCGGGTAAAATGAAGTAACTTCAAAAACGTCTTGTGGAGAGGAAAAAAAATAAAATCTTTTATTCTTAACGATTACTACTACTATCATCACGCCGTTTCCCCGCAGGGGTAGGCAGAAGGGATGGAACGCTACACTCTTCTATCCTGACATACACTCCTTAACGTCCAAGTGACTTTGAAATCTAGCTACGGCTTATGCAAAACCTGTTATCATGTCCCTACTCAAGCTTCAACTTTACTAGTTTCATAGCCTATGCCTACTCGTGAGTGGATTTACTCTTTATACTTAAAGTTACTATAATTTCATGTAATTCATGAGTGGAAATTCTAGGCAAAAACACTCGCTATCTCGCTAGAGGCATGAGTTTATACATTTTATTGTATTATTTTTTGACATCTCATCAAAGATGAAGAAGAATATGGAAGTCTGGGCATTTACGGGGCTTACGGCTTAATAGATGTCTCTAGTGAAGTTTTAGTGATTCATGAACAAGGTTTCTAAATTGGTTCATATATATAGAACTTCCAAGAATTTGAGTAGTGTGGTTGTCAATAATGGGTAGAATTGGTGAATGTTACACGTGTGTAAAGTGATCACTCAAACCAGCCTATGACGGTCGTAAGCCCCGTAAATGCCCAGACTTCCATATTCTTCTTCATCTTTGATGAGATGGCAAAAAATAATATGAAAATAACTCCTGTAATTGGAGATAATCCAGATTTTGTGAACAAGTATTTGGACACACTCAAAATGTTGTACATTTTATTGATTCTAAGTTAGCAGTGAAGTTACTTAGGTATTTTAATTTTATTTTACTCGGGTAGTGAATTAACTTATGCGTTCTTATATCTATGTACATACTTCAAAGTAATACTTTACCCCTAGGAATACTTGCATTGCGCCTAGGAATACTACACGCTTACACATACACTCCTCGCCTCCTTCACATCCATACATCTAGTCATACATGCCCTCCGATTACGCAGACTTTTGACACCGCCAGATTTTAGGTTCTGATTGATCTGATCGTGTTCGGACCTCACATACAAATATAAGAGTATTGTGTATATATATATATATATATATATATATATATATATATATATATATATATATATATATATATATATATATATAACGTGGTAATATTTTTCTTTTGTAAATTGGGTGTAAATAATATGTAAAGTGGGTGTATAATAATAAAATAAACAATGTGTTGCATTGTAATTAAAGAAACGACAATAAAAGTTTATTCTCAATTAATCTTTACAATAATTTTTATATCTATCTGATTCTGACAGTTAATAATATTATATTTTTTATATCGGATCTCTTTTGTTTAATTCTGTGCGACGCATGCGACATCTGGTGGTAGAACTGTTTTATGTAGGTACTATTTGTAAGTACTTAATAAAATGTATAGGTAGGTACCTAGTTATTTTATTACATATATATATATATATATATATATATATATATATATATATATATATATATATATATATATATATATGTAATAAAATAACTAGGTACCTACCTATATATTTATTATATATATATATATATATATATATATATATATATATATATATATATATATATATATATTACGATCGATAACCAAATTGTTATTTAAATCCAGTAAACCCGAAAATATGTACGGAAATATGACAAAGGGTTTGAATATTTCTATTGGTGAAAACGATGTCCTACCAATTGATCATAAACGTATTCGTATATTATCATATAATTTTATTTATTTATTTGATTTTATGTATTTATTTTTCATAATACATAGATACATTCAAATATACATATTCATTTCATATATACATTTATTATACGTATTACGGCTCTTTAGGCATGGCCTGTGTTGAGTAAGCTGAGTATATTAAAAGCATTAATAACTTTGTGGTATGGTAACAAAACACTCTCCTTACCATCCATTGTTTACATTGTGTAATGCCACTTTTTTAAACACTTATTTGTGATTACCGGTTTCGGAAAATCGTTCCATCATCAGGTCACTAAAATTAAAATTAAATTATTACGATTTGACATTAAGAGTATGGAAGTCTGGGCATTTACAGATTTCTTATTCATCTTTGATGAGATGTCAAAAAATAATACGAAAATAACTCCTGTAATTGAAGATAATCCAGATTTTGTGAACAAGTATTTGGACACACTCAAAATGTTGTAAATAATCATGTTATACCACAAAATGAATGCCAAAACAATTAATAAAATTTACAACATTTTGAGTGTGTCCAAATACTTGTTCACAAATCTGGATTATCTCCGGGATAATTCCTCTTAATTTATATACTAGATATTAAAATCAAACATTTCGCTCACTCCTTTCAAGAACGTCATAAATCAAAAAACTTTTTCAAAAGATTTTTCAGGAGAACGTTTTTAAAGTTTAAAAATATAATACATATTAAAAATAAATAATATCAAGCCACTTTTTGAACTTTTCACTGTGCAACAGATCTTTTTAGGTAAAAACTGAAGGTTTTTTCGCCATTTGAAAAATATTAAGTTTTTTTAAAAAAATAATTAAACGATACCTTTTCTTCAAAATGCAAAAACAACAATTTCTGCCCTGTAACGGGTAAATATTAAATTAAAAATATGCCTCTTTTGCTGGGATATAGTACATTTTCTGGGCATTCTGAAAACACGCACAACTGAAAATTGACGATTTTTTATTTATGACGTTCTTGAAAGGAGTGAGCGATTTGGAGTCTACTAAATTGTATTTTATTTTCTGTGTTGACACTGTACTTGTTCACAAATCTGAATTATCTCCAGGATAATTCCTCTTCATTTATATACTGGATATTAAAATCAAACGTTTGGAGTCTATTTAATTGTATTTTATTTTCTGTACATGAAGTTTAAAAAAATAAATATATTCAAAATAAACAAGCAGGTACTGCCTTTTGTCTAGGCTGGCAGTGCGGGCTACACGACAAATCGATGTTATGGTGCCACCATACACATAAAGTATTCGCTATAATCTTGACCACGAGTTTTATTTTTGGCGGAAAATCCATCTTTTAACCGTATCATAATCTATTCCTATGGCGATATAACGCAATGTCACAAAGCCAGTCACGATATTCATGGTGTCATTATTTATAGTGAATACTTGAAGCACTAACCTTGTGATTTTCAGTTTTATAACTTTATAGAAAATATCAGTTTCAAACTTGGGTAAAATTTTTGGAGACTCAAAATCAAAAGTAAACATATCGCTCACTCCTTTCAAGAACGTCATATATATCAAAAATCGTCAATTATCAGTTGTGCATGTTTTGGGAATGCCCAGAAAATGTACTATATCCCAGCGAAAGCGGCATATTATTAACTCAACTCTTACCACTCTGTAGGCCAGACATTCTGGTCCGTATGATTCTAGTAGGCAGCTCCGTGGGCCACAATGTCTGGCCCGGCGCAGGTATAACTTTAATCACTGATTTCTCTATCACCCAAGTATATTCTACCAACAAATATTTCAGATAAATACAGTTAATCTTAATTAACATGTTCACACGAATTGCCAGACAGAGTGTCCCAAAATTAGGGAACCAAAATATTTATTTTAATGGTAGAAAAACGTGGCATTTTTTTTATCAGAGTAGATGATCAGTTATGATAAAAATTGGTCAGAGTGGGAAGGGTTAATATTTACCCGCTACAGAGCAGAAAGTGTTGTTTTTGCATTTTGAAGAAAAGGTATTGATTATTTTTTTTTTTTTAAATATACTTACTAAATATTTTTCACGTGGAGAAAAAACATTCAGGTTTTACCTAAAAAGATCCGTTGCACAGTAAAAAGTTAAATAAATAGCTTTATATTTATTTTTAATACATTTTATTATTTTTTTAAATCTTAAAATGATCTCCTGAAAAATCTATTTTTTTATTTTATTTATGACGTTGTTCAAGGAAGTGAGCGATATGTTATACCTTATTATAATTGGATTATATTATCAACCAGTTTCGACGTAAACAGTTTCTTCTTCAAGATAAATTGATACTTAATACACAGAAAACGTTTGACAAATATGTAACAACTTATTAGCCAATCATTTCGACTTCTAAACCGACTGCTTTCGAGTATTTGTCATGCCTGATAAAGTTTTTCTCGGTCTTCCTCTGCTCCTTTTTCCAACTACATTCGCCTCACAAATTTGTTTAACACACCTTTCTTAATGTTATCCATTGAATTAAGTGTATGGTAAATGTTATACGTGTATAAAGTAAATCTAAACTAGCCTAAGACAGAACGTAAGCCCTTTAAATACCCTGCCTTCCATATTCCTCTTCATCCATGTGGAGATATGAAGTTTTTTGCTATGTTAAAAATAATCATTTGCTTATTTTCGTAAAATACACATTTACGTACGAATAAAATTATGAAATGAAATATGGAGGTTTCATGCCGGTGAAAGTGACTAACAAAACTGCTGATGTCAGACATTATTCAAACCTTTTTTTATTGAAAATAACACCTTGTCATACGGTGACGGGCTCTTCGGTACAACACGGCAGAGTTATGAAAATATTACGCGATTTATTTTGGTTTTTCGAGAAACCAAAGCGGTTTATCATGCAGCAAAACGTCAGGGAATAACGTCAAAAAACAATGGCGGAACCAGTGCCTCCTGTATCACTAACTGCTGGTCTCAATCTAATAGTGACAGACGATAAAATAAAATAAAAACTTTCATCAATTGATTCGGCAGTCACTTTGTGGTAAAATCTATCCATTTTTAATTAATGTTTTACTTAGTAAATACCACTATTTCTTAAAGTCTACTGTGACACGTGTTTCGATTTTCAAACACCGTAATACGGTGTTTGAAAATGATGCGGAATGCATCGAAACACGTGTCACAGTAGATTTTAAGAAATAGTGGTATTTACTAAGTAAAACATTAATTAAAAATAAAAACTAATGAATTAACTGGCTTCTTCACTAGATGTCGTTAGCTAATTAGCTTCACTATGCTCAGCGGAACTTCGAGATGCCGGACTGACCTGGTAGGATGCCAGGGAGATGGCGCTTGACAGAGTGACTTGGAGACGTCTCCTGTTGGCCATATGCTCCACCTAGGGAGCGAAAATGGAAAGAAGAAGAAGAAGAATCAGCTTTTGGATTCGATCACTCACAACAGTAATGCGACAAGTTTACAATTTGCCAAAATAAACTAATTTGTTTGAGGTTGTAATCGAAAAATATTTTTGAACCGGTTTCGACGAGTACCTTGTCTTCTTCAGGGATAGATAGGTGATAAACTTGGCCAAAATATATTTATAGTTAAATGAGTAGGTGGGATAAAGTAACGGTTAATTAGTTTCATATTATTTTTTGACATCTCATCAAAGATGAAGAAGAATATGGAAGTCTGGGCATTTACGGGGCTGACGACCGTCATAGGCTGGTTTAAGTGATCACTTTACACACGTGTAACATTCACCAATTCTACCCATCATTGACAACCACACTACTCAAATTCTTGGAAGTTCTATAAATAATATATGAACCAATTATTAAACATTTTTGTGATTTTGTGAACGAGTATTTGGACACACTCAAAATGTTGTAAATATAGATTCTGTATAAGGAAATCATGACTCGCCACCTATATACATACACGAATAACTACATATTGCAGTAATATCGGACTGACATGCGAAGTTGTCCAACCCTCACGGAGAACATTGGATTTAATAATAATAATAAAAAAACCCTTATCCGCACCCCAATGGTGCATAGGGCACTGCGTCATATAAACGCAGCGTTATCTTGATCGTTAACACATGAAGGAAAGGTGATCAGCCCTCCGCTTTAGGTACCAGTCCAGGGTAATATTGAATAAATATGACAGTGAAAAAATCACTTATATTTATTTTACCCCCCTTGGGAATCGAACCCGGGACCTCCAGAACGGTAGCCGAGCGTGCTGACCATTACACTACGGAGGCGGACAAAATTTGGATTTGGATTATTGGATTTAAAATATTATATAGAAGGCACTGGTCGAACAACGGTGTTGAAGTGGGGTATTCAAATACTTGAAGTAGAAGGAATCGATTTGCATTATAAGTCGAACAAAGGGTTCAGACCTGAAACCACTCACAATACAGAAGCAAGGAAGCATAGATTTCACGGATAATCCGTATTTTCCGTGCCAATCCGAATAGCCAATCGGTCAACAATGTATTGCAGTGTATTTCGAGCATATTTTTTTTTTTTTTTTAAAGAGTCAGTACATTCATTATCATAATACACGAGGACATACATGTGGAGCCGATAAACGCTACTAAATTTGGAGTTAGGTCCTTAAAATATATTGCCAATACCCAAGTTAACCAGCTGCCTGACATATCGCTCACTCCTTTCAAGAACGTCATAAATCAAAAATCGTCAATTTTCAGTTGGGCATGTTTTCGAAGTGCCTAGAAAATGTACTATATCCCAGCAAAAGCGGCATATTTTTAACTTAATATTTACCCGCTACAGGGCAGAAAATGTTTTTTTTTTGCATTTTTAAGAAAAGGTATTGTTTACTTATTTTTTTAAATATATTAAATATTTTTCAAATGGAGAAAAAACCTTCAGGTTTTACATTAAAAGATTTGTTGCACAGTAAAAAGTTCAATAAGTGGCTTGATATTTATTTTTAATACATTGTATTATATTTTTTAACTTTAAAAACGTTCTCCTGAGAAACCGAGTTTTTTAATTACAACGTTCTTGAAAGGAGTGAGCGATATATAAAATAAAACCCATTCGGAGATCCAAAATAAATGATTTGAGAAGGTACTTTATGGAAATATATAAGTATATCGGCTGTCCCAACTCAAAACACAGTAAGGGACATTTTTTTGTAGTATGTTTTTTTTGCATTTTTGGACCAAGTAGAATCTACTACGATATAATACGATACTAATACGATCTATTTTTTTTTTTACTGGGCTCAAGTAACACATCAAAGTTCAAGTAGCCCCATTCTACGATAATCGTCTCAAACGTTTGATCAAATTGTGCGGTTTACAAAAAAAATGGATTTTAAAACTAACTAACTAACATGGCGGGGAAGCGGCGTGATGGTTAGTTAGTTAGTTAGTTTTTTTTATATTGTATTTAATAAAGAATTCCTGTTTGGCCCACACTAGATTATCCCTCCTGTTCCCAACGCAGATGCAAATAAAACATATTGAATTAGCTGGAAGAAACAAAAATCCAGTAAATGATCTATAAACCTTGTACATAATAAGCAAGGTGAATAATAAATTCAATTCCCATCTAAAAAAAAAATTTAAAGAATTTTACAATAGATTTTTTTAATATAAATATATTTCAAATTCATATTATTTTTTGACATCTCATCAAAGATGAAGAAGAATATGGAAGTCTGGGCATTTACGGGGCTTACGACCGTCATAGGCTGGTTTGAGTGATCACTTTACACACGTGTAACATTCACCAATTCTACCCATTATTGACAACCACACTACTCAAATTCTTGGAAGTTCTATATATATGAACCAATTTAGAAACCTTGTTCATGAATCACTAGGACTTCACTAGAGACATCTATTGGTGAGATGTAAAGAAGCTTTTAATTAAGCAGAAACTCTTATATTAGTATGTGAGATCCGAATCCTGGATTATAATCACACACATGAGAAACGCCATGAGATTTGATGAGATGTCAAAAAATAATATGAAAATAACTCCTGTAATTGGAGATAATCCAGATTTTGTGAACAAGTATTTGGACACACTCAAAATGTTGTAAATAAATTATCTGGTCAAATTATAAGCTTAATAATAAAAATGAAAATGGTATTTTCTGGCGTTTCTCATGTGTGTGATTATAATCCAGGATTCGGATCTCACATACTAATATAAGAGTTTCTGCTTAATTAAAAGCTTCTTTACATCTCACCAATAGATGTCTCTAGTGAAGTCCTAGTGATTCATGAACAAGGTTTCTAAATTGGTTCATATATATAGAACTTCCAAGAATTTGAGTAGTGTGGTTGTCAATAATGGGTAGAATTGGTGAATGTTACACGTGTGTAAAGTGATCACTCAAACCAGCCTATGACGGTCGTAAGCCCCGTAAATGCCCAGACTTCCATATTCTTCTTCATCTTTGATGAGATGTCAAAAAATAATATGAAAATAACTCCTGTAATTGGAGATAATCCAGATTTTGTGAACAAGTATTTGGACACACTCAAAATGTTGTATATATTTCATATTATTTCTTCTTCTTCTTCTTCTTTTAGGACTAGGTCCTGTGATTCTCGGTTGGTCCTGGGAGGTGGAAGACCAGCTATCCTTCCATCGTTTAGGTGGTCTTCCTGGGGGTCTGATCCCGCCTATGCTGCTGTCCGCTGCCACCCTCACCACTCGATCCGAACTCGCTCTTCTCACATGATCTCTCCAGAAACGTCTTCTTTCTCTTCCCCATCGCACAACACCTTCGACATCGCAGATTTTTCTTATATCTGAGTTTCTTACTCTGTCGCGAAGTGTTAGGCCTGCAATGGGTCGTAGAGTCTTCATTTCGGATGTCCTAAGAAGGCTTTTTGTTCTCGCGGTGTCGGCTCTTGTTTCCGTGCCGTATGTCAGGATCGGTCTTACGCAGGTTTTATAGACCCTCACCTTACTCTCTTTCAGCATGTATTTGTTTCTCCATACAATTTTTTTTAAGCATCCAGCTACAGCAGAGGCCTTATTTGCTTGCTCTCTTACTTCATTGTAGAGGTTATTGCTGCTGGATACTTCGACACCCAAATACTTGAATTGCATAATTTGCTCTATGCTATCCTTATTGATTGCAAGTTTGCATCGTATTGGGTGTCTCGAAGTGACCATGCTCTTTGTTTCGAATTAAATATAACATGAAAATCTCCATTCACAAAACAAAATAAAGAGCATATTATTTCGAGAAATAAAAATACTTTGTGTTTTGGTCCACTCACATTTTTATTAACCAACTAGTTTCGGCAACAACCTGTTGTCCTCTTCAGGGTTTAATTTATGACTTTCAATATTCAAAACATAAATATTTCAATCCATATAAAAACATGGATTGACAGCTGGGAAATTATATCGCAGGAGGCTTATCCCTCTTAAAAACAGGCCACAAGGTCTACGCCAAGCAGACGAAAAAGGAATTAGTACTACATGTCGCTCTGCCCACTTTATGCATGCCTGTCGTTATGTTTAGTTAGTTACCTTAGCGCAAAGCAGTCGTAGACTGTTTAAATTAGCTATTATGATAATATAGGGTGCGTAACACTTAGCGAGGTCGTGACCTCCTTAGGCGTTCGGCTGTAATCCAGCCTAATAAGCTGACCACCCTATCAGATGGGGATGTATGTAGGTTGTGGTTGTGGGCAGGGGTCGCTTCAGAGCCCATTTTATTTACCAACGCGAGATTAACACAACCCTTATCCAAGCTTCAAAGTAATATTTTTTAAATGTATTAAGTGATACTAACAAAAATAAAAAATATCCCTCTCCAAGCACAAAATCTCAGTCTCTTTTTGGAGAGGCTCAGCGCAACTAAAGTTATAAGACTGTATCAAGTAGAAATGTATAGAAATTGTATAAAAAATTTAACTAACTAAATATAAAAAAATAAAAAATAACCAACATTTTGAGTGTGTCCAAATACTTGTTCACAAAATCTGGATTGTCTCCAATAACAGGAGTTATTTTCATATTATTTTTTGACATCTCATCAAAGATGAAGAAGAATATGGAAGTCTGGGCATTTACGGGGCTGACGACCGTCATAGGCTGGTTTAAGTGATCACTTTACACACGTGTAACATTCACCAATTCTACCCATTATTGACAACCACGCCACTCGAATTCTTGAAAGTTCTTTATATATGAACCAATTTAGAAACTTTGTTCTTGAATCACTAGAACTTCACTAGAGACATCTATTGGTGAGATGTAAAGAAGCTTTTTATCAAGCAGAAACTTGTATATTAGTATGTGAGGTCCGAATCCTGGATTAAAATCACACACATGAGAAACGCCAGAAAACACCATTTTAATTTTAATTATTAAGCTTATAATTTGACCAGATAATTTATTTACAACATTTTGAGTGTGTCCAAATACTTGTTAATTGATAATCCAGATTTTGTGAACAAGTTTTTGGACACACTCAAAATGTTGTAAAATTATAAGATTTTATTAAGTAGAAATGTATAGAAATTGTGTAAAAAAATTTAACTGACTAAATTTTTTTTGTCCGCCTCCGTAGTGTAATGGTCAGCACGCTCGGCTACCGTTCTGGAGGTCCCGGGTTCGATTCCCAAGGGGGGTAAAAATAAATATAAGTAATATTTTCACTGTAATATTTATTCAATATTACCATGGACTGGTACCTGAAGCGGAGGGCTGATCACCTTTCCTTCATGTGTAAAACGATCATGATAACACTGCGTTTATAAGACACAGTGCCCTATGCACCATTGGGGTGCGGATAAGGGTTTTATTATTATTAATTTTTAAAAATAAAAGGTAACCATTAAGGAAACGTGTTTTTTTTTAGATGGGAATTGCATTTATTATTCACCTTGCTTATTATGTACAAGGTTTATAGATCATTTAGTGGATTTTTGTTTCTTCTAGCTAATTCAATATGTTTTTATTTGAATCTGTGTTGGGAACAGGAGGGATAATCTAGTGTGGGCCAGTCAGGAACTTGTCAGCATTTGCTCATTGCTGGGAGGAAACCACGTTGCACTCCTCAGGAGAAGCTGGACTGTTGACTGTCATCAGCAAAACGCGTGTACTCGTACCTTCAAATACAGGTTTTTAACTTCAAATTGGACGCTTTACATATCGCTCACTCCTTTCAAGAACGTCATAAATCAAAAATCATCAATTTTGAGTTGTGCATGTTTTCGTAATGCCCAGAAAATGTTCTATATCCCAGCAAAAGAGGCATATTTTTAACTTAATATTTCCCGCTACAGGGCAGAAAGTGTTATTTTTGTATTTTGAAGAAAAGGTATTTTTTAATTATTTTTTTAAATATACTAAATATTTTTCAAATGGAGAAAAAATATTCAGGTTTTACCAAAAAGATCTGTTGCACAGTAATAGTTAAATAAGTGGCTTGATATTTATTTTTAATACATTGTATTTTATGTTTGAAATTTAAAAACGTTCTCCTGAAAAATCAAGTTTTTTTATTTATGACGTTCTTGAAAGGAGTGAGCGATATCAAATTGTGTCGGGTTGCGGTCCCGTGGTTAGTGTCGCGGACTCAGTCAGAGGTTCTCGGCTCAAACACACTGTACCACAATTTGATAACTATTTCTAATAATGAACCGCATAGGCTCACAGAAATAGTATGAAAATGAAATGTGTGTGTAAATAATAAAAATACAAATATTTCTCAAAAACAATGTGAATGGTGCACTGAAATCAGTTATAGCAAATAAAAACCTATCAGCGGAAGCTAAACTGGCAGTGCACAACGGAGTCCTGGTTCCAACTCTAATGTATGGAAGTGAAACATGGAGTTGGCAAAAGAAGGATGAAAGTAGACTGAATGCGGTCGAAATGCGACCTCTCAGAAGAATGTGTGACAAAACGATGTATGATAGATGTGCGAATAATGAAATAAGGAAGGAATGCAAAGCTGAGATAAGCATTATCGATAAAATTAAGAAAGGTGTGTTGAGATGGTTTGGACATATAGAACGAATGAGTGAGGAAAGAACGGTAAAACAAATTTATGACGCGAATGTTAGCGGGAAAAGAAGCAGAGGAAGACCGAGAAAAACATGGCGCGATCAGGTATGCCAAATACTTGAAAGTGGTCAGGTTAGGAGTCGTAACAATCGGCGGGTATGTATGAGGAGATGCATGAACGTGGAAGAGGCGAAGAATGTTTGCGAGGACAGAGTGGTGTGGCGCTCTATTCTCTCTGCCTATCCCTGCGGGGAAGCGGCGTGATGGTTAGTTAGTTTAGTTAGTTCAAATATTTCTCTTTTTTAAAACAAAAAAATAATAATAACAGCATACTGAATATTATAATCATTTTTGTAAGATTGATTTTAAAAGTGTAAAAATTACTAATAATAAAGTAATTACAATGATTAAAGAAAACACTTCGTTTTTTACCACTTGAGTTTTATTATAGACTACATGTTTCAGAAGTTAAACTTCCATCATTCAGGTCTCTATAATAATAATCAGGTCTGTTATTATACAGACCTGAATGATGGAAGTTTAACTTCTGAAACATGTAGTCTATAATAAAACTCAAGTGGTAAAAAACGAAGTGTTTTCTTTAATCATTGTAATATGTTATTTTTTGATATCTCATCAAAGATGAAGAAGAATATGGACGTCTGGGCATTTACGGGGCTTACGACCGTCATAGGCTGGTTTAAGTGATCACTTTACACACGTGTAACATTCACCAATTCTACCCATTATTGACAACCACACTACTCAAATTCTTGGAAGTTCTATATATATGAACCAATTTAGAAACCTTGTTCATGAATCACTAGAACTTCACTAGAGACATCTATTGGTGAGATGTAAAGAAGCTTTTTATCAAGCAGAAACTCTTATATTAGTGTATATTTTTATTTTTTTTATTTGACTTCCATATTCTTTTTCATCTTTGATGAGATGTCAAAAAATAATATGAAAATAACTCCTGTAATTGGAGATAATCCAGATTTTGTAAACAAGTATTTGGACACACTCAAAATGTTACTGAATATTATAAACATTTTTGTAAGATTGATTTTAAAAGTGTAAAAATTACTAATAATAAAGTAATTGCTTTAAATATTAATAATATTGATCATAAGAAAGATATTTAAACATAAACATGCATACGTTTGTTACACACACACACACACACACACACACACACACACACACAACATAATTATCATAAAGAAAAAAATGAAATCGTTTCTTGTAATTCTACAATTATTGTCAATAATTCCAAATTCGCATCTAATACCGTAAATTAATTTATTGAAATCGAAAGCCGTTAAAATGGGGGAAAAATTCTCAATATAAAGAAGTAGGCCCGATTCATATATTGAATTGTAAAAATAAATTAAGTACGCATAGACACGACACCTTCAAACAATCCATGGCAAATCGTATGGCGAGACTAGCACCCATAACCTGAATTTAAAAAAATCTATATTTATAAATAACATCAAAAAATTTTTTTTTCAAACAAACATATGAAGCCAAAATATCAACATAGAAGCATTTTAACTAACTAACTAACCATCACGCCGCTTCCCCGCAAGGGTAGGCAGAGAGAATAGAGCGCCACACCACTCTGTCCTTGCAAACATTCTTCGCCTCTTCCACGTTCATGCATCTCCTCATACATACCCGCCGATTGTTACGACTCCTAACCTGACCACTTTTAAGTATTTGGCATACCTGATCGTGCCATGTTTTTCTCGGTCTTCCTCTGCTTCTTTTCCCGCTAACATTCGCCTCATAAATTTGTTTTACCGTTCTTTCCTCACTCATTCGTTCTACATGTCCAAACCATCTCAACACACCTTTCTTAATTTTATCGATAATGCTTATCTCAGCTTTGCATTCCTTCCTTATTTCACTATGCATTTTATCTCATATTTATCATTTATTTCAAATATTATTTTTATTATTTTAAAATATTTTTTTAAATCACAAGACAATCCGTAGGCTTCTTTTATTATAATTTATATTTGAAGCACTATCTTCGTGATTTTTATATTTTATAATTAAAATTTAACTTTTTTTAAAATGACTATAAATATTTTATTATAACTTAATTATAATGTCTACCGGTTTCGAAGCTAACCGCTTCTATATCAAGACTGATTAATACTTGTATTAATAACAGTATTAATCAGTCTTGATAAAGAAGCGGTTAGCTTTGAAACCGGTAGGAATTTTAATTAAGTTATAATTAAATATTTATAGTGATTTTAAAACAAAGTTATATTTTAATATATTTTTTACTATTTTAGTTTCAATTGGTAAATACCACTATTTCTTAAAATCTATTGTGACACGTGTTTCCGTGCATTCCGCGTCATTTTCAAACACCGTATCGCTCACTCGTTTCAAGAACGTCATAAATCAAAAATCGACAATTTTCAGTTGAGCATGTTTTCTGAATGCCCAAAAAAATTACTATATCCCAGCAAAAGAGGCATATTTTTAACTTAATATTTACCCGCTACAGGACAGAAAGTGTTATTTTTTACAATTTGAAGAAAAGGTATTGTTTAATTATTTTTTAAATATACTCAATATTTTTCAAATGGAGAAAAAACCTTCAGGTTTTACCTAAAAAGATCTGTTGCACAGTAAAAAGTTCAATGAGTGGCTTGATATTTATTTTTAATACATTGTTTTATATTTTTAAACTTTAAAAACGTTCTCCCGAAAAATCAAGTATTTTGATTTATGACGTTCTTGAAAGGAGTGAGCGGTATGTGAAGCTAAGTCTAAATTTTAACGCTGTTTCTTATTTTTCTTTATTTATTTTTTTTACTTTGAATTTTTAATCAATCATTCCAGTTTCAGGATAAAACCAGTTTAAGTCCTATCAAAGATAACGTGGGAAAGTTCTATGGTGTGAGATGTCAAATGCACCCGGTGTTTTACATCAAAGTTCCGTATTCCCCGACTACAATTTGCTCATCATTCCCCCTGATATAGTACAGGAAGGAACAAAATAAATCACCCTATCGAAAGATGTTATATTATATATTTTTGCAAAAGTCGTCGTACGTCAATCAAATTTGACATTTTTTAACTAGACACCTGCAGTATACAAACAAATTGATAAAATGGGCACAAATATGTATCAATACTGACGATCATTGTATTTATGATCAGTTATTGTAACATTTAGGATTTACAACATTTTGAGTGTGTCGAAATACTTGTTCACAAAATCTGGATTATCTCCAATTACAGGAGTTATTTTCATATTATTCTTTGATGAGATGTCAAAAAATAATATTTAAGATTTAGTTTTAGGTAAGGGAATGTAATTAATTATGAGTATTTTAATGGTTTTAATGTTTTAGAATTTCATAAACCCTGGTGATGTCTGCCTCCGTAGTGTAATGGTCAGCACACTCGGCTACCGTTCTGTAGGTCCCCAGGGGGGTTCGATTCCCAGGGGGGTTCAAATAAATAAAAGTGATTTTCCACTGTAATATTTATTAAATATTACCCTGGACTGGTACCTGAAGCGGAGGGCTGATCACCTTTCCTTCATGTGTAAACGATCAAGATAACACTGCGTTTATATGACGCAGTGCCCTATGCATCATTGGATGCGGATAAGGGTTTTATTATTATCATTTTTATTAATAATAAAAAAGTGGTTAAAACAAAGTTGTTTAATTTTCTAAAGTTTATCATGAATTGTTTAACGCCAGAACTACGCTTCCAAATTGTGGAAACTTACTTTTAAAAAAATGTGTCTGTTCGCCAAGTTCATAGAGCATTTTTACCGAAGAATTATGTTTGGTGATGAAGCTCATATCTGGTTAAATAGATAAATTTGTTTAACTATCATTTTTTTCATTTATTCGATTCATAACCCAAACCATATATTATGTAGGTACCTATATTTATTTAAAAAATAAATGGTTCGTTAAATTATCTTAAACTTGGCATAACCAAGTATTATTTGACATGCTTGAGTATGCCAAGTTTTTCTCGGACTTCCTCTGCTTTTCATTTCTAACTACAATTGCCACATAAATTTGTTCCACCGTTTTTTTGGAAAATTTGGATACTTTCCAGATAATTTGAATAATGTATCTGGTCCAACAATAATTATAATAAAAAAATAAATAATAAAACCCTTATCCGCACCCCAATGGTGCATAGGGCACTGCGTCATATAAACGCAGTGTTATCTTGATCGTTTACACATGAAGGAAAGGTGATCAGCCCTCCGCTTCAGGTACCAGTCTAGGATAATATTGAATAAATATGACAGTGAAAAAATCACTTATATTTATTTACCCCCCTTGGGAATCGAACCCGGGACCTCCAGAACGGTAGCCGAGCGCGCTGACCATTACACTACGGAGGCGGACAATAATTATAATTAATTTAAATAATTATAGTTTCATGATATTTCTTATTACACTATTTACAATAATATGTCCTCATTTACCATGACGAGGGCACATTTTACAATATTATTTTTATAATTTTATTTGATTAGTAATTTATATATTATATCATGGATGGCATGGCTGAACGATACGATCTATTTCAAATCCGCCCACCTCCATTATCCAAATATTAATAGTTATTTAAACATAGTTTACTTATTTAATGACTCAAACCAGCCAATGACATGTCAGCATCAAATATTACGATCTAAATCACAGGCCCAGGAAAGTAAAAACCATAGATTAGAATTTTTTTTAAATGTAAGTAAGTACCTTCCCATGGTTAAAAATATACCCTGTTTTTTTATTGTTTGTCACATTATAAACCCATGGCGTTATAAATCACTGAACTGTACACAATGGCAACATTATTTCATATTAATATCAAAGTGGTCTAGAATAATAATTAATTACTTTTATGTAATTAGGCTAGCAGTAAAAAAATTTATATATTGAGTTTAATTTAAAACATTTGACACCAAAAATAACAGAGGTTTTTTTGCTTACACGCAATGTTATTTATTGTAATATTTAAACTTATGAACCTTTCCCCTATGAGTGTTTATTAACAATTTCGCTATTCTTTCGACAACCAAACGTTTTCGATATCCCGTTCTGGAACTAAAGACTCAAAATGAGCATGTTAATTAGGATGATTAAAGAAGAGTCTGGCAAATATAATAGATTGATATATATATCACTCACTCCTTTCAACAACGTTATATATCAAAAATCGACAGTTTTCAGTTGTGCATGTTTTCGGAATGCTCAGAAAATGTACTATATCCCAGCAAAGGCGGCATATTTTTAACTAAATATTTACCCGCTACAGGGCAGAAAGTTTTTCTTTGCATTTTGATTTATTGGCATTTTTTGGCATTGTTTTATTATTTTTTTTTAAATACACTAAATATTTTTCAAATGGAGAAAAAACATTCAGGTATTTATTCAAAAAGATCTGTTGCACAGTAAAAAGTTCGATAAGTGGCTTGATATTTATTTTTAATACATTTTATTATATTCTCAAACTAACAAAACGATCTCCAAAAATATCAAGTTTTTTGATAAATGACGTTTTTGAAAGGAGTGAGCGATATATATATATATATATATATATATATATATATATATATATATATATATATATATATATATATATATATATATATATATATATATATATTTTTTTTAAGAAAAAGACTTGCATGACGAATATATTTACACCTTCAAGTCTGCTCACGTCAAGAATCACCCACCTTTAGGTCACATACCTTTACGGGTCAAGCTGCAACCTCTTATCTCAAGACGTATTGATTTCTCCCGGGAAAATGACCCGACCAACAGTCACAACACAAATTTTATTTTATTTATTTATTTTGAATGCTTTTGCATTTTACAGTATATTATTATTGCAATTACAAAATATATTTAGTATTAATACAAAAAAGATCTGACAAAGGCATGGCCTGTATGTGGGTGGGTATATATTTTATTTTAGGTTAAAATTAAAGGCACTGGCAAGAATACAATATAAATATTTAAAAAATAAAATAAAAAATCTCTTAGTGTTTAACTAATTATACAATTTGTCCGCCTCCGAAGTGTAATGGTCAGCATGCTCGGCTACCGTTCTGGAGGTCCCGGGTTCGATTCCCACGGGGGTGAAATAAATGTAAGTGATTTTTTCACTCTAATATTTAATTCAATATTACACTGGACCGGTACCTGAAGCGGAGGGCTGATCACACTTTCTTCATGTGTTAACGATCAAGATAACACTGCGTTTATATGATGCAGTGCCCTATGCACCATTAGGGGTGCGGATAAGGGTTCGAAGAATTATAACATAAATGTGGAATTTTTTAATTGGCTTTATTATTGTTAATGTAACTATTTTATCAAAAATATTTTTTAATGTATAATTCCCGAACAAATAAAATAAAAAATGATTAAAAATGCTAATGTAACCTACATACAAATATTTAAATTTAACAGAATATAAAAAATAAAAAAATGAAAATGAAAAAGCCAGCAAATATGTACTACACGAGTTATACGTTTAAAAGAAGAAGGTAGGTACTTGATCTGTTTTTTTTAATAAATAATTTAAACACAATTTTAAATCGAAACAAATTATGATATGGGTACGTCTACATATTCCTTTATTTATACTTGTTCTCATATGTAAATAATTGGTTACAAATGTGACCTTAAACAAATATAGACTGGCTTTCTCGATATCGTATAAGTATATTGTATATCGATTCGGTTTGATTGCAGCATGCGTGCAGGTGGTCTATATAACGCGTGTGTATTTTTAATATCTAAGCATAATACAGTATATGGCAACCTTCAAAAGGAACTGGGAGTGCGATTGGGACTCGCAGGGTCCGCATTTAACAGTATGAAGGCTGTCTGGAGATCGGATTTATACGCGGTGAAGACCAAATGCCGCCTATACAATGCCTGCATTGCTCCTTTTCTCTTATACGGCTGTGAAACATGGCACCTTACAAGGGCCCAGAGCAGATGTGTACTGAGCTTCGAGAATAGGTGTTTGCGGAGAACTTTGATCCCGATAAACTGCTAAATTCTTAAAATAAAGTAAAAATTATTTCATATTTTTATTTTTTTGACATCTCATCAAAGATGAAGAAGAATATGGAAGTCATGGCATAAATGCCGGGGCTAACGACCTATAATTGGAGATAATCCAGATTTGTGAACAAGTATTTAGACACACTCAAAACGTTGTAATTAAAATGATATCATTATATACTGGTATTTGACACAAATTTAAAAACAAACAGTATGAATTTTCTAAAATACAAATTAAAAAATTATAACCAAAACAGTACGACTCCATTTGAAGGGAAGGAGGCGAGGAGTGTATGTCAGGACAGAAGAGTGTGGCGCTCCATCCTTTCTGCCTACCCCTGCGGGGAAAAGGCGTGATGGTAGTAGTAGTAGTATCAAAACAGTATTTACTATATAGACTGGACTACGTGTTATATTTTTGACATGTCAACATATATGACGAAGAATATGGAAGTCTGGGTATTTATATGCTGGTTAACCCTTTCAGGACAACTGGTTACTGCTGCTAACCACAAATTTAAAATTAATTGTCTATGCGCCTTCAGGTTTCTAGTTAAAACCGTAGTGCAATATGTGTTGCCTACATAGCAGAAATAGTGCTTGTATAGATTTCATGTTGGTATCATTGTCTTGGAGCTTATTTCAGACTATTTATTGTGGCGATGTGCACATGTCGGGATATTTATAGGTTACCTGTATCTTAGTTTATAAATTTTGTAAGGTTATTGAACGAAATAAACAAAATGACAAGTGAGTTATAGTCATAATAATATTAAAAATAAGTGGTGATATATCGCTCACTCCTTTCAAGAACGTCATAAATCAAAAATCGTCAATTTTCAGTTGTGCATGTTTTCGGAATGCCCAGAAAATGTACTATATCCCAGCAAAAGCAGCATATTTTTTACTTAATATTTACCCGCTACAGGGCAGAAAGTGTTATTTTTGCATTTTGAAGAAAACGTATTGTTTAATTATTTTTTAAATATACTAAATATTTTTCAAATGGGGAAAAAATATTCAGGCTTTACCTAAAAATATCTGTTGCACAGTAAAAAGTTAAATAAGTGGCTTGATATTTATTTTTAATACATTGTATTTTATGTTTGAACTTTAAAAACGTTCTCCTGTAAAATCAAGTTTTTTGATTTATGAGCGATATTCAAGAATAAATGCTATTATATTTTCAAGAATAAATACCTTACCTCATATTTTCAAGAATAAATGCTATTATTTATACTTTATAAAACATGGTCTTTGTTGCTTACCACCGGGTAACTGCAGACAATGTGTATTTTTAATTTTGTTGGGGGATAAATATTGTATGAATCTGTGTGCACAATTTTCAGTTGCTGTATACACTTATTTGTAAATAATTTCTAGAAATAAAAATTGAAATAAAAGTGAAATATTTTGTATTCTGTCCTCAAAGGGTTGAGTGATAACTTTATACACGTGTAACATTCACCATTATACCCATGATGGACATCCACACTACCTACTCAAATTATGAATTCGGACAAATTAAAAATGTTGTGAATAAAATAACTGGTCAAATTATAAAAAATAACTTCCGAGAATTTGAGTAGTGTGGTTGTCAATAAGGGGTAGAATTGGTGAATGTTACACGTGTGTAAAGTGCTCACTTAAACCAGCCTATGACGGTCGTCAGTCCCGTAAATGCCCAGACTTCCATATTCTTCTTCATCTTTGATGAGATGTCAAAAAATAATATTCACTGTTCTACCCATGATTGACAACTAACTTCTGAAATTTTTGGTACAATAATTCACGGATTGAGAGAAAATTATTTTATTAAAATTAAACACTTAAATAATCCACTTAATCGAGTTTTATTTTATTTACGACTAGTTTCGAAAACGACAATTGTTTTTATCTTCTGGTACAAATTAAAACTAAAAAAAAATAATAAAATAATCATGTCATTCCACAAAGTTAATGCCGAATCAATAAATAATATGAGAGAAAATTAGTTTTACGTTTGACATTTACGAAATACGACGCTTTCCGCTTGAAAAAAATGGAATTTCTAAAAAAAAAATATTATTTGATGGCCATTCTCTGATGCGGTAGTTTTGTCTCTTGTCTGCGCGTTTAGTTCTATCTATTGTCATCCGACCGCATTATTGATGGGACTGTCTGTCAGTATGTTACCCCTACTAGCTATTAGCTACTCGCTTCCAATATCGCTATATCGCTTGTGCTACACGTCGCTATAGCGCTCCGAAGCCATCTCGCTACATCGCTACATCGCTTTCGAGCTAAAAATAAACAGTCTGTTAATTTTTTATACTTATTACTCAATACAATACGTTATTATTTTTTTTTTATGAACGCCTCACTAAGCAGAACCCGTGAAGAGACGTTCATTTAAATTATAAAAAAATATATATTAAGAAATTACAAATGATACAAAACAATATAAAGTAACCACATTTTGAGTGTGTCCAAATGCTTGTTCACAAATCTATCTCTAATTACAGGAATTATTTTTTTTTATTATTTTTTTGAAATCTTAAAATAGATGAAGGAGAATATGAAAGTCTGGGGATTTACGGGGCTTACGACCGTCATAGGGTGGTTTAAGTGATAACTTTACACACGTGTAACATTCACTAATTCTACCCATGATTGACAACCACACTACTCAAATTATTGATCTGGATATTAATACTGTGTATTTATAGGGTTTATGACCCTATATGCGGTTTTTTTTATGTTTTTTTTTTCTTTAACTTTTTCATTTCTTCTTTTTTTTCTGCATACTGCCAGTGAATACATATCGGTCACTCCTTTCAAGAACGTCATAAATCAAATAACTTGATTTTTCAGGAGAACGTTTTTAAAGTTTAATAATATAATACAATGTATTAAATATAAATATCAAGCCACTTATTGAACTTTTTACTGTGCAACAAATCTTTTTAGGTAAAACCTGAAGATTTTTTCTCCATTTGAAAAATATTTAGTATATTTAAAAAATAATTAAACAATACATTTTCTTTAAAATGCCAAAACAACCTCTTCTGCTCTGTAGCGGGTAAATATTATGTTAAAAATATGCCTCTTTTTCTGGGATATAGTACATTTTCTGGGCATTCCGTAAACATGCACAACTGAAAATTGACGATTTTTGATTTATGACGTTCTTGAAAGGAGCGAGCGATATGCACTAGCGACTATGGCTCTGATAAAGAGAAATGCAGAGAAGCTAAATTGTACACAGCGATCCATGGAAAGATCCATGCTTGGTTTTAGCCTGAGGGATAAAATGAAAAATGAAGTTACCAGGAATAGAACCAAAGTAAAGGATATCATGGATCGCGTGGCAAAACTCAAAAGGTAGTGGGCAGGACATGTTGCAAGACAAGACAAGACAAGATGGACCCCAAGAGTTCTACGATGGAGACCTTGGGAGAATAAAACAGGTGTCGGAAGACCCCAAAAGACATGGTCCGACGACATAGTCGCTGTGGGGGGGAGAAACTGGCTGCAAGCAGCAACCCACCGGAGTAATGGAAAGAAGGGGAAGAGGCTTATATCCAGCAGTGGAGGTCAGAGGGCTGATGATGAAGAAGAAGAAGATAGGCTGGTTAAGTGATCACATTACACACGCACAACATTCACCAATTCTACCCATGATTACACGTGTGTAAAATTCATCAACGTTGAGTTGAATGTGAAAAACTTCGGTATTTCATTATTTAGGCTTGTAGTAACCCATCTATTATACGAGTAGGTACATACGATATATTATTTAAACGTCGTGTTTTTTCAGCGTCAATGGTTTTATTGAGGATTTAAAAATACAGACGTGACGTCATAATCATACGGTTTACCGCCAAGTGCCCGTTATAAAGGTTCCCATATATCGCTCACTCCTTTCAAGAACGTCATAAATAAAAAAACTTGATTTTTCAGGAGAACGTTTTTAAAGTTTAAAAATATATTACAATGTACTAAAAATAAATATCAAGCCACTTATTGATCTTTTTACTGTGCAACACATCTTTTTAGGTAAAACCTGAATGTTTTTTCTCCATCTGAAAAATATTTAGTATATTTAAAAATATAATTAAAAACAATACCTTTTCTTCAAAATGCAAAAACAACATTTTCTGCCCTGTAGCGGGTAAATATTAAGTTAAAAATATGCCGCTTTTGCTGGGATATAGTACATTTTCTGGGGATTCCAAAAACATTCACAACTGAAAATTGACAATTTTTGATTTATGACGTTCTTGAAAGGAGTGAGCGATATGTATTTATACTTGTCGTGTGGAGGATTCCGTGCCAGCAATGGTCACATCAAAAATACAATGGGAGAACCGGTACACGAATATTTATTATATATTGCGATTCCGAAAATATATCTAACGATCATTTTTTAAATTAGGAAAACGTTTCTATAAACCATTACAATACGGAAATGAAAAAAGTTATATACAAGCACACAATCATAGCCTCATCCACATTCATACATCTTCTGATACACACACGCCGATTGGCCTGACCACTTTCAAGTATGTATTCAAGTGTGAAATTCTTGATCATGCAGTTTTCATCGGTCCTCATAAATTTGTTTAACCATCCATTCGATTCACATGCCCAAACCATCTCAACACAGCTTTCTTAATTTTGTCGATAAAATTTATCTTAGCCTGGCGTTTTTGCCATTTAAATGTAAAAAATAAATAACAGAATGTCCACCAATATTTTGATTGTAATTTGCTTTTAAATATGTGAATTTTATCTTAAATTTTTAAGAAAGCATATTTCTGTGACCTGTGTTTTTAATGACCTTACAATACATTATGAAGTCAATGGTAGACTGAAATGAGAATATAACATATTGCACACTTTGGATTTTTATGTGGTAATATGTTTTTGTTCCATCTAAATTTCTCCATCAAAATTGTAACAATAAAATAAACACTTGTCAAAAATGTGGTGTTTAAATAAAAATAAGTATCAAAAATTCGATGAAAATTATGCGTAAATGAATTAACATAATTTTATTTATAAAATGACAATATCAAACAGTGATTTTTAGAGTCTAGTAAATTGTATTTTTTTGTTGAAAAACATGAAAATAAAATTTGTTTCGCCTTATGGAATTTTTAAACTAATGTGAAGACTAAATGAACTGGTGCTTATATAGATGTACAATTCTAGCCACTTAAGTAATAGTTTTAACGTGTCCAGTAATAATTTACGGAAGAAATAATAGTTAATGAGATATGTAGGTACGTATACTTATATTTATTTTCGAGGAAAGGAAGAATCGATTGACGTTTTTAACAATAAAATACAATTTCATTAATACAGTCACTTTGTGGTAAAATCTATCCATTTTTAACTAATGTTTTACTTAGCAAATACCACTATTTCTTAAGCGAAATGCACCGAAACACGTGTCACAGTAGATTTTAAGAAAAAGTGTTATTAACTAAGTAAAACATTAATTAAAAATGACTAAAATACAATTTAGTAGACTCTAAAAATCGGTTCTATATTTTAACATTTAGTATATAAATTAAAATGGAGTTCTACAAATTAAATGCTAAATCTGTGAATAAAATTGTTTTACCTTGCGTCAAGAGTAATATCCCGTGTTGTTTTTTTTCTGGAGAAAAAAAAACTAAAAAACTCGACAAAACAAAATATTAATTTAACGTATTTTTTCACAGTAAAAATCACAATGTAACAACACTAACCAATGCCTCTTTCACTTCAAACACTAAGAAAAAATACTGCCAAAAATAGCCCACATTTTCGCACACAAAGCAACCACTTAAAAAATCCATTTTCTCACACTTTAGCACATAAGCGAGGACGTCAGACAAGGCCAAAATGATCGTATTGTCTATTTGATTTTTTTAAATCAACAAAAACACACTTAAACACGTTTAAATAATCGCATTTCCATGGCGACTGGCTGCCATTTTTATTCAAATGTCACTCGGAAATGTCACATTTGACAGATAGACGTCAAAACGAAGGAAACGGAAGGGTTCGCAGTCAACTGTTTGAATTTTGAAATTATCGCCGAGGCGAGTCCATTCGCGGATGACTGGCGCCGCGCTCTGGCGGCGGAAAACTGAACTGAAAAATCAAACATGGTCGCGTGCGGCGCAAGAGATGAATTATTTTCCGTTTTGATTTTATTCTAATTTAATTACGCTCAATCTGGATTACATTGGATACTTTTTATGTTCGTTTTGCAATTGCATTTGTTTCTATTATGAAATTTGATATCAAAATTGTTATTTATTATTCAGGAATTATATGAATTTTACATCTAATGACAGACATTTTTTTCATGGAGAAATTCTATAATCATCAAGTATTCGTCGCCATTCTAGATATATATTTATTTATGCAGTACATTCAGTACAGTCTCTCCTTAAAATCAGGTTTTCTGATCTTTTTACACTACTACAACTACATTCTCTTTTAATACTTCATATAGCTTTTCTTTTTTTCTTCCCTTTTTTTTCGACCTATTGAGGTAGTGATAAGATCACCGTGCTGTAGGATATCCTATCATCTCGCCTTTTCTGTTTGCCATTGTTTCGAATAAAGAAATTCCTTTTTTTCCTTTCACTGGTCCTTATAACCCCGTGGTTTGTCATTTTTTAAAACCAGGAATTCTTTTCATCACTCTTCAACACCACAATTCAAACGTTTCCAATATTTCTCCTTGCTTCCTTAGTTGTAACTAACTAACTAACCATCACGCCGCTTCCCCGCAGGGGTAGGCAGATAGAATAGAGCGCCACAGTACTCTATCTTTGCAAACATTCTTCGCCTCTTCCACGTTCATGCATCTCCTCATACATACCCGCCGATTGTTTCGACTCCTAACCTGACCGCTTTGAAGTATTTGGCATACCTGATCGTGCCAAGTTTTTCTCGGTCTTCCTCTGCTCCTTTTTCCAATTACATTCACTCATTCGTTCTACATCTCCAAACCATTTCAACACACCTTTCTTAATTTTATCGAAAATGCTTATCTCAGCTTTGCAATCCTTCCTTATTTCACTATTCGAACAGCTATCATACATCGTTTTGTCACACATTCTTCTGAGAGATCGCATTTATATATGATGTGCATTTATATATGATATTTCTTTAGTCATCCATCATACACGTTACTCTATAATAGAGTGCTATACTCCAGATATTTCCAAACCATCTCAACCCACCTTTGTTAATTTTATCGATGATGCTTATCCCAGCTTTGCATTCATCCCTTATTTCACCATCTATCAAGCATCGTTTTGCCGCACATTCTTCTGAGGGATATTGTTCCGACTGTATTCAGTCTATTCTCATCCTTCTTTTACCAACTCCATGCTTTCCTTCCATACTCTAGAGTTGGAACCAGGTCTTAGTTTTTCACTGCCAGTTTAGCTTTCGGTGATAGGTTTTTCTTTGCTATAACTTCAGATAAAGAGGTTCTACTATATATCTTCTTTACAACATTTTGAGTGTGTCCAAATGCTTGTTCATAATAGCTTATTTTCGTCTATCCAATAGATGTCTCTAGTGAAGTTCTCGTGATACAAGGACAACGTTTTGAAATTGGTTCACATATATATAGAACTTCCAAGAATTTGAGTAGTGTGGTTTTCAATAATGGGTAGAATCGGTGAATGTCACACGTGTGTAAAGTGATCACTTTTAACCACCCTATGACGGTCGAAAGACCCGTAAATGCCCAGAAATCCTTACCCTTCTTCATCTTTGATGAGATGTCAAAAAATAATATGAAAAATAATATCTTCTTTAGCTAGGACTGTGTCCTGTCATTCTCCGGTCCTATCCTGGGAGGTGGAAAACCAGCTATCTCTCCATCGTTCAGGTGGTCTTCCTGGGGGTCTGCTCCTCTTATGCTGCTGTCTGCTCTTATTCTCAGCACTCGATCCAAACTTGCTATCTCCACTTCTTTCAACGACGTCATACATCAAAAATCGACAATTTTCAGTTGTGTATGTTTTCGGAATGCCAAGAAAAAGTACTATATCCTAGCAAAAGCGGCATATTTTTAAGAAAAAGCAGTCTTGCAGAAAGTGTTGTTTTTGCATTTTGAAGAAAGGGTATTGTTTAATTTTTTTTTTATATTAAATATTTTTTAAATGGAGAAAAAACATTCAGGTTTTACCAAAAAAGATCTGTTGTACAGTAAAAAGTTCAATAAGTGGCTTGATATTTATTTTAAATACATTGTATTATATTTTTAAATTTTAAAAACGATCTGAAAAATCTAGTTTTTTGATAAATGACGTTGTTGAGAGGAGTGAGCGATATATGTTTTATTAATCACTTATTCATCTGTATGAATCTTTTTATATAAATAATGCATAGGTCCAAATACAATTTACTATAAATTTGGCAAGGCAAGAAACGTGTTATGAAATTCCAGGGATTTATAATATTTGTGTACGAGGGTGTGAGAAGCGGTCGAGCGGCGGTAACGGATATTAATGAGGAAACTACAAAATGTTTTACAGCATACCGAGTAACGCTTGTATTCTCGAATCACGTTTAATGATTTTTAACATACCGATAATTATTTCAAACGCAACCTCTTTCTGTTTTCCTACAGCCGGCTGACGACAACAGCTGTAGAAATGTCATAATTTTTGAGCTGGTGATACCTATCAATGTTTGATTTATTGAGAAAATAAAATGATCTCAGAATGTAAAAATAATCCGGGTCTTGCATATACTCTTAAATAAAGGGTTATGTGCTCAATAAAAGCCTTCTTAATCCAATATAGATGGCTGTTATGAACTCATATGTACTGTGCCAACTCATATGTTTTGTCTGCCTCTGTAGTGTTATGGTCAGCACGCTGGGCTACCGTACTGGAGGTCCCGGGTTCGATTCCCAGGGGGGGGTCAAATAAATATATGTGATTTTTTCACCATAATATTTATTTATTTACCTTGGACTGGTACCTGAAGCTTAGGGCTGATCACTCTCCTCCATGTATTAACGATCAAGATAACACTGCCTTTGTATGATGCTGTACCCTATGCACCATCGGGTGAGGATAAGGGTTTAAAGACAAATGTACTGTGCCATGCATATACTCTGTAAAACATACTCTTCTTCCTTGTTCCATCCCAAGGTATTTTAGACTCTTAGGGTCAGCTATCCTCGACATCAGGTTGTAGGTCTTTCTATCATATACAACGTCACCCAGGCCATGCCTTCGAATCGTGTTATCTTTCTGTAGCATCTATGATTTTTTATCTTCTTCTAGATGTCTTTCTAGGAAGATCCATGGCGATCGCTTGGTTCACAATATGTTCAGGCTCTCTACGTCCCATGTGCCCATACCATCTCGATTGCCTTTCCTCTACCTTACTATTGATGTCTGTTACAGCCAGGCTTACATGAATGCGTGAACTCTTTATCTTGTCTCTAAGGGACACTCCAGCTGACCACCTAAGCATTCGCATTTCGGCAGTTTCTAGTTGCCCAGAGTAGGTGTTATACATCGTCCAGCATTCGGAGCCATAGAGGAGTGCAGGTCTGACAATTCGCTCACTCCTTTCAAGAACGTCATAAATCAAAAGACTTCATTTTTCAGGAGAACGTTTTTAAAGTTTAAAAATATAACACAATGTGTTAAAAATAAATATCAAGCCACTTTTTGAATTTTTTACTGTGTAACAGATCTTTTTAGGTAAAACCTGAAGGTTTTTTCTCCATTTGAAAAATATTTAGAGTATTTAAAAAAATAATTTAACAATGCCTCTTCTTCAAAATACAAAAACAATACTTTCTGCCATGTAGCGGGTAAATATTTAGTTTAAAAAAATGGCTCTTTTGCTGGGATATAGTACATTTTCTGGACATTCCGAAAACATGCACAACTGAAAATTGTCGATTTTTTATTTATGACGTTCTTGAAAGGAGTGAGCGAATTGTTAAGTAGATTTTTCCCTTAAGCTTGGCTGGCATTTTTAGGTCACAAAGGACTCCCGTCACTGATCAAAACTTCCTCCACCCACACTAATTCTATGCAATACATCTACTGCACACCCTCCATCCTTATGTTTTAATTATTACCCTGTAAAACATACTAATCACGCTAAAAACTCCATTAGAATAAGTATTCCCCATGTTCGACCTGTTTTTTTACGACTTAAACACCGAAAATGTATACAGGAGGCCAATGCCTATCAATATAAACCACACATTTAACGTGACCCCTTTGAAATCGAGCCCAGGATCCACTTATGGAAGCCAAACGCGCTAACCGATACACAATAGAGGCGGAGTGTAACATAAATCAAGTTAGCTTAATATATATGCAGGTGAACCGTCTGAGTGAGAACTTTTAGCTTTATTGAGGTCCTAATATCGATAATAAAATACACTAAAGTGCGATTATGTCGATAGAGCCTCCCCTCTCTACGCTAGTGTTGTGATATGGGTAGTTCTCGCTTTAATGTCTAATGCGTATAAATCTTTTTACTATATATTTTTATTTTAAACATTCATTTAAGTATGTACATACCTATAAAATATGTATGTATATTCTCGTTGGAAGGGACAAGGTAGAAAGTGATTTAATTAACGTCCAGGTGTAATTATTTTATTGTAAAATTTTATACTGTAAATTGTTATTATATCTAGTGTATGTAATGTATATAATATAATAACAAATAAAAACAAATAATAATAAAAATTAAAAATTGTATTAACATGCAAGTATTTCGGCTAAACACAGGCCATGCCTGAAGAGCCGTAATACATATAGTAAAAAAATGTATGTATCTATGAAATAAATAAATAAATATACATTAATTCAAAAATATGTAAACATAATTAACATTTTTTTGCAGAGACCCGCCAAGCCACCTTGTGTGTCTTGTCGGTGGAGTTCTTTTTACATACGTTTTTTAGTGTTTTAATATATATGTATATTTATTTTTTATTCTATTTATTTTAACATACAATTTTAACCTTTCCGGTCCGGAGGAAAAAAAAAATAATCCGTAGGTTCCGAAGGGGGTACTGGCAATACCCCAAGTAAAATGCTATAAATACAGTGTTTTTACAAATTCTACTTATGCCAAAATGTTTATCATACTATTGTTATTCTATTTTATCCATAATAATTTGATTTTTCTGCAATAAACATAATAATTTTCGAAAAAACAAAGTTGGGAAGAAGTTCTCTGCGGTAATTGCATCCAATTCCAACCGAAGTTCAATCATCACTGGAGAGCTTCGGCCGGATGTTGGCCGGAACGATGCGTGCGGGGAAGGGTGAGGAGAGAGACTGAAGCATACTACACAGCGTGCTTATAATTTGTCGTTATATTATGGGAAGAAAACAAAGAATGTTTACAAAATTCAGACATTAAAAAACAATATAAAAAATCACATAACGTTGAATGAACAGTTTGGACAGTAAAACTTTTTTACCTCGTGTTTATGTATCAAACATATAAATTCGTCACAAACAACACACTTTATTTTGTTTTTTTTGTCAGATTTGCGGGGGCAGAAATTACAGCGACCTCGTTGTGTAGGTGGATTGAAAGCTGAAGTACATGGTTTATCTAAGGGGAATTCTTCCCCCATTTCATCTGCAAATAAGCTAAATGCCTTTTGATGGAGCTTATCATTTGATTTTAATCTGCTTCGTTTTCTTGCGTTATCTGTCACGAGCTCCATGGCCAATTTTTGAATAAATTTTCTTCTCTTACTTCTGTCATTTTGTTTCCATTCTGGATTTTTTTAAGCCAAAGAAAATAAGAATTCAATGCCGCCATATCAAGGATTTCAAAAAAAATTCTAAGTGGCCATCTCCTTGTAGACCGGGCGCATGAATATTCTCTCGTCATTTTATCTCCCAAATCAACTCCACCTTTAGTTTTGTTGTAATGCAAAATTATTTCCGATTTTTTCTTATATCCAACGTCGACGCTTTTGTTATAAAACTCTGTCGTTAGAAGATTTACAGCAGTTTTAATTTTAGGAACATACGATACCAGGGTCATATTATTCGAAAACCCAAACAGTGAGGAAAATAACTCTCGTGAAGGAGATTTCTGAAATGCTACAGGTATTTCTCTTTTGTTGCTTCTCATTGTCCTCGTGAGAGAAAGTCCTTCCGCCATCAATGATTGTGCTAAGGCCACAGATGTGAAAAAAATGTCGACTGTAATTCCTCGTCCACTGCCAAAATACGGTGTGGCCATCTCCATCACAACTCTATGACCTTGATTCACCTCCCGTACATTGTTAATTTTGCCCGTGTAAATCTGTGCATTACAAATATATCCACTATCGGCTTCTGCCGCCACCCATATTTTTATTCCATACCTCCCTGGCTTACTTTTTATATACACCTTAAATGAGCAATTTCCCCTAAAGACAGCTAGGCGCTCATCTATTGATAAGTGGGATCCAGGTGAATAATTTATCGTGCAATTTTCCACAAACTGTTCAAAAAATAATTTTATTGCCTCATGTTTATGGCCAGACAGAGCCATCCTTTCATTTCTCGTAGCTTTGTTATCAAACCGAATTTTGCTATAAATAAACTGGAACCGGTCACGAGGCATTGCCGCTGCATAAAAGAACTGTTTAAATACTCTGTTGGTTTTCCAAAGGTCACTAACGTGTTGTTTTCTACCTCTATTTTTGCCAGATGCTGAAAAAATCCCATAAAAGCTTGTATTTCGCTTTCTGTTATTGCGTTTCCCGTAATACCTCGTTCTTCACAATATTTGTTGGTACAACGTATTATCTCAGTCATCATGGTAGGAGTAATAAAAGAAAAAAACATTTCTTTCATACTCTTTGCAGCTGCTAGTGGTCCAGCTATACCAGATGTTGATCTTATTATGTTGTGGGAATGGGTTTTTGAAGAAGGTGGAGGAATATCTGTCCATCTGTAGCCTGATTTGTAAGTGAACAAATTTTCTTCGTCATTTCTACTGTTGTCTTCTATATCTACGGACTCCACGCTGAAAGTTATTCGATTATATAGTTATCTGTGTCGGAAACATCATCTTTATTTTCTAACCCTAAATCGCTTTCATCATCACTTAAAGATACATCAGTGTCCGTATCGTTCAGAAGTTGCTCAATCATATCATCTGTCAATTGTTTTCCACTCATTGTTAGGGTAAAGTTTATAAATATTAAAATTATGACAATTTAATTACAGTGTAAAAAGCCAGATTTTTATAAAATAAATGTAAAAATGCGATGCACCAAGAAATGTTAGTAGATAATTTGAATAATTTATAATTTTTCTTAGCAACGAGAAAAAACACTCTGTATTTGCCAAATAACGTTTGGGTATTGGGAACACAACACACACACGTGCAAACTTGGCGATGTACCACCGATAATTAAACTGTGGAGCGCTAGTAAAGAAATTGATACCCCCTTCGGAACGGGACAGTTAATATGAAATAATCTTTAAAACCACAACACGAGGTGAAAATTCAATTGGAATTGTAAAGAAAAAAGGTAGGTATAAAGGATTAAATCTGTCTCTCATTGCCATGAAGAAAAACGATTCGTGACGTGAATGCAGTTGAAATGCGATCTCTCAGATGAATGTGCTGCGAATCGATGTATGTTATGAATGGCAATATAAGGAATGAATGCAAAGCTGAGATAAGCATTATCGATAAAATTAAGAAAGGTGTGTTGAGATGGTTTGGACATGTGGAACGAATGAGTCAGAAAATGTGAATATGGTATATTCATCATCAGGTACCAGTTAAGAATTATATTTGAAAAATTATTCTTCAAACCTTCATCTGCACCCGATGGTGCATAGGGCACTGCATCATATAAACGCAGTGTTATGTTAATCGTTAACACATGAAGGAAAGGTGATCAACCTTCCGATTTTTTAAAAATAAATATGATTGTAAAAATCATTGATATTTACGATAAAACATTGAATGCGAATTTGATTTTTCCTTGAGAACGACCCCTGCGCCAGGGTAGAATGGGGCTATTTTGTAAAAAAATATAATTAAACTGACCAATAATTGGGCGCACACCGCCGAAAGTCGGTCAAACGTGGCGGCGAACCCAGTTCTGTGAAATTCTAGATAAAGTTAAGATTACATACCGCTTTTACGGTTGAAAATAAAACATTTTTACGGCTCTAGAGATTTATATTGCTCGAACCATTGCAGCCAATGTGATTTTTTTTCAAATAAACAAAACTAAAACTATAATTAAAATATAACTTAGTTTTAAAATCATTTAAAATATTTTATTATAACTTAATTGTAATGTGTACCGGTTTCCAAGCTAACCGCTTTTTTATCAAGACTAATCAAGTATTAATCAGTTATATTAGTATAAAGAAGCGGTTAGCTTCGAAACCGGTAGACATTATAATTAATTTATAATAAAATATTTATAGTGATTTCAAAACAAAGTTACATTTTAATTATAAAATGGAAAATCACAAAGTTAGTGCTTCAAATTTAAATTATAAAACTAAAACTATTTACAACATTTTGAACAACCCTACTCAAGCTTCAACTTTTTAAGTTTCGTGAGTGGATTTACTCTTTATGTTTAAACTTACTATAATTTCATGTAATTCATGAGTGAAAATTCTAGGTTTATTTATTGATTTGGCGTTTTAATTTTAGAACTCCATTTTAATTTATGTATTAATTTTAAATCAAAGACAGATAACTTAGTAGACTCAAAAAATCTGTGTTTGATTTAAAATTAATACATAAATGAAAATTCTAGGCAAAAACACTCGCTAAATTTTAACAATATAACGTCCAATTTGTTTTATAAGGCGTCAGATTTGTTTTGTAAAACGTGCAATATGAAGTGAAAAACCTTTACGATAAAAATCTGGCGCTACTTGCCGTTGACAATTAACGATAATGGTTGGTTGCAGATACCCTTGTCTGTAGGGTATTAGTTCCGAGGTATAATACACTGTGGTTCGACCGCACCCGTTTGAATGCGCCAAAACCGTGAGGTAAAGTAATCACATCGACTAATCGAAAAACTCTATTAAAAAAATAATTAAAGATAGAGGCTATCCGTTTTGAAATCGATCATTGCGTTTCAAATCAGCTGAAACATTTCCAAACACTGCTCAGTTATATTATATTTTTTAAATCATACATTGATTTTTTGAGTCTACTGAATAGTATTTTATTGTTTTTTATTTTATATTTTATTAAAATATTTTTTGTGACTGTGTTTCGCCTTGTTATGGCATTTTCAAAGGAATGTACATTCATTTTTAATTAATGTTTTACTTAGTAAATACCACTGTAGAAATAGTGGTATTTACTAAGTAAAACATTAATTAAAAATGGAAAGATTTTACCACAAAGTGACTGCCGAATCAATTAATGAAAGAATGTCCATTCGTTTGAAAATGTATGTAATATATCGCTCACTCCTTTCAAGAACGTCATAAATCAAAAATCATCAATTTTCAGTTGTGAATGTTTTCGGAATGCCCAGAAAATGTACTATATCCCAGCAAAAGAGGCATATTTTAAACTTAATGTTTACCCGCTACAGGGCAGAAAGTGTTGTTTTTGCATTTTGAAGAAAAGGTATTGTTAAAAAAAATATATATGTAATACTTAATATTTTTCAAATGGAAAAAAAAACATTTAGGTTTTACCTAAAAAGATCTGTTGCACAGTAAAAAGTTCAATAAGTGGCTTGATATTTATTTTTAATACATTGTATTATATTTTTAAACTTTAAAAACGTTCTCCATAAAAATCAAGTTTTTTTTTATTTATGACGCTCTTGAAAGGAGTGAGCGATATGTACAGTAGAGTCTCGATTATCCGACCTAAACCGGCCGCGGCAAGGTCGGTTAAACGAAAAGGTCGGATAACATGGAAAATAATAAAAACGAAAATGTGTTAATTTTATTTGCTCATAAAAAACTTCAAATATGTACATGTCACATAACTGAATGTAACGAACTAAAACATCAAAATCCACTTTTGGCAAAGTAATAAAACATGTTTCACACTCGGTACATACTCACATACAATAATACGAAACTGAACTTAATCTTGGTTTTAAAAAATTTGTAATTGTCTTACCGGTAGGTCGGATAACTCGGAAGATCGGATAACCTTAGGTCGGATAAGCGAGACTGTACTGTATTATATTATTATAATATTAAATTTATTACATATTGTTGATTAACATATTTGAATAAAATCGCAGCTTTACACAGCTTATTTTTCACAGAAACAGTTGGTTTAATATACTTTGTTTTTCTCGTTTCTCTTTAGATCTTTTTGCAACTTAAATTTTTGTAATAGTATACAATTAGTTGTAAAATTAATTGTAAGATATAAATGAACATTTAATTCTGAACATCGATTTATAATTTATTGAAAAATAAACAGAATTTAAATAGAACAAAATTGCATAACCTAACATACTGTCCAAAATGTATCTGATATTTTTAGAAATCTTGGCGTCAGATCTGACGGATACGGTATTTCCTAGATATCGGATTTTGGTAAGTAAAGGGTTTAGTCTGGATGCAATATATCTATTTCACCAAAGATAGGGATTTCAATAGTAATTTCCCGGTGGTTTAGTTCAGTATTTGACCATAATTCAGCTTTTTTTAAAGTATTACCGCATGCATTACCGCATTAGAAAAAGTGTTTTTGCCTAGAATTTTCACTCATGAATTACATGAAATTATAGTAACTTTAAACATAAAGAGTAAATCCACTCACAAGTAGGCATAGGCTATGAAACTTTTAAAGTTGAAGCCTGAGTAGGGACATGATAAACGGTGTTGCATAAGCCGTAGCTAGATTTCAGAGTCACTTGGACGTTAGGTAATTCAAAACAAAAAACTACTACCGCATTAGAAGTGTTAACTTACGGAGGTAAGTACGAGCATTGATAGTTAATAATTTAATGTTTTAAATTTTTACGTTAATGTGGCAACACTTTTACAGAAATAATATGTAGGTATCTCTCTTTGTCTCTTTTTCTCTGCGTTACATTACATAGGAGTGATACAGATATAAATATTTTATTTCTGAGCCCATCTAGCGGTGCAATATCAAACTAAAATTGTTCAATATTGTAGGTGTGTCAATACGTGCTGAGGAACATTAAATCTTAATTCTATTAAACATAAGGTCTATTTTTGCATCACGGAAGTCCGAATTTTTCATACATCTACCAGCAGAGTTATCAATCCTACCGAAATTATGATAGATCTACCGAAATCAAGTTAAATCTACCAATCTACCAAATTTGAATTCATTTCTACTGATTCGTGGGGAATATACAAGAACTGAAATATACTGGAATCTACCGCAATTTCTCGTATCATCTACCGATTTTCGCTTTACCCATGTTGGCAATACTTCTCCCGGCTTGATTTGTCATCCGCGGGGTTGTTGATGTCAGAAATCTGTCATTTCAAAGGCGGATTTCGCTTTAAATAATTATAAAACCTTCAAAAATGGACAGTCAAGGTAGAAAAGTGATTGTTTGTGACAACGGCACCGGGGTAAGCGAATTAATCCGTCAATGTTGTTTAAATTCACGTAATCCTTCAGTCTCTGGGGAATCGTGCCTTGGTTATACGGATATTTTCCGTTTTCCACACTACTTTGACGTGAAGTATTGCAAAATTTCCCGTTTTCTTGCAGTTTGTGAAGTGCGGATATGCCGGGAGCAATTTTCCAGCCCATATATTCCCGTCGATGGTCGGGAGGCCGATTATCAGAGCAGAAAACAAAATTGGAGATATTGACATCCAGGTTGGTTTCACAAAAATACTTACAAATTCGTTTCAAATCCATCTATATTAAAGTAAAATGAAATGAATACGTTAATTATTTATTTATTTTCATCGTCAACTTTAATTTTCAACCATTAAAAAGGGCTCAGTTCCTTATCTGAAATGATTCACTGTTCGCTGATAACATTTGTAGGATTTAATTTTAAATCAAACTTTTAGTTTCAATGTTTTTTTTAACAAAGGCCTGACATCGTATAAAGATGTTTGGCAATAGATCTTTAATAAAATAATTAAAATGATTTAAAAAAATATATATTCCTTGTAACTTTATAACCCCATATCTTTGCAGTGAAATTTTTCATTTATTAACCGACTTCGTATGTTGGGAGTTCGATCGTATTTATAAAGCAAATTTTCACGATTTTTCGCACCAAATAATATATTTTTTTTTACAAATTAAAACGTTTTTATAAATATTAAATTTTATTTGAACACTGAACTACTGGGTGCCATTTTTTAATACATATAATTTATTCCAACATGTTTAAACTGTCACAAAAATATAATCAAATAAAATATTATTTTTAATATTGACTGTTTATTTTTTTCTAAATTATTATGAACACATTGTTTGCGGGAAACGCTTAAAAGTGTATTTTACATACTGTCGGTAGAGAGCAGGAGACGCTTGCGAGCGTTCTATTTGCTTACTTTAGGTAGAGCGCGAGAGACGCCTGCAAACATTGTACAGATGGGAATTGGGTGTTGCGGCTACTTGTGATTAGTATACTGAGGGTCGGGCGGCAGACTGCCAGAGTATAATTAGGGTCCTTTTCCATACTGTCGGTAGAGAGCGGGAGACGCTTGCGAGCGTTCTATTTGCTTACTTTAGGTAGAGCGCGAGAGACGCCTGCAAACATTGTACAGATGGGAATTGGGTGTTGCGGCTACTTGTGATTAGTATACTGAGGGTCGGGCGGCAGACTGCCAGAGTATAATTAGGGTCCTTTTCCATACTGTCGGTAGAGAGCGGGAGACGCTTGCGAGCGTTATATTTGCTTACTTTAGGTAGAGCGCGAGAGACGCCTGCAAACATTGTACAGATGGGAATTGGGTTTGCGGTTACTTGTGATTAGTATACGACCCTAATTAGTACACTAATTAGAGTCGGGGTTGATTAAAAGACCGCCCAAAAACAATGTGTTAAGGAATATATCGCTCACTCCTTTCAAGAACGTCATAAATCAAAAATCGTCAATTTTCAGTTGTGAATGTTTTCGGAATGCCCAGAAAATGTACTATATCCCAGCAAAAGCGGCATATTTTTAACTTAATATTTACCCACTATAGGGCAGAAAGTGTTGTTTTTGCATTATGAAGAAGAGGTATTGTTTAATTATTTTATTAAATATACTAAATATTTTTCAAATGGAGAAAAAACCTTCCTAAAGTTTTACCTAAAAAGATCTGTTACACAGTAAAAAGTTCAATAAGGGGCTTGCTTTTAATTTTTAATACATTGTATTATTGCTTTAAACTTTAAAAACATTCTCCTGAAAAATCTAGTTTTTTTTATTTATTCCGTTCTTGAAAGGAGTGAGCGATATGTCGTTCTGTAATTTATGTTTTTTTTTAATGTTCATGTACTATCTACCCTCTGATTGCAAACAGCTATATATGGTATCAAACGTTTTGATCAATATCACTAGTCTGTTTTGGTTGGCTGGAAGATATTGCTTTTTATCAATAAACCTGCCAATGTACTTTCTGTACATGAAGTTTAAATAATAAAAAATATATATATTCCTGCTATTGTATTTCTAAAATATCTGTATTTTTCTATATTATTACAGGAATTAAACATTGGTGTAAGTAGATTTAAATAACTATCTGTTTTTGACAATCTCACCCCACACCATCTTGCAACCTACCATGTATTTTGTGTTGTTGATTTTTTTTAAAATCTTAATCTGCTGATGAGAAAGTTTAGTGACAATATCAATAAACCGAACCGACTTCAACTCTTGACCTTTGCCGTAACCTCTCACCTTACCAAAACACGCTAGTCATTGTATCTCGGTCTTTTGGGAGTCCACAAGAAGAAGGATTATTTTGCTAGTTTTAAATGTTTTGTCCCCCTCCGTAGTGTAATGGTAGCCGAGCGTGCTCGCTCGGCTACCGTTCTGGAGGTCCCGGGTTCGATTCCCAGGGGGGGTCAAATAAATATAAGTGATTTTTTCACTGGAATATTTATTCAATATTACCCTGGACTGGTACCTGAAGCGGAGGGCTGATCAGCTTTCCTTCATGTGTAAACGATCAAGATAACACTGCGTTTATATGAAGCAGTGCCCTATGCACCATTGGGGTGCGGATAAGGGTTTTATTATTATTATTATTATTAAATGTAAGGCCATATTTACATTGCGTCGGTTACTGCCGTTAGTACTGACACCGAGAACTAAGTTTTTTTACACTGGACATCAGCATTTTTGATTTTATATATCAAAGAAGCAATGTAGGAACTTGCGAAGAAGAGATCACATGAGAGATATCGCCATTGCCAAAAGTCCCATGTCTAAGCTAGACCAAATCTAGAAAGACCGGGGTGTGAGTAACAACACCAAGATAAAGCTTGTCAGGAGTTTGGTCGACAAATGTGGACCATGAAAGCAGCAGAAAGAAGTCAAATTGACGCATTAGAAATGTGGTGTTGGAGGCGCATGCTCCGAATTCCATGGACAGCTAGACGCACCAACGAGTCCATTCGCCAGGAACTACACTTGAATGGCTTGATTCTGGCCAATGTCTGTACGCGACGGATTCTTCAGTTCTCTTGCGTGTGGCAATGAGGTTTGCCTGGAACAACTGGTTGTGATCGGTAGCCTGGAGGGGAAGAGAGGGAGAGGAAGATCTCCCGCACGATGGACCAATCATGTTAAGGCAGCAGCAAGCACCTCGGTGGTTGGAGCGCTACGTGCACCGCAGTCAAGGTATAACTGGAGAAGAGTCATTGCTTCCACAAGGGTCACAACCCTCAGTAATGAAGAGTAAGACGGTGAAGACTGATGCAACAGCGCTGTCCTGATGTGAAAATCAATTCATACGATAGCAGTATCAAGTCAGCATTGACTTGCCTTGTGTTTGAAGTCAGTCACTGACACAATGTAAATCTGGCCTTATCGCCGATGACAATACAAGCAGAACTAGCACACGCTCGAGCTCATGTTTGTATGATTTAAGACAGGCCTTTAAGATCTATTTTAGGGCGAGACATGTACAGGTTAGAAATTTGTTATTGAGCTAGCACTAAACTTTCTCGTATGTTTTGTTGTCCTTGGCTAGTGAACTATTTTGTGCTGTTTACTTTAAACTTGCTTATTTCGCATGCTCCACGAAGGATAAACCAACCGAATTACTGCAGGTAAGTACGTCATTTTGAAGCTGCAATAATTTCTATATAACCCTTTCAGAACTTCAAACGCAGGTGGATATATCATATAGATACGTAGGAACTGGCAAAGGAAGGATGAAAGCAGAGTGAACGCTGTTGAAATGCGCTCCCTTAGACGAATGTGTGGAAGATCTTTGTGTGACAGAATTAAAAACGAAGATATAAGAAAGGAATGTAAGGCTGAACAAGGAATAATTGAAAAGATTAGGAAGAGTTCTTTACGGTGGTATGGACATGTGGAGCGAATGGATAACGAGAGAATGACTAAGAATATATATGTGGCGGTGAGAGGGAAAACAGAACGAGGACAGCCGAAAAAGACTTGGCACGATCAGATCAATCAGAACCTAAAATCTAAGTCTGCGGAATCGGAGGGCATGTGTGACTAGATGTATGGATGTGAAAGAGGCGAGAAGCGTATGTCAGAACAGAAGAGTGTGGCGTTCCATCCTTTCTGCCTACACCTGCTGGGAAACAGCGTGATGGTAGTAGTAGTAGTAGTAGATGTACGTATATATTTATTTAATTTCCAATCACAATTGATAGTAAGTGTAAGGAATGTTAGTATGTTGGTGACACATTGGTGACGATAACATAGCCGCAATCGTGGGCATACCCGCATAGTCTGGCAAGCGGATTCTAGCTTTGTGTCTCCTAGAAACCTGAATACACGACAGTGTATTCACTTAACCATTTATGAAACTCGCAAGGGATGCAAATTAAACGTAGTCACAATAACAAACTTTGCCGATACTAAACAGCATAGCGCATGCGCCCCTAAATATTTATTGTTTAATGTTTTATGAGTAACATTTTCTTTGCTGTTTTTTGTTTTATCAAAAGCTTGAAATTGTAACAAATTTGTTATTTTTTAATGAATCTATATTTGCAGCCAAAGATTCATTCATTTTTTACAAAAATGTTAATAACATTAGTGTACAACCACTCACCGAGATTTTTATGTCTACCGGTTTCGAGACGTACCCTGTGGTATTGTTGTGGTAAAGATTGTCCTGACGAAGAGACGGGTACGTCTCGAAACCGGTAGACATGAAAATCTCGGTGAGGGGTTATTTACTAATATTATTGACATTTTTGTAAAAAAATAAATAAGTAAAAATGACTAGCCATAAAGTAAATATTCTCAATATTAACCTTTTAACCGCGTCAACTTTGTTCCTGAGAGACGCCTGTACGCGGCGGTATTTCACCGTTTTTAAAATGATTACTTTCATCATGTATTTAGTTAAGAAACGATTTATTTTCTTAAACAAAAACGTTCAATGGGATTCATTGTACCTTTTTGGTACTCTATAATACACTTGTGTCACATTATTCTTGAAATATATCGTAATATAAACAAATAAGATCGTAACATAAATAAATCAAAGCGCGCATCGTGTGTCACTCTTACCCACTGGCGATGCGTAGCGTCGAGAGTGAGACAGATATAGGGCATGATTATGGTGCGGACTAATTACCGACCTCAAGAAAAATCAGGGATCTGTTCTTTTATTTATCCTTGTGATGTTACAAATTATTAGTCAGATATTTCAACAGATGTCATGAGGCCAAGGATTGACGTATTATTTTATCCAAAGTTCCACACCATGAAAAAATCCCTCCAAGTTGAACTGAGGTTCGAAACTTGGAGCAATGTAAAAACACATACGGTTATGTCAGCCGCGTATGGGGCATGTTTTATGAAAACACATACGGTTATGCGAGCCGCGTGGATCCGGTTAATAATATTGAGAATATTCATTCATTCACCATTCAACCTTTAAAATATCTTCTCCCTCCTCCTGGCTCCATCCCAACTTATCACCTTTGTAGACTGTCGGAGTCAGCTCTCCTCGTCCTCAGGTTGTAGGTCCTTCTATCACGGGCAACGTCACCTAGGTCATGCCTTTGAATCGTGTTTTCTCTCTGCAGCATCCATGAATTATTTGGTCTTCCTCTAGATGTCTTTCAAGGAAGGTCCACGGGGATTACCGGGTTCGCAATATGATCAGGGTCTCTGCGTCTTATGTGCCCATACCACCTCCAATTGACTATACTAGACACATAGGAGTGTATGCCAGGAAAGATGAGTTTGACATTCCATCCTCTTGCCTTTTCCTGCAGGAAAACGACATGGTGATAGTAGTAGTAGTATAATTAATATCATTAATCAAATAAAACAATAAACCTCGAGTACAAGTCCCTCTCCAAGCACAAGAGCTCAGTCTCTTTTTTGGAGAGGCACAGCGAAACTAAAATTGTAAGTTTGCCATATGTAGAAATGTATAGAAATTTTATCAAATTGTATTAAACAAATTTAACTATATTTAAAATAAATCAAAAATAATAATAACAAGGTATAATTAAAATGTAACTTTGTTTTAAAATCACTTTAAATATTTATTATAACTTAATAAACGCTGCGCTGCAGCGGCGCTGTGGCGTAGTCGGTTAGACGCACGACTGGGAAACTGGCGTCGCAGGTTCGATTCCCGCCAATTGCAAAATGAATTCAAGAAAGATTTATTTTCAATTGGTCTGGGTGTTTGTGGTGTATTTTTCACATTTACCTTCCCTATCCTTACTATCCTACCTGCAGACAAACATCTAAAATAGACCCTTCGCGGATTATTCCTTTTAAAAAGAAAAAATAAAAGAATTATGTCTACTGGTTAGCTTGGAAACCGGTAGACATTATAACTAAGTTATAATAAGATATTTACAGTGATTTTAAAACAAAGTTACATTTTAATTATAAAATGGAAAATCACAAAGTTAGTGCTTCAAATATAAATTATAATAAGGTACCTTTATCTGTGCGCGCCATGTCAGGTCCCCCTGATGTCGACTATCACAGGATATAGTAATTTGAAAACACATGTATTTTGTTAGTTGTAAAATGGAACATCACAAAGTAGGTAGGAATCATATTTAGACATATTTGAATGAGGGTGTTTCCCTGATTTGATTATGGTGTTACTGATGTTTTCTTGTGTTATCCAGGACTTGATGGTCGGCGATGAAGCGTCCAAACTCAGATCCATGCTGGAAGTCAACTATCCAATGGAAAATGGCGTAAGTTTACTGTTATTTTTTCGCTAACACATTTCAATAAATACACTTGTAAATATTTATTACGGTCCACCTATCTGTACTTGCCTATACAGTAAAACCTCGATATAACGGAGTAATTGGAGGGGGAGGTGTCCATTAATTACAGAGCATTGGTCTGTATGTTCCCGATAGTTACCTAAGACAGCGTCGGCATAGATTGTTTCACATTCCTATACACAGGACCAACCTGCCGATGGTAATGCCTGTAGGAAGAGCTACCGCTATGCTGAACAATATCACATTGGATATTGATCTGTTCCATGTGTCCGAAGGAGTTTTCCGAAGCGGAATTCTTCTACGCCTTTAAGTCTTATGGCTTACTTTTAATATACACGCCTTGAATATTGTTTGTTATGTATATATTATTTTTTTATTGAATAAATTGAATTGAATTAATGCCGGAAGTCTCTTATACAAAAATAGGTTTAAAGAAAATCAAAATAACTTTTGTGTATAAAAAATTAAAACAAGCCATACAATAATTAAAGAAAACACTTTGTTTTTTACCACTTGAGTTTTATTATAGACTACATGTTTCAGAAGTTAAACTTCCATCATTCAGGTCTGTATAATAACTAAAATATAAAATATAAAATTTTTCTATAAATAAGGAGAGGGGAAAGTAAGGGGAAGGGGTTAGTCAAGGAACGGAGTTTGAAAACAAAGGAAAAATTGAAAGCAATGGCGAAGAATTTTGAAACAATATATTATTTAATAAATTATTATTAGAGTTCAGGTTTTTTTGTATTTCTAAATTTTCAAGATAATTCATAATTTGGCCTTTATATGGAACAAGGTGTAATAATTTTAATTTATGAGAGTGAAATGAGTGATTAGTATCTATTATATGATTAATCATAAGTGTTTTCTTTAATTATTGTAACATGTCTTACCACAAAGTTAATGCCGAAACAATAAATAAAATAAGCCATACAAAATACAAACCAAATTCTATTTATTGACATTGCTGTTTAATATAGTTGCGTTTGATTTCGGTAATCCTGCTTTGAAAAAGGAATCGAGTTTTGTTGGCATTTTTGAAGTTTTGAGACATAATTTATAATTATCATGGCCACTAAAAAAAATTACATGCGGCAACACTTGAATTTAAGCAAATATAATGTTTATGTCCACCTCCGTGGTGTGATGGTTAGTGCGTTTAGCTACCGCGCTGGAGGTCCCGGGTTCGATTCCCGGGGGAGGGTGAAAATAAATATTAGTGATATTACACTCTTACATATATTTAACAATCGGCGGGTATGTATGAGGAGATGCATGAACGTGGAAGAGGCGAAGAATGTTTGCAAGGACAGAGTGGTGTGGCGCTCTATTCTCTCTGCCTACCCCTGCGGGGAAGCGGCGTGATGGTTAGTTAGTTACATATATTTAATATTACCCTGGACTGGTCTCTGAGGCGCAGTAGTGATGTAGTGCCTTCATGAAAGTAGCGATCAAGATAAAACTGTGTCAATACGATGCAGTGCCCTGTGCACCATTGGGTGCAGATAAGGGTTAGAAGAAGAAGAATGTTGACAGGACGTTTTTAATTTGTTTACATTAGACTGGATTTTTGTCCGTTATATCTGATGTTCGTTAAATAGAGGTTTTACTGTACCTGCTTTCATGAAATACGCCCGACATCTCTCTCTTGCTCGCTCATAGGAGTTGAGTGGGTACGGGACAGAGACATAAATTCGTTTTTGTGTTGAACACATGTGGCTTATATAAAAACCCTCGTTTCAGGAATTGAATTATTACAATAACGCAATATGTTTTCTAAATTTCTATTTTCGTTTATCTTCAAACGCATTGCCTATCAAGCGTAGGGTATTCGATAATATAGGTCCTTTTGTAGAAATACCGAACGGGTAGAAATACTACAGTAAAGACAGTAGTTTGAAAATGTCCTAAGAAGGCGAAACTATTGTGTTTTTTATAATAAAATACAGTTTAGTTAACTCTGAACATCAGTGTTTGATTTTAATATTCAATTTATAAATTAAAATGGAATTCAACAATATTTTATTTTACATCAAGCCTCCACTCATTTACGAGTGATTTTAGCTCTAACAAACCAAATATAATACATTGTAACAACAAAAAATAATTCTACAAATTAATCATCAAATCTATAAATCTGTAAAGGCCATTAGTGAAGCAAACCAAACCAAGTCTTTGCTTCACTATTACCGACACCCAACACCAAACTTTCTGCTCACACTATCCACCATAAGACCATGTTCACATAGGACCAACACCGACACCTTCTGTGCACACTTCTCCAGTGTGAACAGGTGTCGATCTCTTGTTCTATTTGGCCCTTTCCCGCGTTGAGAGTGACACTGACCGAGTTGTCGGTCGTCGGTTGCAGGTGGTGCGGAACTGGGAGGACATGTGCCACGTGTGGGACTACACGTTCGGGCCCAGCAAGATGGACATCGACCCCACGCAGACCAAGATCCTGCTCACCGAACCGCCCATGAACCCCACCAAGAACCGCATGAAGATGATAGAGGTGGGCACATCAAACATTTAGTTATTTATTTCAATTTCATTCAGGCAACAAAATTGTACTTGTGATAAGATTGAATTTGTGGACGAATTTAAATATTTAGGTTTATGTATAGATAATAAGTTCAAATGGGATTCGCATATTATAAAACTCTGTGATCGTCTGCGGGCTCTAGGGAGTACTTTTTATAAGTTGTACTTTATCCTGCTTAAACAGACCTTAAAGATTATTTACTGTTCCTTAGTAGAATCCATATTAAGATATGGAATTAAGTCTTGGGGACATTCGACAAAAACAAATTTTAAAATGGTTCAAAATCTGCAATATTCCATTATCAAAAATATTGTGCCCAGTCATATACGTAATCAAAGAGACAATCCATTCCTGATATATAAACATTTAAAATTACTGCCGGTACATGGAATATTGTGGATGAGTATCTTCGTTGAACAACAAACCAAACAAAAATATCGAAATCCTTTAGTACACAACCATGATACACAATTTACATACAACGAAGGTTTGATAGTCCCAAGAATTAACAATAAATATGGGAGTCCAACACTGCAATATATCATTCTGAACATTTTTAATTTGTTGCTGACGGAGGTTAGAGGTCAAAATAAAATATGGAACAAAGGCAAAATAAAGGAATGGGTAAATGATCAAGAGTTAATTTTATGAAAATTGTAAACTGTTGTAAATTGTAAATTGTTAATTCTTAATTTTTCTCTCTTTTTTTGTGTGTGTATTAGGTTAAAATCGTTAAAAACAATAAAAAATGTATTAAAAAAGAACTCCACCGACAAGACACACAAGGTGGCAGGGGGTCTCTGCAAAAAAAATGTTCTAAATATGTAAAAATTGTGATTTAAATAAATGTATACAAATAAAAAATAAAAAAAAATAGTACAGAAAGGAAATATGTATAACGTGGTAATATTCTTTATAAATTGGGTGTAAATAATATGTAAAGTGGGTGTATAATAATAAAATAAACAATGTGTTGCTTTGTAATTAAAGAAACGACAATAAAAGTTTATTCTTAATTAATCTTTACAATAATTTTTATATCTATCTGATTCTGACAGTTAATAATATTATATTTTTTCTATCGGATCTCTTTTGTTTAATTCTGTGCGACGCATGCGACATCTGGTGGTAGAACTGTTTTATGTAGGTACTATTTGTAAGTACTTAATAAAATGTATAGGTAGGTACCTAGTTATTTTATTACATATGTACATACATACTTTGGTGGGCTTATTGCTAAGAAGCAATATTTTCCAACCAACTAAAAACAGATGCTTTATGTACTATTTTTAAAGTTTAATTTAATTGAAAATCACAAAGCTAGTGCATTTTTGACATCTCGATAAAGATGAAGAAGATTGAAGTCAGAGTTTATGACCTGCTTATGGCTGGCTAAGCGATCACTTTACAAATGTCTACCATTCTACCCATGATTGACAACCACACCACTCCAATTTTTGGAACTCCTACATACTTACATATATCAACTGTAACACTATACGTGTGAGTTCACTAGAGTCATCTGTGGTTAGATTATTTAGTGTTATTTGTATTATTTCAGACAATGTTTGAGAAATATGGTTTCGACGGAGCGTACGTCGCCATTCAGGCTGTGCTCACTCTCTACGCACAAGGCCTCCTCTCCGGAGTCGTCGTGGATTCAGGTAATGATAATTCAAACTAAACTAACTAACCATCACGCTGCTTCCCTGCAGGGGTAGGCAGAGAGAACAGAAGGCCATACCACACTACTCTCGTCTTTGTTACACATTCTTCGCGTCTTCCACATTCATGCTTCTCCCCATACATACCCGTCGATTATTTGGACTACTGACCCGGCCACTTTAAAATATTTGATATACCTGATCGTATTTATTGTAATTGCAGACAGTTGGTAGAATTCTGATTGAATTGTTGGGTAATATATCCAAAATTAAACAAGGTTTCTTGGATTGAATTTTACATTTATTTATGTATATGTTAATATGTGACGCGTTCTGTCTTCTTAGGACATTATCAAACACTCCCGCATATTATTGGGATATATTACCCAACAATACCTGATCGTGCCAAGCTTTCCTCCGTCTACATTTGCCTCGTAAATTTGTTTTACTGTTCTTTCTTCACTCATTCGATTCACATCTCCAAACCATCTCTGAAAAGAAGTGATAACATTTAACCATACTGTATACATGGATATAAGATCAAAAGATGCCGCAAAAGTCATGCTTAAAAATAACTTACACGCAATTTACAATGAGTCAAGTGAAAAGGTAAAATTACCCTTCCCGCCCAACACCACCAGTCGAGTGAAACGGTAAAATTACCCTTCCCGCAGATAGTGTGTTCATTTGATGGATAATGCTTATCTCACTGTTGCATTCATTCCTCATATCACCATTCGAACATCAATGGTTTAGCTTTAGTAATCAGTCTTTCTCAAAGTGGGCGATAACGCCCCCTTGTGGGCGTTCTGGAAGACTTTTACAGGCCATAAGAAGCCCAAAGAGACAGATACAATTGCTAAGAAGTAAGATATGTATTTTTATTCCTTCCCTCTTTCTATGACGGGACATTCTGGCCATTTTGTTTTCCCCTTCAATGATAAAATTTTTATAGGGAGGCACCAGACTAAAGAACCCGTGTGTTAGATAATATTCTGTTAACAAATTTTCTAAATGGGGAACATTTTGATGTGATTTACCAACCTAACAATCTTCAAGTTGGACTAAATTATCTTCTATTCATCCACAGTTAGTAAATACAAACAACTCGCTCACAGGGATTTCCACACGCGAGTAGCTTGTGCGAAATTTTCTCTACTTATTCATGAGCCCTCTGACCTCCACTGCTGGATATAGGCCTCTTCCCCTTCCTTCCATTTCCTCCGGCCGGTTGCTGCTTGCAGCCAGTTTCTCCCCCCCACAGCGACTATGTCGTCGGACCATCTCTTTTGGGGTCTTCCGACACCTCTTTTGTTCTCCCAAGGTCTCCATCTTAAAAATATCTCCATCTTATTGTCCGTTAGATGTTCGTTTCATTTAGGGAGGAGTACTAAAGAGATGTAAAGAGAGTTCATTACAAGTAGTTCTGATTCCACTGTTCCTTCTATGAAGATATTTGCATTGTTGTTGTGTTTATCTAATATTTATTTATTTATTGAACGGCTGAAGCCTTTAAGATAATACATGTATACAGTATCTAATATAATAATAATAAAACCCTTACCGCACCCCAATGGTGCATAGGGCACTGCTTCATATAAACGCAGTGTTATCTCGATCGATTACACATGAAGGAAAGGTGATCAGCCCTCCACTTCAGGTACAGATCCAGTGTAATATTGAATAAATATTAGAGTGAAAAAATCACTTATATTTATTAAACCCCCCTGGGAATCGAACCCGGGACCTCCAGAACGGTAGGCGAGCATGCTGACCATTACACTACGGAAGCGGACATATCTAATATAAAAATACACTAATGAATACACTAATAGAGAAACAAAAAGTCTTAGAACATAAAATCATAATAAAATAACAAATAGTAAGCACTGGTAAATACACGTCTCCTTCACACACTATCAGCACTATCACTATATACCTCTTCCATACCTAGAGTTTGATGTGAAGCATGAAATAATGGCATTATTTTGTATTTTATATATTTAAAGCATTGTTAACTTTGCGGTATGGTAATATAACACTCTCCTTATCATTCATCATTCAGTTTGTGTAATACCACTAATGTCATTACTTGTACCAGGCGACGGGGTGACCCACATCTGCCCCGTGTACGAGGAGTTCTCTCTGCCCCACCTCACCCGGAGGATGGACGTGGCTGGCAGAGACATCACCAGATACCTGATCAAGGTAAAACCTCGCTTAGTAGTATGGATTGTTTGTTTACCACTACACTACCATTTGTGTTATACAAATATGAGGGGAGGGGGGGTGGGAGGGTACACCATAGACATCAACAAATAGAGCTACCAATAATTTAGCAATGACAATAACGTTTCTGTGACGTCATTCATTGCCAACTTACGAAAACGTTTTTTCAAAGACGAATTTTCCAAAAGAAAATGATAAATGAAAATATCAATTATATCGGCTATCACAAACATAAAACTCTAATCTAATACAATCCTTTATAGGTTGAGTATGTTAAATTAGATATTCCTCCCGGGTGATAAAACCCCATTGAATAAACAAGTTATTTTTCAGTTGCTCCTGTTACGAGGATACGCCTTCAACCACTCGGCCGACTTTGAGACGGTTCGGATGATGAAGGAGAAGCTCTGCTACATCGGCTACAACATAGAGCAGGAGCAGAAGTTGGCCCTCGAAACTACGGTGCTTGTGGAGCCTTATGTCGTAAGTTGGTGTTCCTTTATCCCGACACCCTGTGCACCGGCCAACGTCAGGTCCGAATCGGATCTAGCCAAATAACTAATCTAACTAACTTTATACTTATAGCTGGTTGTGTCGTGATTCCGACTACTTTTATTGTGGCGTGGTGACGTGGTCACTTGTTGGTGACCTCGTGTTTGTGATGTAAGGGTTTAGTGACCAGAATGAAAATAAGACAATGTACTTACAGTTGGTTCCTTTATCGAATTAAATGTAAATTTACTCTCAATGCTGAAATCAAATAATGACAAATAATTTATAATATATGGAGTTAAAGAAGTGAAGTTAAAATCTAAATTACGCATGTGCTTTCATCGACGACCCAAACAATTCTCGTCACTTTTCGGGTCCCGGGTTTCAGCCTCGATGATCGGGATGCAACTGGTGTTGCCGACCCACATACTCATCCCTTTCACTGTCTACAACGGGGCACTTTTGAAACCAAATGGTTTTACAAATTGGTATTTATTAACGTACCCAGGTACCCAGCACGCCGTGAATTTTACCACAAAAATAAAACCTTCTAAACATATCGTTATTGAAAGTGTAATAACGTTTATTTATAAAACTTACCAATTAAATGAAAAGCGCGCCAGTCATGCAGTCATTTATCCATAATCATAAAATTAATTATTCACGGTGCAGGGTTGTCACAAAATTTGTCATAGAAAATATGAAAACTAAATTATATGTCAAAAGTAATTGCTTATGTTAGTTTAATATTAAAAGTACACACTCACACACACACACTATGATTTAAAATAATTAAAAATTAAAAATCATCAGAATCGACACTAAAATCACTGTCATCATATTCGGCAGTGACGGCAACTCGGGGATTATTGGACAACCCTGAGCGCTATCAGTTGTTCCGACAACAAAGCTCTCTTTAATTTACGTTTAAAGTAGTAAAAACAAATTCTGTTTCAATTCTATGTATGCAAAGATATTCTCAATAGATGTCACTATGCGTTCAATGTATTTGTACATTTTAAATAATTGATTTTCTTTAGTAAAAGCCCATTTAAAACGGCGCGTCTTAAGACGTAATTTTTGTATGAGCGGCGCTCCGTTCACAGAAAATTATGCGTCTTAAGACGCTTTTGGCAGTTAAGCGGTTAAGGCACAAACAGACCCTGAGGATCTATGAAAAGAAAAAGAAGATATATATAACTACGGGCAACTATCTCTCTTGCTTTCTAGTTGCCAGACGGGAGAGTGATCAAGGTGGGCGGGGAGAGGTTCGAAGCTCCCGAGATCCTGTTCCAGCCGCATCTCATCAACGTGGAAGGGCAGGGCATCGCGGAAATGGTCTTCAACACCATTCAGGTATTATATCGCTTACTCCTTTCAACAACATCATATATCAAAAAACTTGATTTTTCAGGAGATGGTTTTTAAAGTTTAAAAATATAATACAATGTATTAAAAATAAATATCAAGCCACTTATTGAACTTTCTACTGTACAACAGATCTTTTAAGGAAAAACCTGAAGGTTTTTTCTCCATTTGAAAAATATTTAGTATATTTAAGAAAATAATTAAACAATACCTTTTCTTCAAAATGCAAAAATAACACTTTCTGCCCTGTAGCGGGTAAATATTAAATTAAAAATATGCCGCTTTTGCTGGGACATTAGTACATTTTCTGGACATCCCGAAAACATGCACAACTGAAATTTGACAATTTTTGGGACCATCAACCCTTGGTTGTGGGTGAAGCGGTTACATAGTAGTGCACTAGAGGATTTTTATACTTTTTACTAGTGTATGATATCCAAATGCAATATTTGACTTTCTGGCTGCGGGAGTTTGTTGAGCGGGTCGTTCCATGTTGCAGGCGGCCGACATCGACATCCGCAACGAGCTGTACAAGCACATCGTGCTGTCGGGCGGCTCCACCATGTACCCGGGCCTGCCCTCCCGCCTGGAGCGGGAGATCAAGCAGCTCTATCTGGAGAGGGTGCTCAAGAATGACACCGACAAGCTCGCCGTAAGTAATCATCAGCTATTGATCTTCAGTTCTTTGTAATGAGGATAGCCTGGAACGACTGGTTGTGATCGGTAGCCTGGAGGGGAAGGAAGGAAGAGGAAGATCCCCACACGATGGAGCGATCTAGTTAAGGCAGCAGCAGGCACCTCGGTGGTTGGAGCGCTACGTGCAGCGCAATCGAGGGATAACTGGAGAAGAGTCATTGCTTCCGCAAGGGTCATAACCCTCAGTAATGAGGAGTAAGCCGAAGAAGAAGAAAAAGAATGTACCCTGCTCACTTTAATTTACCAAATTATTACCAACAATGAATGAACAGCACTATACCCCCATATCAAGCACTATCAAGTATTAAAAGACGTTAATCTCACAATATTTGCCTAAATCTTTGTTCAGAAATGCTAGATTTGCTCCGTTTAGGAGCTATTTACCAATATGGGAGTTGGGAATGTGGAAGCCTTGGTATTTTATAGCTTTTATCCATTCACAATGAAAAACCTCATTACTCAAATTTTGAGAGTGTGAATTTTGTTATCGCATAAACACAAATACAACTTTAAGAAATTTAAGTAATGTGGTTGTCAATCATGGGTAGGGTGGTGAATGTAACACAGTGTATAATGTGATTTATCAAGCCAGGCAATGACAGCTCGTCCACTAGCCAGGACTAGCATTCTGACCTAATGGTTAGCTAACACGTTGTTTGCCGGAAACGCTTAAAATTGTCTTTTCCATACTGTTGGTAGAGAGCGGGAGACGCTTGCGAGCGTTCTATTTGCTTACTTTAGGTAGAGCGCGAGAGACGCCTGCAAACATTGTACAGATGGGAATTGGGTGTTGCGGCTACTTGTGATTAGTATACTGAGGGTCGGGCGGCAGACTGCCAGAGTATAATTAGGGTCCTTTTCCATACTGTCGGTAGAGAGCGGGAGACGCTTGCGAGCGTTCTATTTGCTTACTTTAGGTAGAGCGCGAGAGACGCCTGCAAACATTGTACAGATGGGAATTGGGTGTTGCGGCTACTTGTGATTAGTATACTGAGGGTCGGGCGGCAGACTGCCAGAGTATAATTAGGGTCCTTTTCCATACTGTTGGTAGAGAGCGGGAGACGCTTGCGAGCGTTCTATTTGCTTACTTTAGGTAGAGCGCGAGAGACGCCTGCAAACATTGTACAGATGGGAATTGGGTGTTGCGGCTACTTGTGATTAGTATACTGAGGGTCGGGCGGCAGACTGCCAGAGTATAATTAGGGTCCTTTTCCATACTGTCGGTAGAGAGCGGGAGACGCTTGCGAGCGTTCTATTTGCTTACTTTAGGTAGAGCGCGAGAGACGTCTGCAAACATTGTACAGATGAAAATTGGGTGTTGCGGCTACTTGTGATTAGTATACTGAGGGTCGGGCTGCAGACTATGGATGCCAGAGTGACTATGGATCGTCTGATTTGCAGAAATTCAAGATCCGCATCGAAGACCCGCCGATGCGTAAGGACATGGTGTTCATCGGAGGAGCCGTCCTGGCCGAGGTCATGAAGGACCGCGACAGCTTCTGGATCTCCAAGGCGGAGTACAACGAGAAGGTAACGCCAACTTCCCCTTCTTCCGACCCTTATCCGTCTGGCACTGCGTCTTATCAACGCAGTGTTATCTAGACTAGTGTTCCGCAAACTTTTTCTGTTCAAGGTACCGCACTTACCGCTCCACTATAGAGGCAATACAAAAATGAACAAACTATTTAACTGTTCGAATAGTAAGTGTAGGCCAAGGTTTGTGTTGGGTTGTGGTCCCGTGGTTAGTGTCGCAGACTCTTCAGTCAGAGTTTGTGAGTTCGAACCCACTCTACCACAATTTGATACCTATTTTTTATATTTTTAATAATAAGCCGCTAAGGCTCACAGAAATAGTATGAAATTTAAGTATTTTTGTAAATGATAAAAGCGCAAACATTTCCCTTTAATTTTAAAAAAAAATTAAAAAGGCTTCTGAACCCTCCCAGGTCATTTATTCTCCTTTTGACCCTTTGGTACTTAGGGCACTGTGTCAGAATTAAGCCTCTACTCATTTACGAGTGATTTTAGCTCTGACAAACAAAATACATTGTAATAACAATAAATAACGGATATAAGAAGAGATGTATCAACAAAAAAAGCAACAATAGTAAAAATTACATAACTTTGCTGCTAGCCTTAGGGGCTTGTGCACTACCCGGAATTTCACCGTCCGGCAGTCCGGTTTTGAAAAATGAAAAATGAAAGCACAATCAAGAGCACCGATCCGAAGAAAGATGGACAAAAGCACAAGCCAATCATCATTTTATCACGCTTACTGAAGTGCCGGACGGTAAAATTCCATGTAACTCCGTGTAGTGCACAAACATCATTGAATGTCTTCAAATCTGAATGTAATTATGTATTTAATAATAATTGTGGATTTAATAAAGGAAATGTATTGATGTCCCAATAGAGACAAAGAAGTTATTGGATAGGAATACAATAGTCAGGACTTACATTTACAGGGCTAATGACCTCTCTTTGACTGTGTTAAGTGATCATCATACGCACCGTGTACCATTCACCTTTGTTTTTTGTAAACTGATTATTTATTTTTTTTGTTTCAGGGTTTCAACTGCTTGAGGAAGCTCGGTCCCCGGGCCAGCTAATTATAGTTCCATCATATATTACTATATTTGTGATGTTCTCTACTTTCCACGGCACCTATCTCCCCGTGTATGAAACGCCCATTGCTCAAAACCTTTGTAATATTATATAAAATCACCGTTTAATGCAGCCATAAGAAAATTTGCTGCGTTTACTGTTAACCATTCCCTTGCGGTGCTAAAAACTTCCGCGTGCACCGGTGATATGTATTTTGTACACCATATGAAAATGTGATTTAAAAACGGGAAAAATGTGAATATTCCTTATTGTTGCTTTTATCGACCATAGTTGAAGTAGAATTTATCAATTTTGTAATGTTAGCTCTGGTAAGTATCTAGAAAAGATAAAAAAATACATCGCAAGTAGCCGACATAGCTAGCGTAGCAGCACGACCACGCTGAACGACGACTTGTGCGCAGTTAAAATGAGATCGTCGGAAACAGTATGAAGCCGCGTGTACATTAAGTATCACACGCACGCATACATTGAAAAACATTTATGTATTGGTGATTTTATCCCCGATTATTTTTTACAATTTATTTATTTCCGTCGCTGCAAATTACTTTATATTATAATACTTTTATGTATTACGGAGGCATACAAAAATTAAGGGCCCGTATCTATTATATTTTATATTGATATTCTCATTTTTTAAAGTCAAGTTGTACTAAATACATATCACCGGGAGTGGAAGGTTAACTTTCTTTTTAAGTGCATTTTTGTCATACAGCAGAGGTTGGGGAGACAGTGCCAGACTAGGGGATTAGCAAGGTGTGCCCATTCCAGTGTCCAGTGCCGAACTGAGGATATAGTAGTGGAGCAAGTATTAAGACGAATGAAAAGTTTAACTGTAAAATATAATCATAATTACTTACTAATAAATATTTTATCTTTATTTACTCCATTTTATTTCGTCTGATCCCTATTCGCACCCAAATAGTGCATAGGGCACTGATCTTGATCGGCTGTGTTACCCTACAAGTGTCATACCGTCTAGTATCAGCCCTTTTTCAGTGTAAGTTAAAAGCAGAACCGCTCCAGAGAAGCAGAAATTACGTTAATTGATTTTTATAAAATATGCTATTACGGACTAAAGAGCTGTACTCTTGAATCTCTTGATACAAAATTTTGCAGTACATTTATCTAACTAACCAACACGCTGATCCGCAGAGGTTGGCAGAAAGAATAGAATGCCACACCAACCTGTCTTTGCAAACAATTTTACACACTTTGCACATTGATGCATCTCTACATACATCTTCTTCAAACCCTCATTCGCACCCGATGGTGCATAGGGCACTGCATCATATAAACACAGTGTTATCTTGATTGTTAACGTTAATGAAGGAAAGGTGATCAGCCCTCCGCTTCAGGTACCAGTCCAGGGTAGTATTGAATAAATATTAGAGTGGAAAAAATCACTTATTTGAACCCACCCCTGGGAATCGAACCCGGGACCTACAGTACTGTAGCCAAGTATGCTGACCATTACACTACGGAGGGGGACAATACATACTAGCCGAGTATTTGAAATAATTGGTGGTGCCAAGTATTCCTCGGTCATCCTCTGCTCCTATTTCCAACTCAACCACATTCACCTCATAAATTTCTTTTACTGAATAAAGAATTCTTCACTCATTCGTTCCACGTGTCTAAACCATCTCAATACACGTTTCTAAATTTTATCAACAATGCTTATCTTAGCCTTCCATTCTTTTCTTATATCACCATTGGAATATATACCATACATCATTCTGCCGCACATTAGTCTGAGAGATCGCATTTCGACTGCGTCCAGTCTACTTAGATTGCATGCAGCACAACTAGTACATATTAATATTTGTTACTGAATACTTTTGTAGTTCGTAGTAGTAGTAGGATCATGGCATGGATAAAATAAAAAACATGTTTTATTAAAAAAGTATATTTTATAAATAACGATTTATACATTACAATATTATTTACAGCTAAGAACAGTACTTATTGCTTCCAACTTACGATCTTCGTAATAGTGCTTTTGTGAGTCTATTACAATATATTCCGTAATAATTTTTTTACCTTCATAAAAACTTGTTCAAAAGAACTAAAAAAAATACATTTAAATTACACAAATTAAGTACCACAACGTCCTGAAGATGGGCCCTGTAATGGAGGCGGAAATATTACTAGGAGAAAATATTGATAGGTAGTTCAACCAATAAAACACAGTAGCGAGCATATAAAAGAGTTTGGTCAATTCTCATATCCCATTTTGTTACATTTTACTAGTTTCTCATTTGACATTACAAAGTCACACATCTTCTACAGCAGTATTTCTCAAAGTGGGCGTTCTAGAAGACTTTTACAGGGCATAAGAAGCCCAAAGAGACAGAAGTGCTTAGAAGCAAGATATATATTTTTATTCCTTCCCTCTTTCTATGATGGGACAATCTGGCGATTTTATTTTCCCCTTTGACGAGAAATTTTGATAGGGGGGCGCCAGACTACAAAAGTTTGGGAACCTGTGTTCTACAGGGTGGATAGAAGATCACTGTCCTGCTTAGTTATGTCATAATAACATATGAAGTATGCCTGACTTTAAGGTACTAAATTTCCAACAAATTGATCAGTCAATACTGAGAATGGAGATATAGAGCCCAGTTGTAAAAAATATTCCAAAATTTCAGTTTAAAAGTCCCGACCAAGATAGTAATAATCATTTTTAGCCCAAGAGCTTTTAAAAAGTTACATCTTATTGGATAAACACAGCAACAATGCAAATATCTTTATAGAAGTAACAGTGAAATTGGAACTACTCATAATAGACTCTCTTCACATCTCTTTAGTGCAGACTCCTCCCTGAATAAAATGAACATCTAATGGAAAATTAGATGGAGATATTCTTAAGATGGAGACCTTGGGAGAGCAAGAGAGGTGTCGGAAGACCCCAAAAGAGATGGTTCGACGACATAGTCGCTGTAGAAACTGGCTGCAAGCAGCAACCGACCGGAGGAAATAGAAAGAAGAGGAAGAGGTCTATATCCAGCAGTGGAGGACAGAGGGCTCATGAAGAAGACAATGGTCAATAAGTACCAAAATTTAAATGCATGTTTATCTACATATAATAATGTAATAATTATTATCCTCTAGTATTTTTCCACCATTACATCGGCCATCTTCAGGGCGCTACGGGAGACTCGGTTACCCGGAGAAATCAGTTCTAGTTATACACACAATATGCGGGTAGTAATGACCGAAACAGTGGCCCAAAATCTGACATTCAGAATGCGCTTCAAGACGGTTGTTAAAACAATTTATTTTACACTCTTCGACCGCTCCACGTATACTATCGCAAGCCACAAATTGACAAATTTGTATTATGTACGTATGTATTTCATTTTATCTCTATACTTCGAACTTGAGCAACCTAGTAGAAATGTACAGATAAAATATCATTATCCTGATCACCAGGTTTCAAATCAGTTGCGACTTTCTGCCATATGGTACAATGATGATTTTTAACACTTATTTTCTTGAGAATCAATTACATTTTATTATAATCACAGAAATGTATGTAAATTACAATCCATTCAGATAAATTATGCATTTCAGCTTTAACCCGATGGTTGCCAGAGACGAGATATCTCGGCAAATGGCGGAGTGCCCGTATGGCCAGAGACGAGATATCTCGTCAGTACTTTTGATGACGTATTACTCCGCAGTTTTAACTCATATTGACAATCTGTCAAAAACGGAACATACATTGCCATCAGTTGAAGTTGTCACAAAATATTTTATAAAGTTTTTAAATACTTTTAAGTGATTTATCGGTATCACTTTCAGCTGACAGTTGACAGATGTCATTAGGGCTACCACTCAAACCACTTGAAATATTGATTATTTTAATCGATTGTTTTGAACGCCAGGGGTTTTTATTTTGCTCAATTTTTTTGTGTTTTTCTTATTATTTTAAAATATTCCATTGATAAATAATAGTTGTGTGTTAATATTAAATTTAATAAAAACTTGCGTGTGCGACTTAGTTTGACAACCCTGAAAATTTGAAACTGGTTTAACTTCAAGAATAAAACTCTAACAATCGATGCGGGATATAATATTTGGTAAGTAAATTATAATTCAATAAAAACAACAAAAAAAAAATCTTTAGACAACTTTTTTTTTTCAAAAAAATACTTGGCCTGTTGAGCACTGCGGCGTAATTTATTTGCGGCTATGAAAAGGTTAAAAAAGGCGACATATTTAATTAAATAGATAATAATAATAATCATTTTGGATAATTTATATAGCGCCATTTTTGTAAAATACTACCTGAAGAACGCTTATGGGGATGTGGATTATATGAAATTACTCCAAACATACATAATTACTGTGTTATATGACTCTTCAACACAAGCACTCAGATTACTATCACGATATCCGAGTGAAATTCAGATATATTTTGTGCAATTTCGCCAGACGCCAAGATCAATATATCCCAATTCATGCAACTGTCCGAAAGAATATTTTTCCTAAAAATTATTTCCACAGATGGCAGTAGTATAAAGAAATAGCTATATCTTTACGATGACAACACTCAGGCTGGAAAAATTGTGGTAGGAACTGTGTACCAACTGCGCAATAGGCATTTTATCGAGGTGATAAAGAGATAAATCCTATCTAAAATTGCATTTTGTGGCTGATGATAGTATAGCGTGGTCCAGAGGCGTGCATTCTATATAGGCAGAAAAGCAGTGCCTACCCTGGATTACTTGCGTTGTATATAGATACACGACCAGTGCCTACTATACTAAGGCATAGTAGGCACTGTTAAGTCCTCACCCAACTCTACTGCCTACCTGGTTAAAAAAACTCTGCACGCCACTGAGTGTGTCTAACCAAATAAAATGTTTAAATTGTTTGTCTACATATCAATTGTTTTGAGCACTTTTTTTTTACAATTCTTGCTTTACGCTAACTGAACATAATTAATTTACAAAACAAAACATTTAATTATACAAATTTTCATATAATTAATGAGTCGGTTGCTAAACAATGTCTGAATCAACCTGCCGGGTTATTGCTCTACATTCTTCTACTCTAAATAACATTTAGGAAGTTGATAGGTTATTTAAAAATCCATCCACACCGGATGGACCAATTCCCAAACGCAAAGGGCGGGCAATCTGGTTAATAATTGTAACACACTGTAATTGCTGATAAAAATCACTGAAATCTTTGTTTGAACAGAGATGTAGTTTCACCAGCACTATTGATCGTACACAGACCGCATGACCCGCCTTTTGTATTTGTGTTTTCATTGGCCGTGTATAGCGGCTATAACAAGAGGTTTGCGAGTATATTTTAATAATATATATGGATCGTTTTATCAGTAACGATAACATACTACATCTTATTTTCAAATATGTATATAAATTAGACTTATTGCTACTCATTGCTTTAAGTAAGGCAGATATTTACTAAAATTGGGTGTTGCGAGCTCCGCGGAACTAATTATTCATTTCTAAACGTTCCAAGTCAATTTTGACACAATGGATTTGATTCTTTCATATATTTATTATATTTTATATATTTTTAATTAAACTTTTACTTAGTAAATACCACTATTTCTTAAAATCCACTGTGACACGTGTTTCGATGCATTCCGCATCATTTTCAAACACCGTATTACAGTGTTTGAAAATGATACGGAATGCATCGAAACACGTGTCTCGGTACATTTTAAGAAATAATGGTATTTACTAAGTAAAACTTAAATCAAAAGTGGATAGATTTTACCACAAAGTGACTGCCGAATAAAATAATGAAAATATTTTATATATTTAACATATTTAAAGACATTTTTACATCAAGATCACTCATACGGACACATGCTGTGAAAGTATTTTCATTGTTAACTGACATTCTAGGATACATTTTTCAAATTTCAAACCCTTAGCCACATCCCAATGGTGCATAGGGCACTGCATCATATAAACGCAGTGTTATCTTGAATGTTAACACATGAAGGAAAGGTGATCAGCACTCCGCTTCAGGTACCAGTCCAGGGTAATATTGAATAAATATTAGAGTTAAAAAATCACTTATATTTATTTGAACCCCATTGACCATTACATTACGGAGGCGGACATATTTTATCCATACATATTTTAAAACATCTTTTAACCCTTATTCGCACCCAATGGTGCTTAAGGTACTGCATCGCATCGATACGGTGTTATGTTGATTATTAATTAATTATTTGGCTTTGCATTTCAAATACCAGTCCAAGGTGATAAATATAAGAGTGAAAAATCACTTATATTTATTTTGAACCCTACGGGAATCAACCCAGGACCTCCAGCGCGGTATAGACAGGGAAACAACATCTTTTAAATTGGATTAAACAAGAAAAATGTTTCCTTCTCAAGACTGACAGTGTCAACTTTACAGCTTATTTTAACTATGAGACATATCGCTCACTCCTTTCAAGAACGTCATAACTCAAAAAATGTCAATTTTCAGTTGTGCATGTTTTCGGAATGCCCAGAAAATGTTCTATATCCCAGCAAAAGTGGAATATTTTAAATTTAATAATTACCCACTACAGGGCAGAAAGTGTTGTTTTTGCATTTTGAAGAAAAGGTATGTTTTAATAATTTTTTATATATACTAAATATTTTTCAAATGGAGAAAAAAACCTTCAGGTTTTACCTAAAAAGATCTGTTGCACAGTAAAAAGTTCAATAAGTGGCTTGATATTCATTTTTAATACATTCTAATTATATTTTTAAACTTTAAAAACGTTCTCCTGAAAAATCAAGTTTTTTGATTTATGACATTCTTGAAAGGAGTGAGCGATATATGAAATCCAAGGGTTGGTAAAATTGAGCATTGAAATTGCATAAGAAATTAATGTAACTGGAGAAAAAAAAATGTCAAAATTGACTTGAACCCGTCCACAAGTAAACTTCTTAGATATGGCTTTAACCCTCTGAGACCGACCGTTTGTTTAGTTTCGCTGTTCAATGGTGTCATTATCCAATCATCACTGCCAATGTAACAATCATCGAGTGCGTGTCGTTTTAAAACAACGACTCGTAACTTTAACGCTTAAAAAGAGATAAATTTTATAAAAATTCACGAACCAATTTGAGCACACATTTTATTATACCTCTCCATAAGACTCATTTGGGTCTCAAAGGGTTAGTCAAATAAAAACATTCAATTAAAATAAATATTAGAAAAAGATACTTTGTGACAGGGCAATAGATCTGACACTCCCTATCATTCATCGTTTGCTTTGTGTAATACCACTTCAAAACACTACTTCACGACTACTGGCTTCGGAAAAACCATTCCATCATCCGGTCAACTGTAAATGACCTGATGACTTGATGATGGAATGGTTATTCCGAAACCTGTAGTCATGAAGTAATGTTTTAAGTCTTGTTCTTCTTCCTTCTTCTAACCCTTATCCGCACCCAATGATGCATAGGGCACTGCATCATATTGATGCAGTGTTATAAACCAAAACCACTAACCAGTGCAGTGTTATCTTGATCATTAATAACGTGAAGGCAAGGTGACCACTCCTGCGCTTCAGGGACCAGTCCAGGGTAGTATTAAATAAATATTTGAGTTTCAATTCACTAATAATTATTTTCACCCCCCCCCCCTGGGAATCGAACCCGGGACCTCCAGCACGGTAGCTAAACACGCTAACCATTACACCACGGAGGCAATGTAGAATGTTTTAAAGTAGTATTACACAAAGTGAATAATGAATGATAAGGAAAGTGTTATATTACCATACCACAAAGTTAACAATGCTTTTAATACAAAAAAATGTATTTTCTAAAATAAACTTATTTAAGAATAATTTGTATAGCGAGATAAAAATTTATGTTGCTAATAATAAAAAAATATATAAACACAAAAAAAAAACTTTTTTTTGTAAAACCCGTTTCATTGATTAGAATCATAGTAATTGATATTATCTTTTGACGTCTCAACATATATGAAGAAGAATACGAAAATTGGGGCAGTTATGGGGCTTACGACTGTCATAGGCTGGTTTAAAACCAGCCATGACAACCCTCATAAACCCCGTAAACGCCCAGACTTCTACATTCTTCTTCATCTATGTTGAGATGTCAATAAATAATGTAAAAAAATAACATATTATTTTTTGACATCTCTTCAAAGATGAAGAAGAATATGGAAGTCTGGGCATTTGCGGGGCTGACGACAGTCATAGCGAAGTTCTAGTGATTCAAAAACAATGTTTCAAAATTGGTTCATATATATATATAGAACTTCCAAGAATTTGAGTAGTGTGGTTGTCAATACGGGTAGAATCAGTGAATGTTACACGTGTGTAAAGTGATCACTTAAACCAGCCTATGACGGTCGTCAGCCCCGTAAATGCCCAGACTTCCATATTCTTCTTCATCTTTGATGAGATGTCAAAAAATAATATGAAAATAACTCCTGTAATTGGAGATAAGCCAGATTTTGTGAACAAGTATTTGGACACTCATAATGTGGTAGAAAATAACTCCTTATTAGAAATAATCCAGATTTGTGAACAAGCATTTGGACACACTCAAAATGTTACAGTAATTGAGCCTCGCAATTGACCCGTATTAGAAATAATTACTAAATTAATTAATTACACACTATATTAAAATATTTATAGATTTTTTGTATAAATATTCTACAATTTCCTAGGCTTGGTGTTTATTTACACGGGACAGGGGGGCGGCGTATGTACAGGGAGCGGGAGGAGTGGGGGGGGTGCTAGATCAGGCCGCGCTTCTTCTTGTAGTCTTCCAGGTTGAGCGCCCGCTTGGGGCCCGTGTCCTTGGCTTTGGGCAGGAGAGGTTTCGGCAGCACAGAGACTGCGTTTACTGGAAGAAAAAAATGCAATATGAAGAGTTGGCAGTCGAAATGCGATTAGTCAGAGGAAAGTGCAGCAAAACGATGTATGATGGATGTTCAAACGGTGAAATAAGGAAAGGGTGCAAGGCCAAGATAAGCATTATCCATCAAATTAAGGAAGGGCTAATCACTACACATATCGTAGTCGTACAGGAGAAAGTGACCAAATAACAAAACGTAAAATGTTCAGGAGGGCCATTTAAGTCACTTTTGCTTGGCAACAAAATAAACATCAATGCAGTTAGTCATTTTTAAGTCAGTTTATTATGCTTCCAAGTTTAAAATCGCTTTGGGATTTTTTTCGGGGCAATATTAAGTTAGTAAGATATCAAATTGTCAATGATCACATTTTGTAAAAAAATGCACTTGGTCACTTTCTCCTGTATGACTACGATGTATGTATATTTTCTTATTTTGTTTTTACCTTGTGTTTTGTATATTTTCTCATTTTTTATATTTTCTCATTTGTTTATTTTAAATATGCTTCTTACCTTATGTTTTTCTCATTTATTTCTTTGAAATATGCGTCTTATGCCTATTTATTATACCTGTTTATTGTTTTTATATTTTGCCATGTACATATTAGTTTTGGTTATTTAAAAATAATCTTTTTTGTAACTTTATTATTTGTGTTCCAGTCTTGTTAACCTTAATCCCATGTCCCAAAATGAGAAATAGAAATTACTCATAGGGAATATTATATACATGACTTATGTATATAATATGTTTTGAAAAAAATATAAAAAATAAGATGGTTTGGACATGTGGATTGAATGAGTGGAGAAAGAACACTAAAACAAATTTATGAGGCGAATGTAGTTGGAAATAACAGCAGAGGAAGACCGAGGAAAACTTAATCAAGTATGTCCAATACTTGGGTGTAGTCGGAATAATCGTTGGGTATGTATTGAGGAGAGGCATAATGCAGAAGAGGCAAAGACAGAGTAATGTGGCATTCTATTCTCTCTGCCTACCCCTGCGGCGAAGCGGCGTGATGATTGGTTAGTTGATCGGGGTTAAGAGCCTAAACTACCCACTACCGAATGAGTGCAAGAGAAAGTTGCGGCCTTTTTCCCATATGAGCGCAGAATGCAAATATGTATAGAAAAATAGTTAACCTTTTAAACGCGTTAACTTTGTTCCTAAGAGACGCTCGTGCGCGGCTGTATTTCGCCGTTTTTTAAATTATTACTTTTATCATGTATTTAGTTATGAAACGATTTATTTTCCTAAACAAAAACGTTCAATGGGATTCATTGTGCCTTTTTGGTACTCTATAATACACGTGTGTCACATTATTCTTGAAATATATCGTAATATAAACAAATTAGATCGTAACATAAATAAATCAAAGCACGCATCGTGTGTCACTCTTACCCACTGGCGATGCGTAGCGTCGAGAGTGAGACAGATATAGGGCATGATTATGGCGCGGCCTAATTACCGACCGCAAGAAAAATCAGGGAGCTGTTGTTTTATTTATCCTTGTGATGTTACAAATTATTAGTCAGATATTTCATCAGATGTCATAAGGCCGAGGATTGACGTATTATTTTATCCAAAGTTCCACACCATGAAAAAATCCCTCCAAGTTGAACTGAGGTTGGAAACTTGGAGCAAAGTGAAAACACAAACGCTTATGTCAGCCGCGTATGGGGCATGTCTTGTTAAAACACATACGGTTATGCGAGCCGCGTGGATCCGGTTAAATAAAGATATCACAAATGAATACTCACTGGGTTGTGGCACTTCCAGGTCTATATTAATTTCAAAGTCATGGAGAGAATACAGGTTGTTCTCGTGTGATCTGTTCTTGTCCTTCTGGGCCGTGTCCTCTTTCTGCATGGGAATACAACATCCAACTATTAATACTTATAGAAATAGACAATAGAAAAATGCATCAGATCGAGACATCCGTGGAAATAATCCCATAGAAAATAACCTTCTTTACATGAAAAAAAATTGGGCTATACGATTAAAACGTTACCTAACCAACCAGTTCCTAATTTAGCCGGAGTGTGGCTCTGGCAACACCTTTGCATTGCGATGATAGGCCGAGTATTCTGACTTCTCGGTATTTGTTTTTATAGACTAACCGGAGTGGTGTTCGGGCAGTCTTGTTTCGACTTATTACTTGTGGAGACGATTTCTGCACCGACAAATTTTCTTGCCAAAATTCAACCGTCAAGTGGTTAGCTGAATTGATCTGATTTTATTAGTACCTAACCTTATTTGATTGGTTGAAATTAACCTTCCAATGTTTTTTTTTGTTTTCGTTTTAATTGGTGTTTTCTTCCTTAGTTTCTTGTTGAGACAAGAAAACAAAAAACATTATTTTTTAAATGCAAAAATGAAAAGTGAGATTAAATATATGCAGCAAACTTTGAATAAGCCTTAGAAAGTTGAATTATTAGATAGTTGTTTTGGTGATTCTATCCACTTTTATGTAAAACGTAATTGTATTACGGAGGAATACAAAAATTGTGAGCCTGTATCTATAATGGTGGAGATTGACCGGAGCATTTCGTCGTAACGTTACACGTTACCATGCGAGCATTCAGGCAGTCAGTACAGCGAGCCGAGCGCTCCATCCATAGTTTCGGATGCTCACTGATGCTGGCTGCGAGCGATGTTACGACGTTATGTTGCGACGAAATGCTCCGGTCAGTCTCCACCTTAATATTTAATATTGATATTCACATTGTACTATTGTATAATGTACACAGTTGTATACATTGTACAAGTCAAGTTGTAGTAAATACACATCACCGGGAGGGGAAGGTTGATCTAATTAACATATCGTAGTTGTACAGGAGAAAGTGACCAACGTAAAAACAAAACGTAAAATGTTCAGGAGAGCCATTTGAGTCACTTTTGCTTGGTAACAAAATAAACATCAATGCAGATACTCATTTTTACCAAGTCAATATAATAATAATAATAATAATAAAATTGGATAACTTATATAGCGCCATTTTCGTAAAAAAATACCTCAAGGGCGCTCAACGCAATATATTATACTTCCAAGTTTAAAATCCTTTGGGATGTTTTTCACGGCAATATTAAGCTAGTAAGATATCAAATAGTCAATGACCACGTTTTTGTAAAACAATGCACTTGGTCACTTTCTCCTGTATGACTACGATATTATAGTTGGAGGCAAGATATTGTGGGTGGAATGAGAAGGACATACCAGCTGCTGCTTGGCCTCGTGCGCGACCTCCTTGTCGGCCTCCTGGGCGCGCGCCTCCTCCAGCAGCTCCATGGCCGCGAAGGACTTGAAGTTCATGACGGGCTTGGTGGAGCGCCGCGTGAACGGGTCGTCCACCTTCTTGCCCTTGTTGGCGCGGATCTGCAAACACACGCATGCTACTCGTTACAGTCACTAGCACACACACACACACACACACACCACCAGGGCCTTACTTCAAGTCAGTTCGTGTTGAAGGGTGTGGTGATCTGACACAGTTAATGAGCGACTGATGTTCAAGAATATAATTTACATTAGAAGCAATAACTTTGTGATTTTCCATTTTATAATTGAAATATTAATTAAAATTATTAAAGAAAACACTCGTTTCTTTAACACTTGAGTTTATTTTATGAAGACTAGTTTCGAAGGCTAAGCATCAGTATTTTTGTAAATAAAAAAAACACAAATATTTCTCAGATTTTTTACTTAGTAAATACCACTATTTATTAAAATGTATTGTGACACGTGTTTCGATGCATTCCGCATCATTTTCAAACACCGTATGTGAAGCTAAGTCTAAATTTGAGTGTGAGGTGTTGAGGTGTGTACTGACCTCCTCCATGATGGCCTTCTCGGCCCCCTCCACGTTGAGCTTCCTGTTGCGGTTGTTGATGTAGGAGATGCTCTGGATGGTGGACGTGCGCACCTTGTCCAGCTGGTTGGCGCGCTCCTCCAGCTCCTGGATCTTCTGCGTCAGGTCGTTGCCGATGGTCTCGTCGCCCCTGCAACCCGACATTGCTCTCAGATAATCACACCTTCTCAAGTGGCAGAACTACAGCCTACTGTATATATCTACAGTAATACCCTGCCAGCAAAGTAGCAAGCTAAAGGAATCAGCGCTAAGTTGGGGCTTGTGCGCCCGTCATGGAGAGCCTGGCTGCCGAGGTGTTGGAGATGCTCGGCAATGCCGCCAGAGACAACAAGAAGACCAGCATTGCCCCCCATAAATAAATAAATGAATAAACATATTTTATAAACACAGTTATATTCCTCCATATTTATAAGTAAATGTGTTTTCTGTATCAAGTTGTGATAACCCTGAATATTAAAACTGTGTTTTCTGAGTAAACAGCATATCAAACGCCACACGGTGTATATATTTGGTTTTTCGGTGTATATATTAAGTTTTCATAATATCCTTCATATCTGTATACAAAAAATATACTTGTTTTAGGTTTTATTTTTGTCGAAAAAATCACAGCCATATTAACCGCCCTACACATACGAGCGTACGTGATACGCGTCTTTTTTCTGCACCATTGCGTTAACCCTGTGCCAAAAATATTTAACGCGAGACAGAGAGAGGGAACACGCTAACGAAAAAGTACATCAGTTCTGTCTTAAAAGCACCTTGGCTGTCCAAACTCAAAACACAGTAAGGGATATTTCTTTGTAGTACGTTTTTTTTGCATTTTTGGACTAAGTAGATTCTACTATTTCTTTGTAGTACGTTTTTTTTGCATTTTTGGACTAAGTAGATTCTACTTAGTCCAAAAATGCAAAAAAAAAACGTACTACAAAAAAATGTCCCTTACTGTGTTTTAAGTTTGGACAGTCGAACTATTATGGCAAAAAAAAAACAAGTATGAATATAACAAACATTGTTTTCATAATTCTGTAGAAAAAAGGTGATTTTTTTCTACAGAATTAATTCAGAAAAAAACCCGAGAGTAGGGTGGTTAAAACAAATATTACCTTTCGGCATTGAAAGGGTTAAGTACCAGGAGCGGATGAGGAGAGAGAAGTGTACCTGAGCACGGCGGCGTCCCTGTCCTTCATGAGTTGGGTCTTTTTCATGGCGTAGTTGGTCGGGTGCGCCCTGAACCGGTCCTTTTCTTGGATGATCTTCTCCACATCCTCCTCCTGCAACGTCCACACACCATACGTCAATCCCGACATCTCGAGGTTTGCAAAAATCCACGCGAAACTGCGATGGCAGCACGGTACCGAGATGTTACCTTAAACTCGTAGGCCAGTGCCTCCTTGATGTCCCTGATCTTGGTGTCCACGTGTTCCAGTGTCGGGAGGGCCCTGTCGGCCGACACGCACGCGTCTTTCCACTTGTTGAACTCCGTGTCTGAGAAATCCTGTAAAAATTATTCATTAACATATCAATCTCTCCAGTAGTAAGATATTACTGACATTTTAAATTAAAACATTGTTTGTTCAGTCAGTCAAACATGTAACTAGCCGATAAATGATTTAATTGTGTTGTGTCATCAATAGATGGGGCTAGTAGTCTAAAGCTGTCCGCCTCCGTGGTGTAATGGTCAGCGTGTTTAGCTACCGTGCTGGAGGTCCCGGGTTCGATTCCCAGGGGGGGTGAAAATAAATATTAGTGATTTTACACTCTAATATTTATTTAATATTACCCTGGACTGGTTCCTGAGCGCAAGAGTGATCACCTTGCCTTCATGTAAGTAATGATCAAGATAACATTGCGTCAATTCGATGCAGTGCCCTATGCACCATAAGGTGCGGGTAAGGGTTATAAGTAGTCTAAATCCTGACACAATCTGGCTCTTGGCTCTAATAGGGGGATTGAAATCCCCTATATACAATTTTTCATTCGATAACTTTAGTATTATAAGAGCTACTTTCTCCATGTTTTTTGTAATGTTAAAAATAATATTATAGAAAATTTTCCATTTTTTATTTTTATAATTTCAAATCATTTCAAAATATTGATTTTGATAAAAAGCACATTTAGTCAGTACCACGAGATCTATGTACTTATTTATCAGGATGTTAATTTTTGTTTGCTAGTAACATGTTATTTCTTTGACCCTAATAAATGTGGTATTACCACAAGGAGAAAGCGACGCAACCACGTTACTCAGCTTACGTTTGATCCAATTTCCAGCCTCTCGTTTATCGTCTCGCTCTCGCTCAGTCAGCATCCGGCTGCGCGTTTGTAAAGGACATGGGATCTGTGAATACTGAGTTACGAGCTGTGTACTACTATTTCCATACATATATGAACTGGGGTCTTTTGGTACGCCGCTTCGGATCACATGTACTTTTTGTATAATCAGTACGGGAAAGGTTAACCCGATCCGTAACAAACATCTGTGATCCTTCTATTCTACAAAGCGCACAGGTCTGTACCTTTTTATTAGATGTGGGTTTCATTTATTATTTACCTTGCTTATTATGTACAAGGTTTATAGATCATTTAGTGGATTTTTGTTTCTTCTACTAACTAAATAAATATGTTTTAATTTGAATCTGTGTTGGGAACAGGAGGGATAATCTAGTGTGGGCCAATCGGGAACTTGTCAGCATTTGCTAATTGCTGGGAGGAAACCACGTTGCACTCCTCAGGAGAAGCAGGACTGCTGACAGTCATCAGCAGACCTTCCGTTCCACTAGAAGAGGGTTCGGCATTTGTCCTAGCTCGGTTTATGGTGCCAATGTCCTTCACCTTGCCTGTACCTAACTCGCGCAACACTAATAGGAATAAGCCCACAAGTTTTGAAGTAGATTGTGTGTAGTATCCTGACCTGGTTGGAGATGAACTCGAGCCGGAAGACCCGGTCCTGCGCGCCGTGGCGGAGCTTCAGCCCCTTGTTGGTGCGCGTGTTGCCCAGGACGTACACCTTGGCCGTCTCGCACACCTCCACGATCTCCGCCACCTGCCGATACAACACCCGGATCATATTATCAACACTTTATGAGTCTACTAAGTGGTATTTTACTGTTAAAAACACATCAAAATTAATAATGTGACAATTGTTACGCCTAGTTATGGCATTTTCAAACAAATGTGAAGATTTAATGGACTGACGGTTCTTATATAGCTATATAATTCTAGGTAAACTATTAGTTAAGTACCTGAAGTACCTGAACCTTAACTACCAAAGACACGGTGATCTTGTGCTTCAGATGATATGAAATAAATATAAGAGTAAAAAATGAGTAATATGTAGTTTGGCTGGCCAACAGGTGTCGCCACATGTGATGAAAGTAATTTTTATAGATTGAGCAGCCGACAGGTGTCGGCAAGTGTGAGGTAAGGTTTGGACTCACCCTGTAGACGAGGTGATTTTGCGAAAATAGTGAGAGATGAGTAATATCTAGTTTGAGTGGTAAGGTACTCACCCTGTAGACGGGCTTGTCGTTGTTGTTCCCGATGGAGATGCGCACGAAGCAGCCGCTGGCGACGCGGCTGAAGAAGGGCAGGTGCAGGAAGCGCTCCATCTTGAAGCGGCTCAGGCGGATGCGGCTCAGCTCCTCCTTGGTGCTGATGTTGGTGGGGCGCCGCGCCGCCGCGCCCGCCCGCGCCCGCTGCGCGCCCGCCGCCGACTTGCGGTCGCTCTCCGAGTCCGACGAGGAGCGCGAGCTGTCCGACGAGCGCTGCCGTCCTGCACACGCACATTACCTCATGTTACCCTGATACCCGATACTCTCATACAGTTAATAATTATACACAGAATTCATATTTAGAGCTGCCGTCCTGCACACACATATTACTCTATGTTACCCTGATATCTGGTACTCTCATACAGTTACTAATTATAGACAGAATTCATATTTAGAGCTGTCCGACGAGCGCTGCCATCCTGCACGCACACATATTACTTTATGTAACCCTGATACTATACTGTCATACAGTTACTAATTATAGACAGAATTTATATTTAATTTTATAAAGATAACACTGCGTTTATATGATGCAGTGTCCTATGCACCATTGGGTGCTGATAAGGATTTGAAGAAGACACTTAGTTGTATGTAAATACATATTGACAGCAGTATGTATGTATATGATCACACCCAGCTAGGGATATGGGTAGTGGATCCGAGAGTCAACACAGCAAGAGGACTGGAAGGCCTACCTTGTGACTTGTTGTCGTCAGAGTCGGAGCCCGAATCGTCGGAGTAGATGTCGGAAGCCTTCAACTTGACGCTTTGCTTATTGGAGCCCCCTATCAAGTCCTCTCCCTCATTATCCTGTAACAAATGCAATAATCCTCAAAACATGCTAATAAGGTGGAACTCTAATGTATGGAAGGGAACCATGGAATGGATCTTTGTCAGACGGAAAGAATACCTAATTTAACATACTCAACCTATAAAGGATTGTATTAGACTCGTGCAATGTTCATAACAGCCGATATAATTAATATTTTCATTCATCATTTTCGTTAGGAAAATCCGCCTTCGAAAAAATGTTATTTTCATTAGTTGGCAATGAATGACGTCACAGAAACGATGGAATTATTTTAATATCGGTAACATTGTTAAATTATTGGCGGCTCTATTTGTTAATGTCTATGGTCCACCCTCCCCTTATATTTGTGTAACACAAATGGTAGTGTAGTGGTAAACAAACAATCCACACTACTACTATTACAGCTCTATAAACCATAGACAAGAAACCATATGACGTCATAAAACGTACGATGATGGAAATTTGATGACGTATGCAAACGCATGTTATTCGTTTTATAAAAATATCTCAAGTTTAAACCTTCATATATCCCTTATTTCTCTACATATTTTGTAATATGAAAAATCACAAGACCGATAGTCTTGTGATTTTTCATATTAATTCATTAGCCAATAATCATACATCGTGATATTTATCCATTGGCAAGAGAAGGAAGAAAGTAGAGTCAAATGCAGTCAAAATGCCATCTCTCAGTGTGTCCAAACCATGTACACAGATGTTCAATGGTGATATAAGGAGAAAATGTAAAGCATTATCCATAATGTTTTGAATATTGAAAGCATTAACTTTGTGGATCATATGGATATATTACTTCGAGAAATAAAAATACTTTGTGTTTTGATCTACTCACATTTTTACTAACCAACTAGTTTCGGCAACAACCTGTTGCCCTCTTCAGGGTTTAATTTATGACATAAATAATAAATAATAATAAGTCATAAATTAAACCCTAAAGAGGGCAACAGGTTGTTGCCGAAACTAGTTGGTTAATAAAAATGCGAGTGGATCAAAACACAAAGTATTTTTATTTCTCGAAATAATACATTATCCATAAAATTAAGAAAGGTGTTTTGAGATGGTTTGGGCATCTTGAATTTGTGATTTATTAATTGATTTGGCGTTTAATTTGTAGAACTCCAATTTAATTTATGTATTAATTTTTAAATCAAACACAGACTTTTTGAGTCTACTAAGTTGTATTTTACTAACAAAAACACATAAAAAAATTAATATTGTGACAATTGTTTCGCCTAGTTAAAGCATTTTCAAACGAATGTGAATATCAAATGGACTGACAGTCCTTATGTAGCTATACTATATATTTTTTGTGTGTTTTTGTTTATAAAATACAACTTACTAGACTCAAAAAAACTGTGTTTGATTTTAAAATTGAAACGTAAATAATATTTATGATGCGAATGTAGTTTGGAAATAGGAGCAGAAGAAGGCCATAGAAAAGTTGGCATTATCAAGTATGTCAAATACTCGGGCGTGGTCAGGTCATTAGTCAGAATAATCAGCGGGGATGTATGAGGAGATGCATGAATGTGGAAGAGCCGACAATCATTTGCAAAAACAGATTGGTGTGGCATTCTATTCTCTCTGAAGAGAGTCCAAGAGGAAGGAGTTTGTTCAATACTTGACACAATTTTTTTTTCAATGTCCAAGTGACTCTGAAATCTATCTACGGCTTATGCAACACCGTTTATCATGTCCCTACTCAGGCTTCAACTTTATAAGTTTCATAGCCTATGCCTACTCCTGAGTGGATTTACTCTTTATGTTTAAAGTTACTATAATTTCATGTAATTCATGAGTGAAAATTTCTGGGCAAAAACACTCGCTTTACTTGACACAAGAAGAAGCCTCAAGTGAGTAAAGTGCAGTACGTTGATCACTTTTGCACTATTTTGCGTCTCACCTGTTCCTGCTTCTGTCTCTCCTCCTCCTTGCGGATGTTGTCCTGCTCCCTCCGCTGCTTGCCCTCCCTCTTCGCCTTGAGGGCGGCCATGGCGTTGACGCGCTTGTCGTCCACGGTCCGTTTGCGTTCTTTCGGACGCTCTTTCGCATCTAACTCGCCTGCAATAACACGCCGACACATTGTCAAAACACATACGTTAACAAAATAATAATACTTCGCTTTCAGTTGTATATCTTATACAGTTAACCTTTCGTAACAAGCAACTCTCATTACGAGCACCTCTCATAACGAGTACATTAAACCCCCTTATAACGTTGAGATAAGTACGTATCGCGTTATAGGAGAGGCAAATATTTTTAAATTGTATTTTGATACAATAATGATACATGTAAACTTCACTTCACTTCAAACCCTCATTCGCACCCCAATGGTGCATAGGGCACTGCGTCATATAAACGCAGTGTTATCTTGATCGTTAACGCATGAAGGGAAGGCGATCAGCCATCCGCTTCAAGTGCCGGTCCAGGGTAATATTGAATAAATATTAGAGTGAAAAAATCACTCATTTATTTGACACCCCCCTGGGAATCGAACCCGGGACCTCCAGAACGGTAGCCGAGCGTGCTTACCATTACACTACGGAGGCGGATCCGTCCGCCTCCGTAGTATGTAAAAATGCAATTTAAAACTTAAATCCCTTGTAACGTTCCCTCCAACAATGCGGTACCTATATCAACGTTATAGGAGGGTTTACTGTAATTCACATAAAGAGCAAAAAGGGTTGCTAAAGAGCAAAATTTTGCATAACGAGTTACAGAAAAGGGGCAAGTCCCTTTTTCGCAACATTCACTATCGAGCCAGGACTTTCGCATAACAAGTTAGGTTGTGGAATGAATTAAGTTCGTTATGAGAGGTTCCACTGTATATCAATTCCATCCCATGGATAATTCAACTAAAATTAAAATTAATATTGTTAGAAACATTTCAATCAGCCACTTTAAATGTCTTTAAATGTAAATTTAAATTCATATAAACAAATTAAGTTAACAACATTTTGAGTGTGTCCAAATACTTGTTCACAAATCTGGACTATCTCCAGTCAAGAATTATTTTTAACATTCTTTTTTGACATCTCAACATAGATGGAGAATAATATATGGATATCTGGGCATTTGCAAGGCTTACGGCCGTCTTAGAAACATATAATTAAAATGTAACTTTGTTTTAAAATCACTATAAATAGTGATTTTAAAACAAAGTTACATTTTAATTATAAACTGGAAAATCACAAAGTTAGTGCTTCAAATATGAGTTAGAGTCTTAGAATCAGGCTAGTGATCACTTAACCAAGCCTTAGACGGTCGTAAGCCCTGTAAATGCCCAGACTTCCATATATCCTTCTTCATCTATCTTGAGATGTAAAAAAAATAAAGAATTATTTTAGATTTATTTATATGAATTTAGATCTACAATTATTTTTCACTAGGATAGATAAAGATTTGTCTTCGTCAATTTGTAATCGTCCAAAAAAAACAAAATTTATAAAGATATATGAATTTTTGAAGCGAAATAATAATAAAAATCTAAATAAAATTTGCATGCAAAAATAATGGAAAAACAATATTAAGAAAATGAACAAGAATCATTGGTTAGAAGGGTGCTGTAAAAAGAAAAGTTAGTTAATAGAAACCATAGATAAAATAGAAAAAGCGGGAGTGCATTGCCAACTGTATTATAATCCAGCGCCAACTGAAAAGTGAAAAGATGAGTTGGGTCGTGTTAAGTCAGGAAGGTTAATGGAAGCCGACCGGGTAAGGTCACTCAGTGAAATCAGATCAGTTAGGTTAGGTTATAATAGTATCGTCCAATTTTATCATAGAACTGAAAGATAGGATGTTTTTCTACGGGATTTATTTCCAGATGTCGATAGTATGGAGAATAAGCTACGTTTGAAGCCAAGAATCCAGCCAGATGGGGTTAGAAAAAATGGGAGAATTTAGATTTTTATTATTAAAGGAATAACACAAAGTCCATATTTTAGAGGCTTGTCTGCAGGTAGGATATTGAGGATAGGGAAGGTAAATGTGAAAAATACATCACAAACACCCGGAGCAATTGAAAATGAATATATTTTGAATTAATATATATTAAATGTTAAAATTAACCACTGATTTGTTGAGTCTACCAAATTGTATTTTATTGTTAAAAAACACATAAAAATAAATTTTGTTTGAAAATGCCATAACAAGGCGAAAAACTTGGCACAAAATATTTTATTATTAGATTAAAACCAATATTTTTAGCTTTTCCACTTTTTTATTTGACCAGCGACCGGGTTTCGTCGTTACCGACATCATCAGACTGATGTCGGTAACGACGAAACCCGGTCGCTGGTCAAATAAAAAAGTGGAAAAGCTAAAAATATTGGTTTTAATCTAATAATAAATTAAAAAATGCAATTCCATCACGAAGTGTCAGTGGATAATATAAATCTATTACAAAATATTTTTTTACATGCTTTTCAACAATAAAAAATGGTTTAGTAGACTCGGAAAATCAATGTTTTTTATTTTGGCATTTAATATATAAATTAAAATGGAATTCTTCAAATTATACACCAAATCTTTATAGATTATATATATATATATCTTGAATTCATTTTGCAATCGGTGGGAATCGAACCTGCAATGCCAGTTTCGCAATCAAGCATCTACCCAACTACGCCGCAGCGCCTGTGGATTGAGTATTATAATTGGTGCGATGGGCATTACTCAAAACGGCACAGACTGTGCCAACTGGGGGTAAAGAATTAAAACTGGGTTTTTTTAGGTTAGAAAAGCCCGCAAGATTAGGTTAGGTTAGACTGAGTAAGAATGGCTTTTAATATAATGTTAGATCAATTAAAATTCACTGTTTATGTTATATAAGAATGTTACCGAAGGAAGAGGCATGTTACTTGATGTTATTTTGAATCGGAGAGAGCTTTTTCATCAAGAAAGGATGGCAACTGAAGAGTCAACCAATGGATGCAGAAATTTTTGTCATTAAAAAGCACAACGGACAGATCATAGCACCGCAAGGAGTGGCATGCGATGAACGAGATCACTGGATGAATACAGGATCTTATCCAGTGAGAGTATTAGGGAAAAGTCAGGCTAGGTTAGGTCCGGAATGGATGACGAACTGTCATGTAATACAGATTTTTCACTTCAATTCAGACGTTTTACAAACCAAATTAAATTAGACATTTCACTCGCTCCTTTCAAGAATGTCAGAAATCAAAAATTTTCAGTTGTGTATGTTTTCGGAATGCCCAGAAAATGTACTATATCCCAGCAAAAGAGGCATATTTTTAACTTAATATTTACCCGCTACAGGGCAGAAAGTGTTGTTTTTGCATTTTGAAGAAAAGGTATTGTTTAATTATTTTTCTAAATGTAATAAATTTTTTTCAAATGGAGAAAAAACCTTCAGGTTTAACCTAAAAAGATCTGTTGCACAGTAAACTATATGCCATACTGACGGTATATGTAGTAATAATATGAATATATTTCTAAAATCTAACTTTGAAAAAAAAATTATACAACGTCCAATTCGTTTTGTAAAATGTCCAATTTGATTTGTTAAACGTACAATTTTAAATATGTAAGGCATCCAATTTTGTTAGTAGTACGTCCAATTCCTGTATAAGTGAAAAACCTGTATAAGGTAAGGTAAGGTAAGGCTAGGTTAGGTGAGGATCAGGAGTCCAAACGAAATGAAAAACCGGCAGAAATAATAGCAGCAAGTCCCGGAGGCCAGACGGGGGAGGGGTCGGGTTGGGTTACCGGCTGCGTCGTCCATGTCTCTCTGCACGGCGGACAGGTGGGCGCTGCTGGCGGCCGCCCCCGCGGCGCGGCCCCCCTCCTCCTTGCCCCTGACGCCGTCACCCGCACCTACAAACGGAACTTGACACTGCAGACTGGGGCGTTCCTCTCACCGTCGACCACGCCTGAAGGAGTATCTAGTGATGTGTGCTATCTTGATCGTGGTGATCATTCATTGATGAGACGAAGCTCCTCCGGGGCCACATCAATTCGAAAAAGCATTGGTACGGGTGATTTGAACGTACTTTTTAATTCACAAAGTGATATTAACATATTGTTTGCGGGAAACATACATACTTGATCAAGGCGTTATTCTTGAGCGTTTCAGGGGAACAAATCAATTCGAAAAAGTATTCGTACGTGTGATTTGAACGCACTTTGTAATTTACAAATTGATATTAACACATTGTTTGCGGGAAACGCTTAAAAGCGTCTTTCACATACTGTCGGTAGAGAACGAGAGACGATTATAAGCGTTCTACTTGCTTACTTTTAGTGAGTGCGAGAAATGCCAAAAAACATTGTACAGATCGGAGTTAGATTAGTATACGACACTAATTAGTATACTAATTAGGCACGAGGTTGATTAAAAAACCCCCGACAACAATGTGTCAATAAACTCTTTTGCGATCTACCAACACGTCATACTTAAACATCGGCATTATGACTAACTTGACCGATACAAATGGTATGCCAACCTCCCTTTAAACAAAACTAAACCTCTTATTTTTGAGACTAAACCTTACCGAGGCATTGATCTACCATTCAGATATGTGAAATACTGTACAAAAAACAGGTTGTGTTTGCATTCATACAGTATATATTGCAGTGTAAATGCAAATATTTTATCATTAGTTTGTTTCTTTCAATTAAATTGAGCCAAACTCCCAAAAATGCTTAAACTATACACAAAATAATAAATAAGATGGGTGTGGTGTTCAATTCTCTGTGCTTACCCCTGCAGAGAGGCGGCATCACAATAAGCTGGTGTTTTTTAATTTTTTCATAATGATAAAAATGACTGGTTTAAATAGCGCCATTTTCACCACAAGGGTGACCATATGATGTGTAATGCAGATTCTAGAATAAAATAACAACTATGTAATTTCTTCCACATGAATTTTATTTGACCAGAAACCGGGTTGCTGGTCAAATAAAATTCATGTGGAAAAAATTACACAGTTGTTATTTTATTCTATAAAACGCAGTTCCAACACAAAATGTCAATACAAAACTTAAATCTAAGGGCGAAGACTGACCGGAGCATTTCGTCTTAACGTAACATGTTACGATGCGAGCATTCAAGCAGTCAGTACACCGGGCCGAGCGCTCCATCCATAGTTTCGGATGCTCGCCGCGAGCGATGTGACGTTACGTTACGACGAAATGCTCCGGTCTGTCTCCACCTTAATATATTTTATATATTAAAAGCATTGTTAAATTTGTGGTATTGTAATATAACACTCTCCTTATCATTCATCCTTCACTTATTCGTGACTGGACAATGAAAAAAAATGCATTTATGGACACTCTCGGCGGCAAAAGCACAAGTATAGAGATGGGCCCACCTTCGCTGGCGTCCTCGCTGTCCGGCTTGGCGGCGGCGGCAGGCGGCTCGGGCTCCCGGGGGGACAGGGAGCGCGGGCGGGGCGCCCGGGGGGTCCGCGGGGCCCCCTTCTTGCGGCGCGCCAGACGCAACTTCCGCTCAATCTCCCATCTGATCGAACAAGGTTGATTTCGCATTAACGTGTAATAAATAACACAAATACCTGATTTATTTATTGATTTGGCGTTTAATTTTAAGAACTCCATAATCTATATGTAAAATATTAAAATCAAACTAGATTGTATATAACAAGGCAAAACAATTGTGACAATTCAATTTTTTTGTTTATATATTTTTAAAAAATATACATGCAACTTAAAAATCAGTGCTTTATTAAAATATTCAAAATATATCACAGATATTAAGGATCCATACCTCGTCTTCATGAGCTCTCGGCGTTCTATCCTCTTGAAGATCTCCTGTTCCCTCTCCTTCTCGGACATGCCGGCCAGTCGGGCCCGGTCCTCGCTGTCCCCCATGAGGTTCTCATCGTACCTGAGGAGGTTTCACAACAAGAATACCGTCAGCGGAGCTAAAAGATTCACAATACCTATTATAGATTACACATAGTGTTCTGACTTTGGTACCTTAAATTTGTCATTTCATTAGGTTTTACTATATACCACAAAGACACTATTTTAGCTATTATAATTTTACATTAAAGAACACAAATAACATTGGAAAACAAATTAAAAAGCATAATTCGGTAGTGTAAAGGCAAAAATCTGTCAAATTTTTCTTTTTCTAAGTTTGTTCCACAAAATGTCTAAAATAGTGTATTCCATAATCTGCCAAAAGAATATAGCTGTAGTTGCGATTCTTATTTAGTTTTCTTAAAATATTTACATATAAAAATACATAAAACAAATGAGTTATTTAATTTCACAAGTTTTTTTTTGCTCTCCTGTAAAATTTGGTCTGAGACAGGTATACCACTTTGCCTTTAAACTACCGAATTATAGTTAAAAAAATTTAAAAATAATTCCTAACTAACTAACCATCACGCCGCTTCTCCGCAGGGGTAGGCAGAGAGAATAGAGCGCCACACCACTCTGTTCTTGCAAACATTCTTCGCCTCTTCCACGTTCATGCATCTTCTCATACATACCCGCCGATTGTTACGACTCCTAACCTGACCACTTTCAAGTGTTTGACATACCTGATCCTGCCATGTTTTTCTCGGTCTTCCTCTGCTTCTTTTCCCACTAACATTCGCCTCATAAATTTGTTTTACCGTTCTTTCCTCACCTTTCTTAATTTTATCGATAATGCTTATCTCAGCTTTGCATTCCTTCCTTATTTCACTATTCGCACATCTATCATACATCGTTTTGTCGCACATTCTTCTGAGAGATCGCATTTCGACTGCATTCAGTCTACTTTCATCCTTCTTTTGCCAACTCCATGTTTCACTTCCATACATTAGAGTTGGAACCAGGACTCCGTTGTGCACTGCCAGTTTAGCTTCCGCTGATAGGTTTTTATTTGCTATAACTGATTTCAGTGCACCATTCACTTTGTTCCCAGCATTCAGCATTCAAAGGAGAGTGAATGCTGGGAACAAAAATAATTACAAACCTATATAAGATGGAAAAAATATACAATATGCCCTCATGTATCGTAATACGATATGAAAAATGATGGCAACATCGGATTACATTTTAAGAATACCTTTGCGAGACTTGAGGTTTTTGGCTAGGTTAAAAACTTATATCATTAATTGATTCGGCAGTAGCTTTGTGGTAAAATCTATGCATTTTTTATTCAAGTTTTACTTATTAAATACCACTATTTCTTAAAATCTATTGTGACGTGTTTCAATGCATTCAGCATCATTCCGCATCATACTATGTTTGCAAATGATGCGGAATGCATCGAAACACGTGTCGCAATAGATTTAATGAAATGATGGTATGTATTTATTAAGTAAAACTCAAATTAAAAGTAAAAATCAATCACATGAATTTATAAAATGAAACCAATAGAAAATTTAATCATTTGAATTTATAAAATGAAGCCAATAGAAAATTTAATCATTTGAATTTATAAAATGAAGCCAATAGAAAATTTAATCATTTGAATTTATAAAATGAAGCCAATAGAAAATTTAATCATTTGAATTTATAAAATGAAGCCAATAGAAAATTTAATCATTTGAATTTATAAAATAAGGCAATAGAAAATTTAATCATTTGAATTTATAAAATGAAGCCAATAGAAAATTTAATCATTTGAATTTATAAAATAAGGCAATAGAAAATTTAATCATTTGAATTTATAAAATGAAGCCAATAGAAAATTTAATCATTTGAATTTATAAAATAATGCCGATAGCACAATAATAAAACAGAACCGTACGAGGTATTTTGGAAAAATCTACACATTACTGATTAGTTATGTAAGGGTTGTACGAGATTTTTTACTACTGGAGATCCAATCTTAACAGATTCCAGCCCTGTAATCTCACATCACATATGTTAATGTCGCACATGTTGTCATCATGATCGCCCCTGTGGACGGGCGCCATGATTCGAGGATGAAGGATGGATGATGATGGTGATGAATGACGTATGATGAATGATAAGATAATTTGGTTAGTCGATGATGATGAAGATGAAGGTGAAAATGAATGATTGATGAAGTTGGGTTAGATAATGATGATGGTATGGTCTGGTTAGTGAATGATTTGATGAAATGTTAGCAAGATGAAATGAAGGTTTCATACATATTAAAACATGTGCATTTTTTTAAACCTGATCATAATTAAAAATTATTCTTCTAACCCTTGCACTGCATCATATAAACGCAATGTTATCTTGATCGTTAACACATGAAGGAAAGGTAATCAGCCCCCCGCTTCAGGTACCAGTCCAGGGTAATATTAAATAAATATGAGAGTCAAAAAATCACTTATATTTAATAGATTTATATTATCCACTGACACTTGGTGATGGAATTGCATTTTAATATATTATTGGATTAAAACCAATATTTTTAGCTTTTCCACTTTATTTTTAGTAATAAGTGTATTTCAAATAAAGTGGAAAAGCTAAAAATATTGGTTTTAATCCAATAATATATCACTTATATTTATTTTATCCCTCCCCCTGGGAATCGAACCTGGGACCTCCAGAACCGTAGCCGAGCGTGCTGACCATTACACTACGGAGGCGTACATTAAATAAACATGAAAGTGAAAACCAGCCACATTGATTTTTATTTAATTATTTTATTCATTTATTTAATCTTCATGTACAGAAAAGGAATATGTATATTGGCGGGCTCATTGCTAAAAAGCAGTAACTTCCAAACAAACAACAAAGCCCCCCCTGGGAATCGAACCCGGGACCTACAGCACGGTAGTCAGATGCGCTAACCACTACACTTCGGAGGCGGGCACAATTAAAAATAATAACACTCATTATTTTTTAATTGAGATTCTAAAAGGGAATAAGCTGGAGTACACCTTACCCGTCATTGAATTCCGAGTCGTCGGTATCGAAGCCGCTACTTTCGGAACCGTGCCCTGACCCAGCGGACTTCTTGTCCCCCTCATCATCAGAGGAGTTGGAAGACACTTCTCCTGCAAAGATAGAATGTGGAAGCCACATGTTACGCCTCAATTAATTACAAAGTAATACCTTGATATTCTGTGTTCTTTATATTTTGCAATTTCACCGATCACCAGGACAACTGACACTTCAGTGCTTCCCGCGAGTAGAACAAACTCTAAACAAGGTTCCTATAGTTATCGTTCATCAAAATTGGTCTATGATGAATATGAGAATTTTGATATATTTTACTTGACATTGTCAGCGCTGAGATCGCTTACATTGTAAGTCAATATTCATAACGTGGTGTGTCCCTATTTTCACATAAATTGTCTTTGATTTGAGCTTTCATCTTTCCCTTTTCTCCTTTTTCTCCCCCCCGTCTCTCTTCTAGGCATTTATATTGAATTACAAATGTGATATTTTGTAATTTTTTTTTGTTTAACATAAATTGTATGCATTTATTTCAATAACAATTTTAACCCATTTTTTTAAAAAAAATTGCAGAGACCTATTAAGTCACCTTGTGTGTCAGTGGTGTTCTTTTTTAATACATTTTTTTATTGTTTTTAAACATTTTAACCTAATATACACACAAAAAAGAGATAAAGATTAAGAATTTACAATTCATAAAATTCACTCTTGATCATTTAATCATTCCTTTATTTTGCCTTTGTTCCATATTTTATTTTGACCTCTAACCTCCGTCGGCAACAAATTAAAAATGTTCAGAATGATATATTGCAGTGTTCGACTCTCATATTTATTGTTAATTCTATCAAACCTTTGTTGTGTTTAAATTGTGTATTATGGTTGTATACTAGAAGATTTCGATATTTTTGTCTAGTTTGTTGTTCAACGATGATACTGTAGCCGTCCGGCCACGCCATTTGGTGTTGTCAGGTTGACAACACTGAATTATACTGCTACTGTCAGGTTGACAACACTGAGCGGATTCAACAAAAGCAGCCAACCGGAGCGCGGGGGCGAGAATCGCCTGCCATCGCTTGATTGTTAAAGAACGTATATTTTAGCTTCATATTTCATTCAAAGTTCAATAATCAATTAGATAAATTATAATAAGTTAATATCAAATCGTTATCAAATCGTGTAAGAATTTTATATCAATAAACAAACTGTAAGTAAGCATTTCTTTTGAATCTCCTATTCTGGCATTCCGTCACCAAAACACACTTGCTCACCATAATACTCATCCACAATATTCCACATATCGGCAATCATTTTAAATGTTTATGTATCAAGATTGGACTGTCCCTTTGATTATATATTTATATAAATGACTGGGTACAATTTTTTTTCATTATGGAATATTACAGATTTTGAACCATTTTTAAATTTGTTTTCGTCGAATGTCCCCAAGACTCGATTCCATATCTTAATATGGATTCTACTAAGGAACAGTAAATAATATTTAAGGTCGGTTTAGGCAGGATTAAGTACAACTTATAAAAAGTACTAGTGGTGACTGGAATGGTACAACGATCCGACGATCTCATTTAAACTGGAAATGGTACAACATTCCAGTTTAAATGAGAAATAATTAATTCGTAATAATTCATTCAAATATTTGGCAATCAAACATTTCAATAAACTCCCTAAAGAAATAAAAAAAATAGATGATATACAAATCCTTAAGAAAAAAATTAAAGCTCTATACATTTAAATCTTAAAAAAAAAAATTAAAAAACTATTATATCTTTTATTATATAACATTAAACCACGAGTGTAAGTCCCTTTCCAAGCACAAGAGCACAGACTCTTTTATGGAGAGGCACAGCGAATCGAAATATAAAAGTTCTCCATATGTATAAATGATTCAAATGTATTATGTTATAAATAAAAATGTAAATATATTAAAAGAATAAAAAAAAAAAAAAAGGAAAATCTCATTTTAGCTGCGCACAAATCGTTGTTCAGGGTTGACGTGCCGCTACACTAGCTACGGCGGCTACTTGCGATGTAATTTTTCTCTTTTTTAGATACTTACCAGAGCTAACATTACAAAATCGGTATTATTTGACATCTCATCAAAGATGAAGAAGAATATGGAAGTCTGGGCATTTACAGGGCTGACGACCGTCATAGGCTGGTTTAAGTGATCACTTTACACACGTGTAACATTCACCAATTCTACCCATTATTGACAACCACACTACTCAAATTCTTGGAAGTTCTGTATATATGAACCAATTTAGAAACCTTGTTCTTGAATCACTAGAACTTCACTATTTTCTTTGATGAGATGTGAAAAAATAATATGAAAACAACTCCTGTAATTGGAGGTAATCCAGATTTTGTGAACAAGTATTTGGACACACCCAAAATGTTGTACAAAATTGGTACATTTCAACTTTAACTATAATCGATAAATGGAACATTTAGGAATATTCACATTTTTTAATCACATTTTGATATGGTGTACAAAATACATATCACCGGTGCATGCATAAGTTTTTAGTACCGTAAGGGAGAGGTTAATACACAGCCTATACATATTCAAGATAAATTGTAAATTTATTTAATAAATAAATTTTAAATACGTTTACAAAATAAATAATCTGTTGATATGTATAATTAATGAATTTTTTAAATAAGCAGTTTGTCAGCACGATGGATAGAGCACTAAATCGCATTGAACCGGTGTTATCTCGATCACATTGATAAAATTACCTTCTTCAGGTTCAGAATTATGTTCCTTCTCTTTCTCTTTAGACTTTCCTCCCTTTCCTCCGGAGCCCGTGCTGTCGGTGGATTTCTTGCGTGGAATCTTTCCCGGCTTGTTTTTAACTGCGTGAAATAACAAGGCACAAATTAGTCATTTGAAATTTACATATTAGCAAAAATATTCATAATCTATGCTGGTGTTGCTATTACAAAACCACCTCTACAGAATGTAATAAAATAAAATTAAAATAATGGGAGTTTTATCTTATACTTGGTGATAGTAAACAATGGCTGTATTCATCTTAACACATTGTTTGCAGGAAAAGGACGCAAAAAGCGGCTTTTACATACTGTTGGTAGAGAGCGGGAGACGCTTGCGAGCGTTCTATTTGCTTACTTTAGGTAGAGCGCGAGAGACGCCTGCGAACATTGTGCAGATGGGAATTGGGCGTTGCGGCTACTTGTGATTAGTATACTGAGGGTCGGGCGGCAGACTGCCAGAGTATAATTAGGGTCCTTTTCCATACTGTTGGTAGAGAGCGAGAGACGCTTGCGAGCGTTCTATTTGCTTACTTTAGGTAGAGCGCGAGAGACGCCTGCAAACATTGTACAGATGGGAATCGGGTGTTGCGGCTACTTGTGATTAGCATACTGAGGGTCGGGCGGCAGACTGCCAGAGTATAATTAGGGTGGGGGTTGATGAACAACGTGTGAACACACTTTGGACGGGAAAGCCATTTCCACCTGTTGGGTGGATTGATGCTTTAGGACGGAAAGGGTATTTTTACCTTCAGCGCCGGCCTCATTTCAAAGGCAGAAAAGAAGGAATTACATATTGAATGTTATGTCCCAATCTCTTTAAGGTCTAAACCATTAAACATTATTATCAAATCCTGTCGCCAGCAGTCCAGAGGCATAAAAAATACCCATATGGAATGCGCTAAGAAATAAAGCAGCCGTTGTAGTCTATTAAGACCTCATTCTGTCAATGGAGCGAGATTACCTTCAGGAGGAGGGCTGTCCCGGTCTTCTCCTTCGTCGGAGTCGTCGGAGTCCGAGTCCTCGGCGGGCTTCTGCTGCCGCCTACCGCGGGGAGACACTTCTCCCGGCTTTTTCTTCTTCTTGGCCAAGTTCAGGAATTGCTGGAAAAATACTTGCCTCATTAATTTCGTTGGATCAATACATTACACATTATTGATATGTTCACGTGCAGAATTCGAATTTCAGAAGACGAAATAATCGGCGGGTATAATAATAATAATAAATTTGGATAATTTATATGGTGCCATTTTCGTAAAATACTACCTCAAGGGCACTTATTCTCAATGGTATGTATGAGTAGATGCACGAATGTGGAAGAGGCTTCGCCTCTTCTTGTAATGCTTGCAAAGACAGAGTGGTGTGCCGTTCTATTCTCTCTGCCTACCATGGTGGCTAAAACGCATGATGGTAAGCAGTAAACATAAGCATACGTTCACCAGTTTGAAAGTCTTCTGACCCTATCTGCACTCTACGATACATAGGACACAGTATTGGATCAATGTAGTGTTGACTTGATTCTCAATTATATAGGTATGAAATGTATTTAATGGAGGCTCGTATATATTATGAGTATGAGTTTGGGCATGCAACCCCGAGTGCCCTAGCCAATACTGCTATATTCTTCATTTGTTGTATGAAGTGGCAGATGACCCGCACTTGCTATAAAATATTGACGCACTTGATATAAAAGACACAGCTATTAAAAGGCGCCTAAGATACATAAAAAAATTGACAATGTTTTGATATAAAAACCCACACTTCAAAACTAATAAAGACATAATTTATATTGTGAATTTATATTTGGTGTACGCAAAATATCGAATAATGTCATGATAACATAGTAAAATGCATTAGAATTTTGCATTTCCGTTAAGCTAACCTCAAAATTAGGTCGGACACCCAGCAAAATACGAATCAAAGAGCTCTATCGCTATATATTGACCAACAAAAACATAATACTAATATCGAAGCATAGTAATAATGTCTTTCCGTAACAGTGTAAGCGTCGGCCATGTGACAATTGCGTAGTTATATGGTCAAAATTACGTAGAAAAACACGGTACAAGAGCGTCCATGACACACAAGTTATACGTAGGATTCTAAGAAAAACATCTAAATTTATTATTTTTACCGCGTCTAAATCCGAGCAATCGCTGCTGGAATCCGAATCGATCAACGCCTTTCTCTTCGCCATTGGGAGCGGCCGAGAAAACCGAATTTAAACAAATTAGAGCACACAACAAAAACCCACTACACGGACATTTGCAACTTCTCGGAGATCGACGAAAAAAATGAAGATGCTGACTGTGCTGCCAGTTCTTTTAAATAAAATCATTTTATAGTCTGTGATCTTAACTTTGCGCGGGAAATAGTACCTACATTGTAGTCTAGTAATCATAATACCAATCTAATAACAGAAAAATACTATTTATTTTCGTTTCTTTCCAACAGGAAAAGAAACCAATTGTTCAAACTGAAAAGAGAAATCTCAAATCATTTTTATTTATAAGTAATTATATATACACCTTTCGACAATACTGACTGCCGTTTTTTATTACTTAACGTCCAAGTGATTCTAATATCTAACTAACTAACTATCACGCCAAGGGTAGGCAGAGAGAATCGAATGCCACACCACTCTGACTTTGGAAACATTCTTCGCCTCTTCCACATTCATGCATTTCCTACATTACTACGACTCCTACACGGCTGCATTCAAGTATTTGACATACCTGGTTGTGCCAAGTTTTCCTCGGTCTTCTTCTGCTTCTTTTTCTACTACTATTAATTTGTTTAACCGTTCTTTCCTGACATATACGTTCCATATGCCCAAACCATCTCAACACACCTTTCATAATTTTATCGATAATGCTTATCTCACCCTAGCATTTTTTTCCTTATTTCATCATTGGAACATTTACCAAACATCGTTTTGCCACACATTCGTCTGAGGGATCGCATTTCGACTGCATTCAGTCTGCTTTCATCCTTCTTTTGCCAACTCTATGCTTCGCTTCCATAAATAAGGGTTGGTACCAGGGCTTCGTTGTGTACCACCAGTTTAGCTTTCGCTGATAGATTTTTATTAGCCGAAACTGATTTTAGTGCATCATTCACTCTGTTCCCAGCATTCACTCTCCTTTCTATGTCTTTATCAATCTTTCCATCCCTAGAAAACATACTGCCCAAATATACGAAATCATCTACCTGCTCCAAAATCTCCCCATTTACCATATTTCACACTCTTATTTAAAAGAAGCTTATTTCTTGTCTATGGCAAAGTTGACTTGGTAAAAATAGTAAATAATTGGCAGTGCCAGGCAGTGCTTTGACAGCTGTCAAAATACGCAAGTTTATTTTAGGAATAGGAATAAAATGGACGCAAATAGGAAACTCTCCATAAAAAGAGTTGAAATTTCCCTCAATAATTTCAACGCAATCGCAATACCTCATCACATAGACTTATTAAACAAGCATAAAGCCAACATATCTAAGGTAATATTTTTTTAATCATACACTAAATATTCCTTTATGACTGTCATCATATTTTGTTCACTGTTTTTTTTTTCATTATATCTTTATGTTAAATATTTCACCACAGATATTGCGTCGTGATGTATAAACATACTGGATTGTGATTGTTTTATTTACTAAGTATTATAATTTTATCTATTAAAAAAAAACATATTTCTTAAATAATAAAATATGTGTATGAAATCGAGATTAATTTATATATATGGTATAAATCTAGCTATGTGGCATTTTAGTTATTTAGGTATTTATATTATTTATTGATTCGGCATTAACTTTGTGGAATGACATCGCTCACTCCTTTCAAGAACGTCATAAATCAAAAAACGTAATACTTCAGGAGAACGTTTTTAGAGTTTAAAAATATAACACAATGCATTAAAAATAAATATCAAGCCACTTATGTAACTTTTTACTGTGCAACAAATCTTTTTAGGTACTATTTGAAGGTTTTTTCTCCATTTGAAAAATATTTAGAATATTTAAAAAAAATAATTAAACAATACCTTTTCTTCAAAATGCAATAACAACACTATCTGCCCTGTAGTGGGCAAATATTAAGTTAAAAATATGCCTCTTTTGCTGGGATATAGTACATTTTCTGGGCATTCCGAAAACATGCACAACTAAAAAATGACGATTTTTGATTTATGACGTTCTTGAAAGGAGTGAGCGACATGTTAACTTAACACTTGTATGATACCACTTATTGAGTTTTATTTCATTACACACGACTAGTTTCGAAATCTACAGATGTTTTCATCTACAATTGAATAGAAATGTTTTACTATTCACCTGTCGACGAAAAGAATTGTAGTTTTCGAAACTAATCATGTGTAATGAAATAAAACTCAATAACCGGTATTATACGAGTGTTAATTTTTTTTTAACTAAATTTGGTAGCTAAACAGTTAAATTAAAAGTCTCGGGTTGTGGTCCCGTAGTTAGTATCGCAGACTCTCGAGTCAGAGTTTCTCAGTTCAAACCCACTCTACCACAATTTGATACCTATTTCTAATAGTGACCCGCTCAGGCTCACAAAAATAGTATGAAATTGGGGAAGGGGTTAGTCAAGGAACGGAGTTTGAAAACAAAGGAAAAATTGAAAGCAATGGCGAAGAATTTTGAAACAATATATTATTTAATAAATTATTATTAGAATTCAGGTTTTTTTGTATTTCTAAATTTTCAAGATAATTCATAATTTGGCCTTTATATGGAACAAGGTGTAATAATTTTAATTTATGAGAGTGAAATGAGTGATTAGTATCTATTATATGATTTGCAAATTCCGAAAAATAATTACTAACAAGACCGCTATGATGTTTATAAAAATAAAAATAAAATTAAAAATAATTTAACCAAAAAATACATATATTCAGCTCCTAATAATGATTCAATTAAAAATAAATCTTGGCGAAAAATTTTATATACGGGTTCAATAACTAAAAATATTTCAAAAATCTTACCCTCCCATATACAACCTGCATATTATACAAATAATAATTTACATAAAATCCTCGATAACTCAAAATCTAAAATTGATTTATTACAAAAAAGTGGTGTTTATGAAATTTCGTGTGAAGATTGTGATAGAAAATATATTGGCCAAACTGCGAGAAATTTGAAGATTAGAATTAAAGAACATCATAGCGGTCTTGTTAGTAATTATTTTTCGGAATTTGCAAATCATATAATAGATACTAATCACTCATTTCACTCTCATAAATTAAAATTATTACACCTTGTTCCATATAAAGGCCAAATCATGAATTATCTTGAAAATTTAGAAATACAAAAAAACCTGAATTCTAATAATAATTTATTAAATAATATATTGTTTCAAAATTCTTCGCCATTGCTTTCAATTTTTCCTTTGTTTTCAAACTCCGTTCCTTGACTAACCCCTTCCCCTTACTTTCCCCTCTCCTTATTTATAGAAAAATTTTATATTTTATATTTTAGTTATTATACAGACCTGAATGATGGAAGTTTAACTTCTGAAACATGTAGTCTTTAATAAAAACTCAAGTGGTAAAAAACAAAGTGTTTTCTTTAATTATTGTAAATATTCCTAAATGTTGCTTGTATTGACCATAGCCGCAATAGCTAGCGTAGCGACACGACCGCCGCGTAAGACGATCTGCGCACTACTGGAGTAAACACGTTACGTCATGCGCGTATACTTACAAAGCACCCCACACACCAGCATACAGAAACATTTGTGTATTGGTGATTTTATTCCTGATTTTTTCACAAATGATTTATTTCCGTCGCTGCGAATGAATAACTTTATATTATAATACTTTCATGTAATACATAATTATATTACGGAGGAATACAGAAATTCTGAGCCCGTATCTATTATATTGATATACTTATTTGAAAAGTCAAGTTGTAGTAAATACATATCACCGGGAGGGGAAGGTTAAAAAAAAATTCTTCCTGGCTATATCCCAACTTATAGTCTTATTGGTGTGCCGCGGAAAAAGTCTAGTTTTGTGAAGATAACACAATTGCTCCAAATTTTGATTGCCTGTGCTCAGTTAAGTAGGCTCACATTTCGCATTTAACATAATATTTTAACACACTATCTGCGGGAAAGGTAATTTTACCTTTTCACTCGACTCGTAAATTGCTTGTAAGTTATTTTTACGCATGACTTTCGTGGCATCTTTTGATCTCATACCTATGTATACAGTATGGTTAAATATTATCACTTCTTTTCAGAGATGTTTATCTCTATTATGGGCGCAAATCTGCCCGCAGATAGTGTGTTAAATATGTTACCATAATATGGTAAATATGCACCTCTGAAATTTCTTAATTTGGTAGGTGTACCTCGAATAGAAAAAGTTTGCGGAACACTTACCTTGGCCTAGGCCATGCCTTCGAATCATATTATCTTTCTGCAGCACTATACTATAATAATAATAAAATATTTGGGTTGGTAGTTCCAGAATGCGGGGGACATGGAGCGCAGTCGCAGCGAGCAGATCAACGCCACCCGCACCGTCGTGCAGCTACGCCACCTGCTGGAGGAGCTGGAGGGGCTCCGGCGGCAGGTGGCGGAACCCGAGCTGCCCAAGTTCGACCGCCTCACCGAGCGCTCCCGCCAGATCACCAGCAAGGCCATACAGGAATATATCGGTAATATCCTTCTTCAGCTTCCTTCTAGTGTCCAGTATTGGATAAAGGCCTCCCTCTTGGGCTTTCACAGTTGTCTGTTGAACGCGACTCTTTTCCAGTCACATTCCCAATGTCATCGCACCATCTTGTCTGGGACCTACCCACACTCTTAAGCCTCCAGTGAAGTACCTGCTACGTCCATCTATCCTCAGACATACGTGCCACATGACCTGCCCAGTTCCACTGATTTTTTGAGCCACATCTATTACCATTGTGGTGCCTCATTCGGCCCCGACCACCATAAACGAACCGATGATGACAAACCATAGATGTACCAAGAACGAACGCGACGGCGCTATCGTGGACAGCATAACGTCACCACGCCTTTAAAAGTACTGGTGACACAAGGTACACTCTCTCTCGTCATCTCACTTTTTCCCTTATCCAAACATTCATTTTTCGGATCATTCTCTTCATTGCTCTTCGTGATACCCGGAGTTTATATATGATTCGTTTTGCTAGGGTAAATGTCTCGAATCCATATGTGAGCCCTGGGAGAACATATGCATCAAATGTTTTGCTCTTCAGATGGATGGGAATGTTCGGAATAACAACCGTCTATGTTGGAATAGAGAAATCTTTTATTAAGCAAAGACTCTTTCTATTTGTATGCAAGGTCCGAATCCTGGAATGAATTCATATACTTGAGACCCACCTGAAAACATGATTTAATTTTCTTTGGACACTCAAAATGTTGTGTATTCCATTTCAGATATGCCCCAATACAGCCATAGTCAACCTTCACCCTCTCCTTCGAGCGGCTACTCTTCCCACTCTCCCAACACCTCGCAGGAGAGAAAATCGGAGCAATTCGACTTCATGCCGGGCACCGAGAGCATGCTGTTACAAGTCGACGAAGACCAGCTTAGCGAGGAGCAGATCCGGCAACGGGAGTCCTGCCTCAAGTCCTGGGAGACCCTCCAGGACGAAGTCCAAGACTTGCACGAGATATTTGTCAAATTCCAGGATGTTATCGAAACGCAGAAAGACAAGGTCAATGCGATAGATAAAAATGTAGAACTTTCCGCTGTTAATGTCGAAACGGGCACGGAAACCCTCGCTAGAGCCGAGAAATACAAAACCGTATGGTATCCCATTATGGGGGCAGTTCTAGGCGGTTGCGTGGCCGGTCCCATAGGACTAGTCACTGGTTTAAAGGTCGGAGGGCTTGCGTTTTTGAGCGGGACGGCTTTAGGCTTTACTGGCGGCCGATTTTTGAAAAAAAAGAAGGAAGAATCGCTCACTCACACGGTGCAAACCACGTCTTGCGACGTTGTTCCAGAAAGTCCTAATAAAAAAGAAGACTGACCCTGGTTTTTTTGCTTGCTGTCAGAGAGACTTAAAATATTTTCGTAGTTGCATCGAAATAGAAATTAATGAAAATTAGACATTTATATTTGCTTCAACCTTTACTGGGTGAGTCGCACTTCCGATGTTTTCGCTCGGCTCTGACTGTTCTAGACTTTTTTTGGTCATCAATTTAATGGGTGAAGTCAAGCGGAAACACCCTCTACCTAAAATACCCAAGTACTATTCATCTTTCAAAATAACATTCTGTACCTTGTAAAACTTGGTTAGGCGTTATTTGAATATCTTTTTGATCTTTGGCATTGGACAATGTACGATCTAGAACAGTTTGAGAAAATAAACTCACACTGTTTAATTTGTACAGTATAATTACAAAATATCATCCAGAAATATCCTGACATGAAAGATGTTGATTATGTAGTATAGTATAATTTGTGTATGTAATACCAAAGTCGTAGTGTTCTTCTGAAGAATTATTTTACTAGATTCGCTAGTCATTATTTGTGTTTCTTTGTTCAGTGTCTTATTTTATAATATGACATAATATCCATGCATTTTATAATATATGATAGTTAATGCCTTCACTTATCTATTGTAGCAAACATGTGTATCGTAGTAAATATGTACATTTTCTTAACCCTGGTGAAACGCCAATGGACTCAATATATTTATTGATTTGGCGTTTAATTTGTAGAACTCCATTTTAATTTATGTTTTAATTATAAATCAAACACAGATTTTTTGAGTCTACTAAGTTGTATTTTATTAACAAAAACACATAAAAATTATATTGTGACAATTGTTTCGCCTTGTTAGGGCATTATCAAACGAATGTGAAGATCAAATGGACTACGGTCCTTATGTAGCTATACAATTCTAAGGGACAGTTTTAACACGTGCAGCAATAATTTATGGGAGACATCAGTAGCTAATGGGGGATGACTAGGATGGACTAGACTCAATATATCGCTGGTTAAATGCCAAAGGGCCACAATGCAAAAAAAATTTAAACTCTTTATTCCAAAAATGGTATCTAAATTGTCAACATTTTCATATTCAAAAGACACCCATGATTCTAGCGATAGAAATGGACATTTCTAACGCTAGAGTCATGGGTGTCTTTTTCAAATATGAAAATGTTGACGATTTACGTACCATTTTTGGAATAAAGAGTTTAATTTTTTTGCATTTTGATTCTTTGGCATTAACCAGCGATATCTAAAGCTGCATATCCACTACACTTAATCACTTCTAGCTATAATTTCTGGTATTGGCAAAGTTCTATCTCTTTAAGAACTGTTAAGTTTTTTAGCTATGTTAGATAACACAGTGTAAATACCGACCTTGGACCAGTAAGGGTTAATTTAGAATACCAACAAATTATTTGGCCCACTTAAAAGTTTCCATATATACTGTTACTGTCCAAATAAAATTAAATAATTGGGTCTTTTCACATATTATTCATATTTTTTTTTTTTTTTTTTAAATAATTGTATATTTTTTATTATTACTTTAAAACAATGATAAATTTTGTCAAAACGATATATGTTGCTTTGCAATGGGTCTATGACGTTGGGATCTCCACACGCTGCTACCTGTACATGCGTGTGTAACACACTTGGCAAAGAAACATGATATATTTGATGTTGTTGAGACATCAATGCTTTTTTAACTATGCTGCAATTTACGTTCATAAAAGAGTAAAGATTAAACTTTCAATTCTTGCAGTTTACATCCGTAGACGTAATTCAACTTTATGGTCATTTTTTTCAGATAAAAGCTGTACATATTTTAATTGATGATATAAATATCCTTGTGTATGTTTTACACTGTTTATATATCATAATATGTATCAAGATATCAATTAATACTTGTAAGAACCTCGACTCGTTCCCTATGCAGTGCAGCTGTCATGTGTGTTAATTATATATATTTTTTTATGTCAATAGGCTGTTGGAGTGTTTTATGATATTTAAAATTCTAAAAAGAACATCCCTCTGTGTGTTGCCAAGTGTTGCCAGTACCATAAAAAAGTGCGCTAAATTTTTGACAACATTTATCAATTCAACGTAAATTAATATAAAGAATAAGACGTTTTTAACAAGAAACTTCTTATTGAATACAAAGCCTTGTTAGGGTGAAGCAATATCCTCTGTATTTCTGGAGGTGCTATTAGTTTTTTGTATTGCATAATAATTTGTTTAATTTAGTTTCATTAAACTGCCCATTTTCAATGTAAAAGCCCACTTGGCGTACATACGCTAAATAAATCAATACCATTTTGTAACTTGGTACCTACGATAACTTAGCAATAAAATTGTTAGTAATGTATGACATATCAAAAAGTGCATTGAAATAATTATATTAGTAATAGTTGTATGGATTAAATTTTATAAATATAAATATAATTTTTTTTATTGATGTTAGCTGCAGAATTGAGTAGAAATGCTATGTAAAACAATGTGATAAAACATGCAAAAATAATATGAATGCAGAATAAAAAATAATAATAACATTCTTAGAATGATATCGCTGTGTTAGTTTTATATAGTTGGTACCATATCATACTGGACAGCCTATGGGCGTTTGTGCACTATGTACACGGAATTTTACCGTGTAGTCCGACTAATTTAATTTAAAATTCCGTGCAGTGCATAAGCGACTTATGAGTAAAATAGTTATTTATACGAGTAATCACTGCCTGTTCCTTTCAAGATTTGTATCTGGTGTAACCATCAGATAAAACGTATTTGTCTTTCTTGTGTTACCTGCGATGTGTATCGCGATAGTAACTTGACCACTTGTGTTTGAGAGTGAGAAGGACGCACTGTTAATGTTTGTTTTGCAATAATTACATATTGAATTACTACCAACGTCGTCTGCTTTAATGTTTAAATGGTTAAATTGTTTACAACATTTTGAGTGTCTAAATACTTGTTCACAAATCTGGATTATCTCCAATTATAGGAGTTATGGTAAGTGCCCAGACTTCTCTTCCATATTCTTCTTTATCTTTGATGAGATGTCAAAAAAAAATTATATGAAAAATAACTCCTATAATTGGAGATAATCCAGATTTGTGAACAAGTATTTGGTCACAATCAAAATGTTGTAAATAAATTAACTGCTCAAATTATAAGCTAAAATATTAAAAATTAAAATGATATTTACTGGCGTTTCTCATATATGTTATTATAATTCAGGATTCGGACCTCACATACTAATAAAAGGGTTTCTGGTCAATAAAAAGCTTCTTTTCATCTCAACAAAAGATGTCTCTAGTAAATTTCTAATGATTCAAGAACAATGTTTCAAAATTGGTTCATATATATAGAACTTCCAAGAATATGAGTAGTGTGGTTGTCAATAATGGATAGAATTGGTGAATGTTACACGTGTGTAAAGTGATCACTAAAACCAGCCTATGACGGTCGTCAGCCCCATAAATGCCCAGACTTCCATATTCTTCTTCATCTTTGATGAGATGTCAAAAAAAAGCTTAAATTATGGCGTAAATGGTTTTATTTACATATCGCTCACTCCTTTCAAGAACGTCATAAATCAAAAATCGTCAATTTTCAGTTGTACATGTTTTCGGAATACCCAGAAAATGTACTATATCCCAGCAAAAGATGCATATTTTTAGCTTAATATTTACCCGCTACAGGGCAGCTTTCTGCCTGTTTCTGCATTTTGAAGAAAAGGTAGTTTCTGACTGTTTTTGCATTTTGAAGAAAAGGTAGTGTTTAATTATTTTTTTAAATATACTAAATAGTTTTCAAATGGAGAAAAAACCTTCAGGTTTTACTGCAAATAATATGTTGCACAGTAAAAAGTTTAAAAAGTGACTTGATATTTATTTTTAATACATTGTATTATGTTTTGAAACTTTAAAAAAGTTCTCCTGAAAAATCATGTTTTTTGATTTATGACGTTCTTGAAAGGAGTGAGCGATATCTGTTGTTGTATAAAAATAATGTTTTAAGTGTTTAAAATAATATGTAAAAGATGTCATAATTATGCCGCACGATGTAAATGTTTATACCACAGATTTTCAACGTGATTAGGTTTATATTTACAATCAGATAAGGCTTTCAAGCTTAAAATACGATAAAAAGTCCTTTTTTCACTGTTGTGGACTTATCCATGCTCAAGTTGCACCAACTGTAGTACTCCTTTTTGAAGTATCAATTCTTATTATAATATAATACCATATGTTTATTTTATGCAATCTCATATACAAATCTGTTTATTTTTTTCTTCACTATTTGTAAATATTCTCCAAATTCAATGACTATATGGAAATAATAATAATTAGGAACTGTATGCTTAAATTTTACAATAAAAGTTTTTAAATTTTTAACCTTTTTTGTTATGCCCCATATACTTTTTCTCTTTCCGGTTTGTAAAAAAAATCAAATTATGACTTTGAGCAAGTTTACAAATTTAACATTTTTAGATGACTTTTTACGCTGTAAAAATACTGCCTTTAACTACTACTATCACGCCATTTCTCTGTAGGAGTAGGCAAAGAGGATGGAACACCACACTATTTTATCCTGACATACACTCGCGTCCTTCACATCCATACATCAATTCTTTCAAACATACCGATTATGCAGACCTTTGACACCACCAGATTTCAGATTCTGATTGATCTGACCGTGCCAAAGCTCACATTCGATATATATATTTTCTAAGTCATTCTCTCGTTATCCATACGCTCCACATATCCATACCACCTTAAAGAACTCTTCCTAATCTTTTCAATTATCCTTTATTAAACACAGTTATTGGATTGAATTCTACTTTATTTACATATATGATATGTGACGCGTTTCGTCTTATTAAGACATTATCAAACACATTCAGTGTTTGAATAAGACGAAACGCATCACATATCATACAAGTAAATAAAGTAGAATTCAATCCAATAACTGCGTTTAATTTTGGATATATTACCCAACAATTGAATATGGAATTCTACCAACTGTCTGCAGGTACAATAAATAAATCATCCCTTGTTCAGCGTTACATTCCTTTCCTAGTCTCAGATGCGTGTCACTTTGCATTCACTTACCAGTTCAGCAGATAGCTTGAATGACATACTAAGACGATTTTTTTAATGATTCATTAACTAAAATTTGGTCTTTGCGACTTGAAGTGATTGTTTTTCTGCCATTTTTGGGCTGTTTTCATAATAACTAGATTTATAAAAAATATCGTTGTTGTTTGGACCGCACACTGGGAACATTTAATTTTTTTCGCTATTTTTACCTGGGTTAACCCTTCCAAATTAAATATATATATATTTGAGACTGCTCAGTTTCACTCAAATCACGTTTTTTGGACTTAAAATAAGATAATGAAGGCTTAAATGAAAAGCATGGAACAAATTGCACTTATTCACTGATTATAATAATTGGAGAGCAACGTTTCACATATAAAATTGACCCTTGAAATAGTAAATAGGGTGTTTTTAAATAAGCCACGCGCCTAATGGTCGTAGGTTGGGATAGCAAGTAATAAGTAGTAGGTAAAATCCATTAAAATACGATACAATTATATTAAAAAGATTTAATGAATTCCAAGAGTCGCAGTATTTAAAGACATAAACCAATTATGTAGGGGGTGTCTAATAGATATGGCCAGGGTTGTAGGTGTGAAATTTATTTAATGGGGTACGGATCTTCTTCTTTTTCTTCTTTTTCTTTTAGGACTAGGTCCTGTCATTCTCGGGTCGCTCCTGGGAGGTGGAAGACCAGCTATCCTTCCATCGTTTAGGTGGTCTTCCTGGGAGTCTGATCCCGCCTATGCTGCTGTCCGCTGCCACCTGCAAAATTAGAAACATTTGAAACACCCAAACCGATTGAAAATAATTTTTTTTAAATTCGATTTGCAAGTAGTGGAAATCAAACCCGCAACACCAGTTTAGCAGTTGTGCGTCTACGACTACACCACGGCGCCTACCTGATACCTAATCAGTACCCTTGATTTAACTGACCATTAAGATTTCAACTTGAAAGCCATCGAAAAAACACGAAGAGAAAAGGACGAAGAACGAAAAAAAATAGCGAAAACATTTTGAATGTGTTTCCTGTCTGCGAATCATGAATTCGTAAAAAATAAATATAAAGTTGTCTGTTTTGCATTGAAAACTTATCCATTTTACAGTAAAATCTCCATATTTTAATTTTCGCGCTTGGTTTAATAGCAAAATGGTTGTTATTAATACATTTACGGTGCCGACGAGTCGTATTGTCGTGGAGCAGCCAGATACACGCGCCTTTTTAAACGACAAAGAAATTGGAAAAGGAACCCTTTACATCGCAGAATCGTAAGAAGAATCGTTATGTATTGTTTAAATATTCATTTTAAGTCGTTTTGGTTGGATGTTATTTGATGTCCGTAGTTTTTACGGCTTTTCATGCGGTAAGAAATCATGACAGCCGGCGAATTTTTGGACAAGTAGAAATTAGAACCGGTATGGCGGTAACAATTTAATCGTCCGTTATTGTTTTTGTGCATGGATTCAATAAAATTAATGATATTTACTGTAGTAAATTTAAAGTTTTTGGATGTCGCGGTGTTATAAATATTATTGTTAATGTACTAGGTACCAATAATGATAACTAAGGACAGTGAATTTAAAAAAAAGAAAATTCAATGCCTGTTTCAATATTGCATAGAATTAGAATAGATGGGGGTTAATTTCATTCCTTTTTTTAATATTCTGCATTGTTTTTGCAAGAAATCGGAAGCCATATTTGTTATTATGCAAAAGAGTAAGTTTTTCTGCTGTTAGAACATGCTATAAATAATGAATGGAAAATTTGAAAACAATAGTTATGTAACTTAATAAGTAAATGTTGTTTTTAAAAAGCGTGTTTTCCTTAAATGAGTACCTTAATGCATTGTTTGCGGGAAACGCTTAAAAGCGTCTTTTACATACTTTTGGTAGAGAGCGGGAGACGCTTATAAGCGTTCTATTTGCTTACTTTTGGAAGAGCGTGAAATGCTAAAAAATATTGTACAGATGGATGTTGGGTTTGCCGTTACTTGTGATATTAGTATATATCCCTAATTACTATTGGCTCTGCAGGATCCTGTCGTGGTGTGACAGCACCAAGCAGCTGGGCTTCTCGCTGCAGTACCCCAACATCTCCCTGCACGCCGTGCGGAGGGACCCCGTGCCCGCCCTCTACCTCATGGTGGACCAGATCCTCAACCTGCCGGGTAACTTCACACTCTCCCGTGAACGTATACTGACAACTATTCTATCCTTTTTATATTTTTTTGACATCTCAACATAGATAAACAAGAATATGGAAGTCTAGATAGATGTCACTAGTGAAAATTCTACTGATTCTTGTACAATTTTTCAAAAGCGGATCATATATCGCTCACTCTTTCAAGAACGTCATAAATCAAAAAACTTGATTTTTCAGGAGAACGTTTTTAAAATATAATACAATGTATTAAAAATAAATATCAAGCCACTTTTTTAACTTTTTACTGTGCAACAGATCTTTTTAGGTAAAACCTAAAAGTTCTTTCTCCATTTGAAAAATATTTAGTATATTTAAAAAAATAATTAAACGATACCTTTTCTTCAAAAAGCAAAAACATCACCTTCTGCCCTGTAGCGGGTAAACGTTAAGTTAAAAATATGCCGCTTTTGCTGGGATATAAAACATTTTCTGGGCATTCCGAAAACATGCACAACTTAAAATTTACAATTTTTGATTTATGACGTTCTTGAAAGGAGTGAGCGATGTATAGAACTTCCAAGAATTTGAGTAGTGTCAGAGAGAATGAGATGAGAGAGAAACCTATGTATGGAGTGTCTTGATGTACGGCTGCGAGACGTGGTGCCTATCCGAAAGGGATAAGCGGAGACTAGAGGCTTTTGAGATGTGGTCCTATAGAAGACTCCTGGAGAGACCACATCACGAATGAGGAAGTTCTTCAAGGAATCGAAGGAGGAAGGCACCTGCTCAGGAAAGGCAGGATTGAAACCAGAGAAGAAGAAGAGAGAATATTTTTTTTTAAATTTGAATTTTTCGCAAGGTTAATTTTGAATCCAATATTACACCCAAATATTTCATTTCATTCACTTTTTCGATAGTTTAACCATCTTTGGTCTTGGCTTTCTTCTTCCATTAATTGATACAAGGATAAGAAGGAATAGTGTGGTTGTGTGTCTGCAGAGGGCCTGATGCCGCGCTCGGCGGAGGGCGAGGGCAACGGGCTGGCGGCGCCGGAGGGCGCAGAGGGGGGCGGGGAGGAGGAGGAGGGGCAGCAGTACTCGGAGCTGCAGTTCGCGCCGCCGCTCGACACGCTCGTGCACCGCATGTTCCTGGCCATGAACCAGTGCCAGGCCATGCACCCCGACCCGGACGACGACGCCGGTAACCGTGACGACTACCTACCTTACCACCGCCCAGACTGCCAGTTGCCAAGACAATCTAAAGAAGATCTTTTTTTTTCTTTATTTTAAATTGTTTTGCATACATAACATAAATTCAAATACAAAAAAATATGAATAAAATATAAAATATGAATACAAAAAAAGATCCCACAAAGACATGGCCTGTGTGTGGGTATACAATATAATTTAGGTCATAGTAAAGGGTATAAGGGTATAGGTTTTATAAGTAGAACTAGAATAATAGTGTTAATATAAAATACAAAAAAATACTTGTCTATCAGAAAACAATTTTTTTTTAAATAAAGTTAAAAACTTAAAAACATAAAATGGATGAAAAAGTAAAAAGTTAGCAACCATGTAACTTGTTTTCATATTTTGCAAATTAAAAGCATTGATCACTTTGTAGTATGATAATAACACTCTCCTTATTATTCATCATTTACTTTCTGTAATACCACTTAATAAAAGTGGTATTACACAACGTAAATGATGAATGACAAGAACTCGTTTTCAATCTGTTGTGTGTTTTTGCATTTTTGTCTGCGTGGTATGATGGTTGGCGTATTTAGCGGGTTCGATTCCCAGGGGTGGGGGGGTGAAAATAAATGTTAGTGATTTTTACACTCTAATATTTATTTAATTAATATAACCCTCGACTGATCCATGATGGGCAGGATGATTACCTTGCCTTCATGTGAGTAACAATTAAGGTAACACTTCGTCAATATGATGCAGTGCCCTATGCACTATTGGGTGCGGATAAGGGTTAGAAGATCAGAATTATCAATAGTCATTTTTTATTGTGTATTTATTGTTTAGTATTTTAACGTCTGCATTTTTCTTCATGTTTAAGTGATGAAAAAGAACTCGCTGCAAAAACACTTTATCCGGCACAAAGTTTGATGTTTTCAAATGAATAGAATAACTGTTGTTTATGCTTAACCCAAATGATATTTACTGAAAAAGATGCGCAATGACAGTAGCTTTCAAATGAATATAGTTACGGATGAACACAATGAGAAATAATACTAGTAATGCCCTCTCTCACCTGCACGAATTAGCGCATACTCCCAATAGTGCACTATGTTGCGTTCTGGAGGTCCCGGGTTCGATTCCCAGGGGGGGTAAAATAAATATAAGTGATTTTTTCACTGTCATATTTATTCAATATTACCCTGGACTGGTACCTGAAGCGGAGGGCTGATCACCTTTCCTTCATGTGTAATCGATCGAGATAACACTGCGTTTATATGAAGCAGTGCCCTATGCACCATTGGGGTGCGGTAAGGGATTTATTATATATATATGTTGCCCTAGCTTGGCATGTTGAATTAACGCATAATCCCAATAGTGCACTCTGTTGCCCCAGCTTGGCATGTTGAATTAACGCATAATCCCAATAGTGCACTCTGTTGCCCCAGCTTGGCATGTTGAATTAACGCATAATCCCAATAGTGCACTCTGTTGCCCCAGCTTGGCATGTTGAATTAACGCATAATCCCAATAGTGCACTCTGTTGCCCCAGCTTGGCATGTTGAATTAACGCATAATCCCAATAGTGCACTCTGTTGCCCCAGCTTGGCATGTTGAATTAACGCATACTCCCAATAGTGCACTCTGTTGCCCTAGCTTGGCATGTTGAATTAACGCATACTCCCAATAGTGCACTCTGTTGCCCCAGCTTGGCATGTTGAATTAACGCATACTCCCAATAGTGCACTCTGTTGCCCCAGTTTGGCATGTTGAATTATTTTTGGACATTAAATACATTACGGTGACGTGTTGTTTCAGATCTAGATATGTATGAAGACGCCCTGGACCAGCAGTTCATCGACCCGGACAACTTTGAACCACTGCCGCCCCTCGAGGAAGTGAGTATTTCTCTAATCATCTCATTTCTTCAATGAATTTTTACATTATCTCAACATAGACAAAGAAGAATATGGAAGTCTGGATATTTACAGGCCTTACGACCGTCACAGGCTGGTTAAGTGATCTCTTTATGCGCATGTAACTTTCAGTATTCTATCCATGATTGACAACCACACTTCTCCAATTTTGGAACTCATGCATATATCTCACCACGCTGTACATGTGAGTTCACTGGAGCCATCTATGGTTGGATTAAGAAAGCTTTTATTTAGCAGAGAGCCTTCTATTTTAAATGTACGTAAGATCCTAACCGGATTATTTTACATACTGGGAGATGCCTGAAAATATGATCAATCTCATGACGCTTTGTCGTTGGGTTCACAACAGCATTGAGCTCGATCCGACCATACATAAATGGCTGTTATGAACTCAATGATGAAGCGTCATGAGATCCATGATCTATGTATGAGTTCCAAAAAATTTAGTACAGTGGTTGTCATTTTTGGTTAGAATGGTGAATATTACACGTGTATATAAAGTGATCACTCAACCAGCATATGACAGGTCATAACCCTGTAAATACCCAGACTTCCATATTCTTCATCTATGTTGAGATGTCAAAATGTAATAATAGTTACTACTATTTCTTGCAATCTACTGTGACACGTGTTTGGAAGCATTCCGCATTATTTTCATACACCGTACGTAAAAATGATGCGGAATGCATGGAAACACATGCCACAATTGTTTTTTTTTTTATAGTGGTATTTATTGAGTAAAACTTAAACTAAAAATGGATAGAATTTACCACAAAGTGACTGCCGAATCAATTAATGAAATTGTAAAAATAACTCCTCAGTGGAAAAAACCCAGAATTGTAAAGGATTTCGGCTGTCCAAACTTAAAACACAGTAAGGGATATTTTTTTTGCGTTTTTGGACTAAGTAGAATCTACTTAGTCCAAAAATGCAAAAAAAACGTACTACAAAAAAATGTTCCTTACTTTGTTTTGAGTTTGGACAGCCGATTTGGACTCACTCACATTTGTGTTTTAAACATAGGTATTTTGAAACATGTTATCGGAGAATAAAAAAGAAAACAGATGAATATGAAGGATTGATGGAGTACATTTGCAGTTTTTGCAGGACAACGGCATGCAGGGACTGCACCTGGGCTCCAGCAACGGCCACGCGGACAACGCGGGCAACTCAGGAGACGGTAACACCCTCTAGTACAGTGGTTCTTAACCTGGGTTCAATCCAACCCCAGGGGTTCCGTGAGTCAGTCTCACGGGTTCGGCGGAGGCCAAAACACACCCGACTTACTGTACCATTTCATTTATTTTCTTTTCTTTATTTTAAATTCTTTTGCATTACATGACATAAATTCAAATACAAAAAAATATTAATAAAATATAAATATAAATACAAAAAAAGATCCCACAAAGGCATGGCCTGTGTGTGGGTATACAATATAATTTAGGTCATAGTAAAGGGTATAAGGGTATAGGTATTAAAGTAGAACTAGAATAATAGTGTTAATATAAAATACAAAAAATACTTGACCATCAGAAAACAATTTTTTTTTTTTTAAATAAAATTAGAAACTTAAAAACACAAAAAAATATGAAAAAGTAAAAAGTTAGCAAGCATGTACTACAAGAAAATTATACCATATTATGTAAAATGATATGACATATCATATATTCATTTATCCAATCTTCATCTTCAAACCCTCATCCGCACCCGATTGTGCATAGGGCACTGCATCATATAAACGCAGTATTATCTTGATCGTTAACACATGAAGGAAAGGTAATCGGCCTTTTGCTTCAGGTATCAGCTGAGGGTTGAATAAATATTAGAATTAAAAAATCACTTTTATTTGTTGACTCCCCCATGGGAATGGAACCATTTATCCTATAGATTTAGTATATTATTTGAAAGAAATATATCAATCTAGTAATAAAAATATTAGATTTAAGAAAATAATCATGGCCAAGAAAAAGCACTGGTGTTTGGAAAAATTAAAAGATATAAAATTAGTAAAAGACTTCCAATCAACTCTAGTAAAGATTAATAATGAGACAGAACCAACTTCTTGGGAGACAATGAAAAAAAACATCAATGCAGCATGTGACGAAAGTATTGGGAAAAACGTCCTAGAACCCAGGAAACCATGGATGAATCAACAAATACTAGAATTAATCAAGGAGAGAAACAAACTAAGGAGTAAAGATTATGTCAAATACAAACGGATCAAAAATCAAATTACAGACCAATGTCGCAATGCAAAAAATGAATGGTTACGTGAAAACTGTAAAGAAATCGAAAGCCTATTACACAAAAACAATATCGATAAAGCATATAACAGAGTTAAAAGCCTAGAATATACACCTAAAACAAAGAGCAATATTGTTAAAGACAAAAACGGAAACCTATTATTTGAAAATGAAAAGGTAGCTGAGCGATGGAAGGAATATCTAGAAGATCTGTACTGTGGAAATGATATCGAAGACGAAAGGATTTATTTGGAACCAGAAGAAGAAGTAGATCCCGATTGCAAAGGACCACCCTTGACAAGGGCTGAATTCGATTTTGCAGTGAAGGCCTTAACGGATAGAAAAGCAACTGGGATAGATGATATACCTGCTGAGGTTTTAAAGAATGTAGACGAACGGACGAAGACAGCACTATATAACATCATAAGTGAGTGCTACGAAAAGGGAAAATTGCCCAACGACTTCGTAAAGAGTAAGTCTATAACAATACCTAAAAAGGGAAATGCAGCAGACTGCAACAACTATAGAACCATAACACTTCTATCCCACGCATCCAAAGTGCTCCTGAACACTATAAAGGGCAGGTTGAAAAAGAAAGTGGAGGAACAGCTTGGAGAGGATCAGTTTGGTTTTAGAAGTGGAGTGGGAACACGAGAGGCAATTTTGGCACTGAGACAGATACTGGAAAGACGACTGGATGTGAATCTTATAACATACACGACCTTTATAGACTTAGAGAAGGCTTTTGATAGAGTGGATTGGTACCTCTTGTTTAAAGTCATGAAGAAAAGAGGAATTGATTGGAAGGACAGAAGAATCATCCTCAAATTGTACAAGGACCAATCCACTCTCATAGATATTAATGGTTCCTCAAAAGAAGCCAAGATAAGAAAAGGTGTGAGACAGGGTTGTCCGCTGTCACCCTATCTATTCAATTTGTTCATAGAGGAGGCCATTGAAGAGTTGAAGGAAAAAACAAATGGAGTAAAAATAAACGGTCAACAAATACATTGTATAAGATTCGCTGATGACATCGCCCTGATAGCAGAGGACGAGAGTGACATGAACCACATGTTAAACACTCTCTCTAATGCTCTGGATAAGTTCCATTTGAAAATTAATGCCGCCAAAACAAAATCAATGATCGTTGAAAAAGAGCAATCTGACCTCCATCCAACAATACTTCTCGGAAATAGAGTAATTCAACAGTTGGATCAATTCTGTTATCTGGGTAGCACGCTAACATATAACAATAAATGTACCCTAGACATAAAAAAGAGGATAACGCTAGCCAAGCAAACTTTTATGAAAAAGTACAGCCTCCTATCAAACAAACATTTAAAAATTGAAGTAAGAAAAGGATTCATAAAGGCTTTTGTTTGGAGTGTTTTGTTGTATGGGTGTGAAACCTGGACCATCCAAAAGTACGAAAAAGACCGGCTTGAAGCATTTGAGATGTGGGTTTGGAGGAAGATGACCAAGACATCATGGGTTGTAAGGAAGTCCAACGAAAAGGTGTTGCAGGACGTAAAAGAAAGAAGAGAGCTTTTAAATCATATTTTGAAGAGGAAGGCCAAGCTAATAGGGCACTCAATTAGAAATAGCACCTTTCTTAGCAACATCTTCGAAGGAAGAATCTTGGGAAAACGAACAAGAGGCCGCCCAAGAACTTCATACTTCCAGGATTTGAAGCGGCTCATGGACGTCTCCTCCTATTCGCAGCTCAAGAGGATGGCGACTGACAGAGACAAGTGGCTGACACTACAAGGCGCTGCCTTTAGAAGATGATGATGAGTAATAAAAATAATTTCATTCATTCAAACCCTTATCCGCACCCTATGGTGCATAGGGCACTGCATCATATAAACGCAGTGTTATCTTGATCATTAACACATGAAGGAAAGGTGATCAGCCCTCCGCTTCAGATACCAGTCCAGGATTATGTTGAATAAATATTAAGGGGAAAAAATCACTAATATTTATTTGGCCCCCCCCTGGGAATCGAACCCGGGACCTCCAGTATGGTAGCCGAGCGTATCACCTTTCTTTTGTGTGTTTACGATCAAGATAACACTGCGTTTATATGATGCAGTGCCCTATGCACCATTGGGGTGCGGATAAGGGTTAGGGTGTTTCGAATTTGAAAAATCATATTATATTTTTCCAATTGTGGGACTGGTGGGGTTGGGTACCTCCAACACGGCTAAGAACCACCGCTCTAGTATGCTCTGCATCGTGCCTCTAGTAGTCCAGGCAGATCGTGCCTCCAGTACTGTGCGCTTTTAGCGAGATCACTAACTCTTTCCTTGCTTTGCAGAAGCCGAAATGGACTACGATCCCGAACAGTTTGCCGACGATGACTGACTGCCAACCGCCGCACCGCCGGGATGCCAATTTAAATATTAAGAGAAACTGTCAATTCCAACATCTGGCAACTTGTTGGTATTTGCAACGTGTTGCGACATTTGGAAACTTGTTGGGATTGGATCACTCGCAACATCTAGCAACTCTTAGTACCCATATCCGCACCATTATCTTCTTCTTTTAACCCTTATCCGCACACGATGATGTCGAGGGATGTGCATCGTATCAACCCAATTTTTATTTTATTTTTAATGGCATGAAGGCAAGGCGATCAGTCCTGCTCTTTAGGTACCAGTCTGGGGTGTTTGATAAATGTTAAGGTAAAAAATCACCGGGAATTGAACCCAAGACCTCCAGCGCGGTAGCCAAACGCGCTAACAAGCAGAGGCGTGCATTCTATATAGGCGGAAAAGCAGTGCTTACCCTGGATTACCGGCGTTCCATATAGAAACACGAGCAGTGCCTACTATGCCTTATCCTTACCCAACCCTACTGCCTATCCTGATTAGAAACTCTGTGCACGCCACTGCTAACAAATACACTATGGAGGTAGAAAAAATATTTCTACACAACCAACTTTGCTTTCGCTAGATGAAAAGTTCATATTCTGGTTTAACAGAATTGAAATGAGATGCCTCGATGGAATATTGCAGTTGGTATAATAGTTATTTTTCACTCTGCTATTTGTTTAATATCACCCTGGACTTGACCCTACCCGAAGCGCAGGACACCTTGCCTTCGCGTAATTATGGATCGCGATAACACTGTGTCAATACGATGCGGTGCCCTATGCACCACTGGGTGTAGATGAGGGTTAGAAGGGAATTTTTTATTATCAGATAATGCCATGTGCTAGCTGTTATTTTTAAATGCATTTAGTTGCGAGTTCACTGTTGGTTAATTATGGAAAAAACTATGAATTTTATCGAAACATATTTTTTATAACTATGAAAGCTCTTTTTGAAAGAGAAAATATATATGTATATCTAAAATTATTTTCTCTTAAGTAGACACATCCGTATCTGTAATGCTCTACCCTCCTGAAGATCTTTGTAGTGAATAGTATCGAGGCATAGCTTAGCGCTGAGATGCTCAACTGTGAAACTGCTATTGCGGGTTCGATTCCTACCAATTGAAAAATTCAGGAAAGGTTTATTTAAATTTATTTTGCTTTCCCTCTCACCTGAAGAAAGTTCTCTAAATAAAACATTTTAGGGTTAGTCACGTCAGTTGTGACATTTCCACTGCGCGGAGGAGTTATAATGTATTTATTTATTTTCACGTCTTTTTTTCTTGAGAAATGTTTTTTTTTATAAATTTTAACAAACAAGATGTAAGTTAGTCACAAATTGTTATGGTGATAAATTATCCACTAATGATTACTTCAACACTTATTAAAAAGACATTTCTGTGTGTTTCTCTTTCTCAAACATGAATGCTCAAGTTACTAGTGTGTAAGTGAGATGCTGATACAATTTGCCCAAGTACGGCAGCGATCAACATAGCCCCATTTTCACTTGTTAATGTAACCGAGGATATTTTTATATATCGCTCACTCCTTTCAAGAACGTCATAAATCAAAAATTGTAAATTTTCAGTTGTGCATGTTTTCGGAATGCCCAAAAAATGTACTATATCCCAGCAAAAGCGGCATATTTTAAACTTAATATTTAACCGCTACAGGGCAGAAAGTGTTGTTTTTGCATTTTGAAGAAAAGGCATTGTTTAATTATTTTTTTCAAAAAACTAAATATTTTTCAAATGGAGAAAAAAAACTTCAGATTTTACCTAAAAAGATCTGTTGCACAGTAAAAAGTTCAGTAAGTGGCTTGATATTTATTTTTAATACATTGTTAAACTTTAAAATCGTTCTCCTGAAAAATCAAGTATTTTGATTCATGACGTTCTTGAAAGGAGTGAGCGATATGTCTACAGAATGAAAAATTAGCTACGTTTTCAGCAAAAAATCATTACGATCTGAATACTTGATCTCAATCAATTGAGGTTTGGGTACCATCTTACACCTATATTAGTAACCTTTCCCTTACGGTATTAAAAGCATCCGCATGCAGCGGTGATATGTATTTTGTATATCATATGGAAATGTGGTTGAAAAATGTGAATATTCCTAATTGTTGCTTTTGTTGACCATAGTTGAAGTTGAAATGTATCAATTTTGTAATGTTAGCTCTGGTAAGCTTCTGAAAACAAAAAAAACATTTCTAGTAGTCTAGCTGGTATAGTGGCACAACCACCCCGAAGGACGACTTGTACGCAACTAAAAGGAGATGGTCGGAAACAGTATGAAGCCGCGTGCGCGTGTATGCAAAGCATGGCACGCACGCACACATTGAGAAACATTTGTGTATTTGTGATTCTATCCCCAATTTTTTTACAATTTATTTATTTCCGTTGCTGCACATTACTTTATAATATAATACTTTTATGTATTACGGAGGCATACAAAAACTGTGAGCCAGTATCTATTATATTTTATATTGGTATTCTCATTTTTAAAGTCAAGTTGTAGTAAATACATATCACCGGGAGGGGAAGGTTAAAGATGAAGGCCCACCAGATTTAAAAAGGATTTTTCAATTCTATAATTACTATAATAGTACCGAGTCTGTGATGGATAACCGATCATGATCTGTTGGAAGAATGTGTGAACACTTGTTGATGGTTTTTTTTAACTAATTTGTAAAAAAAAGTTTATAAAGAGCAGTTCCAATATTTTTATGAACTCGTTTTCATTCCAAATTATTTCATGATACGTATTACCAGACGGAATTTAGTCATATTTCTTTTTTAAGCTAATATGTAGTAATAATATGGAGTCTTTTCCAACCAACATTGTATTGTTTTATAAAAACAGAAATCACATTTTTTGCTGTAGGTATGTATATTGTATAAAATGAAGTCATCTTTTGTACCGTACTCAAATGTAATATAAAATAAACATGTATGTATTTTTTCCAATTCGCATTTGTTTCATTTCTATTAAAGTAAAGATACTGTATTCTTCTTCCAACCCTTATCCCGATGGTGCATAGGGCACTGCATCATTTTGACGCAGTGTTATCTTGATTGCTACTTGCATGAAGGCAAGATGATCACTCCTGCACTTCAGGGATCAGTCCAGGGATATATTAAATAAATATTAGAGTGAAAAAATCTTTCATGTTTGTTTGACCCCCCCCTGGGAATCGAACATGAGACCTCCAGTACGGTAGCCTGGAGCAACGGATCGATACCCGGGGGGAGTCAAATAAATTGAAGTGATTTTTTCACTCTAATATTTATTGAACATTACCCTGGACTGGACTGGAAATTGGAGGATTTTGGGAATGAGGTAGTAAAATAAATAACGCAAATTTCTATCAAACTTAGTTTTTATTCTAAATATTATTTCAAACACTTCTTAAAATAATCATGAACATATTTCATTTTTCCACGTAAATTAACAGTGACAATTATCCTCTTTACGACAGTAATAATATTAGTCGACGCAGCAGTACTCGCGGAGGATAGACTGCCACGCCGCGCTATTATACCACTTTCTCAGATGCAACCGTCGTCCTGCGTCATCAGTCATTAAATAGGGCTTCACAACTTCACATTTCACATCCTATTTAATACATTTGCTAACAACGACGCTAACTTATTTTTTAATTCATCTGAGAACATTTACATTTTACATACTAAATCCAACAAAAGAAATATATTATTTATTACATATACATTATTAGGTCGGTTGAAAAATTCCACTTTTAGAGAGTCGTGTTACCTTTAGTGTCAGTTTCGTAAAATTGATCAATGAAATTAGTCATTACGTCTAAATTCACTAATCAATTTACGAATCTTGCATTACTTTCAATGCTCAGTGGACAAAAAGTTTTTAAATGGCCTGGATTTGTATCCCAGAACAGTACATAATTTTTTCGAGTCATTTCATGATTAAATTAACTTATTGATTGAAAATTATATTATATATAAAGGGATTTTAAAATATAATATAATTTTAAGTACCGAAAATTAAAAAAAAAAATTGGATTGTGGAATAGAACAATTTTTAATATATTTTTTTTAATAAATAATTTTATTAAAATGTCAATGGAGTAAAAAAATAAATAGTTACATGCAGGTATTAATAATTGAATTAGCAGTCATTCGTCCAAACTGAATAGTATTCATTATAAAGGAAGGATGGATAGAAACATTTACGATTCTACTTGTTAATTGCATTTAAGCAATGGCTGTTTTACATTGTAAGGGCATATTCTAACAATTTTCATTCGACACGGTTCTTTTACGAAAACAAACACACATTACACATCTACGTTAAAATTTACAACACCAAAAATGTACTTAAAAGCTATATTTTTCATTAATTTTAAACTATTAATAAAACAAATTTTACATGTTTTAAAAATGTTTTTTTTTCAATAATACATCTTCATTCATATTTAAATCTTTACAAAATAAGACAATAATATAGCTAACATCATGCTGGAAATGGAACTATGGAATACATAATCGATTTATAAAAATGCAAGAGCAAGTGGCGAAGACTATAACGATAAGAAATTGGACATTTTAAAATTCAAATTTTCGAGTTTTCTTTTTAAAAAATATATTTAATTTATTTTTGATATGTATTTTTTGTTGAAGTCCGTAACTAGTGCTCAAAAAAAAATTACAAACATACAAAAAATACAATATATTACATAACAATTTAATCTATAAGTGGATCAAATTCCTGAAGACTTTGGGAGCTGTACACAGTACTATTCAAAAATAAATAAACACCTTCACACGATAACAAATTTTCAAAATATGTACCGAATTATTGAGAACTTGCGAGGAGAACAAAGGTACACAAAGCACTGTATTTGGTGGATGCTAAAAGGTAAGATAATCAGTGATACACTTAAGCTGGGATTTAGATACAAAATTTCACTTTCGTAACAAGACAAAAGTCATAGATGTTGCCAGTGATATTTATTAGGAAAAAATGTGTGTTTGCCACTCAAAATATAAGCCTAACCGAAATTTGAGTTATGCCGATGTTATGGAAGTCAATTACGAATATAATGGTGAGTGTATAAAGGGATCCGCTTAAACCAGCCAATGTAAGCCCTATAAATACCCAGACTTATCAATAAAATCTCAAGCGGAGTACAACCCTGAATTTTTGAACAAGTATTGGACATACTCAAAATAATACCAAGTAAGGACCCGGGTTTCTAATTTAGGTGGTCAACTTCGTGTTACTTTCTTAATATTGGCCAGTCAAAATAGAGATAACTGTATAATTTTTGACATCACATTCGTTAAATTGACAATGAAAATAGTCAGCGTCTAATTTCACCGCATAATTAGACATGGCTTTTGTTGGTTTACCAATGAAAATAGACAGTGTTCAATTTCCGCGACTTACTTCATGTGACGCTTGTAAAATCGACCAAAAAATATAGATCAATAAGTGTCTGATCTCGGAGATGAATTACAAAACTCGCATCTTATAGCGATGGTCTCTTGATTAATGAGTAGAGTGCAGGACGTCTGTGCCTATACAACGCGGAGCAGCATTATGGAAATGGATAAAACAATACTAACCGCATTACAAGGGAAGGTATATCGGAGCTGATTGGACCCCCTGCACCGGTCACCCGGAGACGATGAAACGTAAAGTTGTGATCTACATAAAGTCACTTAACCTATTCACATAATAATATAGTTTTACAATATAACTTTATTGTAAGGATAAAAATAGTAATTTAGTGGACCGTCCCAACATATGTACAGCAGCCGCTTCCACGCCAACTCCCACTCCCACTCCCACTCTCCCCGCGACTTTACAAACTTTCAAAAATTAATCAATTTTATTTAATATATTAGTTCATCGATGCGCCGCCATAAACTAACTTACGAAAACACAACAAACGCAACAGATGGCGCACAGGGCACTGCGCAAGATTGCGAGGGCACGCTTCAGCTGTCATTTCAGGGTAGTGTGTCAAATAGAAATACAAGGGTTATCGGGAATCGAACCCGGAAACTCCCGTGTGGTAGCCGAATACGCTAGCTGATACACAACAGAAAATCGATAGTTCTCTTGTCTGAATCCAACGATGTATAGGGCACTGATTAAATCAATACAAAATATCAAACATGGTTTTGATTTTGAACGACTCGAAGCTTAGAATTAAAATTTTAATTGTAAATTACTAGAACAGTGACATGTTGATGATGGTTATTAAACACACAAAATGAGGTCTCGTTTTTAGTATTGGTTATTTGTATGACGGCGCATGGATCAAAATTTAAAAGAATATATTTCTCTCGATAATATAATTAAATTGTGCAAGTTATGAAGAATTACCACCGGATAGACACAACTCCACAAAACTAATCTGTCAATATTCCGTTTAAAAAATTAATCAGTGCACAATATCAATTTAAATTTTAAACCTGTTAAAAGCAATAAGCAAAGTAGATCAAGTCTGAGAAAAATAAATGTTTTTTTTATTTATTTTATTTAAAATTTCATAAAAATACCACTTAAATTTAATTTTGAACGAACAATAAGAATTATGCGCATATTTTATTTATAACATCTTAAAAACGTAAACTTATAACATTCCGATTCATCTTAGTATAATAAATATTTTCAAAGTCGCGAACAGCGAACATTCGGAGACGTGACCGCGTGTACCCAAATCGTCAAACTCAAAAAAAAAGGAAGAAGAAAATTGTGGCACAATTTTAAAATATTAAAAATACTCTCGAACAAATGTATTATTTTAGAAAGAAAAAGTAAGTTTTTTATTTTTTTTTTCTTAATTTGAGAATTTTAATATATTATCTTTTTAACGACTATTTGTAGGTTCTAGTGTTAGAAGTGCCTTTGTCAGATTTTGGTCCTTTGGAGTTACATGTTGAAAAAAAATGAAGCCGCGAACAAATTAAACAATTGACTTTCTTTGATGAATGATTTTGATGTGTTATAAGCGAATCTTCGCTGTTTTCACAATATGCGCTCCTTGTAAACTTATGTGTGTGTAAAGGCAACTAGCCGTAACTCAAATTGCGGCTGTTTGGCGTAACACGGCTCAAAGCATTCTTATAACTGGCCTCTATCATATACAATCACAGATTTTGCTCTATCTCTTTCCTTTACCGAGATATTCATTATCCAAGTAGCCGCAAAATTGTATTAATTTGATACATGTATTGGCGAAAATCATCATTTAAAGTTTACTATAAACGCGTTTATCTCAAAACGACCGTTTTTAACTAGCGGCTCTTTGCCTTTGCACATTAGTAGAGAAGTTGAACAGTGTCAGAATTTAAAATCCAGAGGCAATGGTCGGGGCAAGCTAGGGTGACGTGCGGGACCGACACTCCAAAATGTTTACAGAATGCGGCCTCTAACAAGTGACTTGTACAATAATATCGGCCATACATTGGGTTGCGCTACATGCATTTACTTTGGACGAAATTGGAAAATGGTTCTTGCGACACCACATTTGAAGGTCTGTTTCCCGATATTTCGAGTACACATGTCTAAATTTTCGAACACAAATCGGATTTTCTTGTAGAGATAAAAATAAAAATGTTGATAACATCCTCTTGTCCGGGATCAAATCCAGTATTTGTGTACAAAGATTCCAACACTGAAAATGTCATATTTTATTTATTGTTTCGGCATTCACTTTGTGATAAGACATGATGAAATTGTAAAAGAAAAACACTCGATTTTATTTTATTATAACGACTACTTTATGTTTCTGAAGTCGAAAAAGCATAGCTTCCGAAACTAGTCGTAATAAAATAAATTAAAGTGGTAAAAAACAAGTGTTTTTCTTTTACAATTTGAAAATGTCATTGAAATATTTCAGCAATTTTCTTAAAATGCGACAGTTTGTTTTTTCTTTTCTATATTTAAATGAATGTTATCAATAAATAATATGAAGAAACAGCAAAAGTTAAGCCCTTCAACCAATAACTATGCACGAACCGGCTGTCAGACAGTGAGATGCGCTACTTTGGAGGAGAACAAGAAACTGGCGTTGTTGAATGTACGGCGTGGTCACTCGGTTGTGTGGGGCGGTGTGGGGTGTGGTGTGGAGCGGTGTGGGGCGGTGTGGGGCGGTGTGGGGCGCGGGGGGGGCGGAGCTCACGAGGGCAGGGCCCCGTTGGCGAGCTCGGCGCGCGGCCGCTTGCCGGGCGGCTGGTCGGGCAGCTCCTCGCTAGCGCGCCGCTTCTCGGGGCTCCCGGCGGTCGGCTCTGCGGCCGGGCAGCTGTCCGGGGGGCCGCTCTCCGGGGGGCAACTCTCCGGGAGGCCGGTCTCCATGGGGGAGGCCTCCGGGGGGCACGCTTCGGGGGCCGCCGCCGCGTCGGCCGCGGGGTGCGCCTCGCTTGGCCCGCTGGGGGGGGGCGCGGCCGCTGGAGTCACCAGACATAGTATATATAGTATTTACAACATTTTGAAAGTGTCTAAATCTGGATTCGGGCCTCACATACAAATGGAAAGAGTCTGCTTAATAAAAGCTTTTCTCATTTGTGAAACCAATTTTTTTTTTAATATTTTCAAGTATTAGCTCATAATTGACTTTTGTGGGGTATTTTCTTTCAAAGACTTGATAAACATATTTTTAAACATAACTTACGTACATATTAACCTACAGAAATTACACATAACAAATAGGTTTATCATGCACTGGTTAATAGCATTGTTAAATTAAAAGTGGCATTCATAGTACACTAGTGCTTGTGCTTACTGTCTAACAATAAGTTTAGTTTTGATTTGAGCATTTTTTTAAATTATCATTTTTAATAATTATCATTTATTTTAAGTTTTGATTTGTAATTTTTTATAATAAAAATTTTTGATTAGTCACATTAAAAAAAAAATAAAGTGAGACAACGGTATACGAATTTTTTTTTTTAAAATTTTTATGGTTATAAAAAAAAAACATTACTACCTTAGGGCGCTTGTGCACTACACGGAATTTTTCTGTCCGGCAGAACTACTACGAAGTTGACAGTAAACTGACACTGAGTTCATATTGAGCGCACCGATCCGGAGAAAGACGGGCAAGTGCACAAGCCAATCATCCGTTATTTTTTCATGCTACATTGGACCGTAAAACAACCGGAGAGTAAAATTCCGTATAGTGCACAAGCGCTGTTAAAAAAGGATTTTAAAATGTTCATACATCGGAAAAGGTTCTGTGAAGAAATTAGCTTTTGACTGATTTGAGGAAATTTCATATAAACAGGTGTTTCAACTTTTAGCCGAATAAATAAACAGGATTATAATAAAAACAATCATGCTTGAAAGACAAACGGAAATTCTATACATAATTTATATTAAAAAAAAAAAAAAAACAAACACAAAAACACCAAAACCAAGAACATTTCACAGTTAAAATAAAAAAAATGGCCAGTCATCACAACGATCCGACACTCGCTAATGGACAATATATACGACCAGTCTTCGAGCAATTGTTATGAATCAGACCTGCCATATTGGATTTTATCATGCAACAACGATCCTGATTAGTATTACTTCTTCTTCAAACCCTCATCTGCACCTGATGGTGCATAGGGCACTGCTTCATATAAACACAGTGTTATCTTGATCGTTAACACATGAAGGACAGATGATCAGCCCTCCGCTTCAGGTACCAGTCCAGGTTATATCGAATAAATATTAGAGTGAAAAAATCACTTATATTTATTTGACCCCACCCTGGGAATCGAACCCGGGACCTCCAGGTAGCCGAACGTGCTGACCATTACAATAAAGACCAATAAATTATTTCCCTTATCCATACCTTTCATTTTACAACAATAAAACAGTCAGACAACAAAAAGTCGTGCGAAAACACATAAAAGAATGCAGTTTCAAGCAAAGAGTGGTGCTAAAATTTGGCAAGATGGTTCATGCAGCCACCAACATCCGGGCATTGTGAACAACGCCCGGATATTAAGCTTAACACTTGGGACATTGTGCGAAATTAGCAGGAATTATGCATTTACTAACATTGCGCACAACACTCAGGCATTGTAAAGAATGCCTGTGTATTGTGTGTTCTTCTTCTCTTCTAACCCTCGTTTGCACCCAATGGTGCATAGGGCACCGGATCGTATTGATGCAATGTCATCTTAATCGTTACTCACATGAATGCAGGGTGCTCCTGCGCTTCACCTTTCAAGGTGCCCCCTGAAGCGCAGGAGCACCTTGCATTCATGTGAGTAACGGTTAAAATAATATTGAATAAATATTAGAGTGAAAAATTCCTATTTTTTTTTATTCCCTTGGGAATCGAACCCGGGACAAGCATTTTTTTTTTAGTTAAAAGATTTTTATTATTTACACAAAAATTTCAATTTCATACTATTTCTGTGAGCCTAAGCGGCTCATTATTAGAAATAGGTATCAAATTGTGGTAGAGTAGGTTCGAACCGAGAAACTCTAACTTAAGAGTCTGCGACACTAACCACGGGACCACAACCCGACACGTCAGCCCAGCATGTTAGCCAATTGTGCTAACCACCACGACTTGATCACAATATTTTCATGTAACGAAATGTGCCTAAAAGTGACCCGTCTTTGAAATTTCATCCTCAATTATCAATTATATTACATGTCGCTCACTCCTTTCAAGAACGTAATAAATCAAAAATCGTCAATTTCCAGTTGTGCATGTTTTCGGAATGCCCAGAAAATGTACTACATCCCAGCAAAAGAGGCATAATTTAACTTAATATTTACCCGCTACAGGGCAGAAAATGTTGTTTTTGCATTTTGAAGAAAAGGTATTGTTAAATTTTTTTTTTTAAATGTACTAAATATTTTTCAAATGGAAGAAGAACCTTCAGGTTTTATCTTAAAAGATCTGTTGCACAGTAAACAGTTCAATAAGTGGCTCGATGTTTATTTTTAATGCACTGTGTTATATTTTTAGACTTTAAAAACGTTCTCCAAAAATCTGATTTTTTGATTTATGACGTTCTTGAAAGGAGTGAGCGATATATGGATAGCCCGGATATGAGGCGGAGTTTAAGTGCAGAATTCCTGACATTATGTACAACATCCCGAATGTGCTATGTGGTTAGTGGGTTAGGTAGAGAAGCAAGCCAAGTACCCAACACACATACTGTCGGCCTGCTGCTCCGCTGCCTTGTCCTGCTGCTGCTCCGCGGGCTCCGGGGGCTCCGTGCGCTCCTCGCCCCCCACCTCCATTTTGTCCTCCTGCGCGGGCGGTGGCGCCCCCTCCCCCCCCTCGGGCTTGCTGTCCCCGTCCTTCTCTTCGGTCTCCTGCTCGGCCTGCTCGGCCTCCTCGGGCACGGGGCTGCCGCCATTTTGTTTCTGGAAAGAATTTTATTTTTGCATTTCACAATATAGTATAATTACATGTACAAAAATGTACCGATTGTTTGTACATTGAAAGCTAGCTAACTAATTGAACTAAATACTAATCCCTTTCACTGCCTACACTGGGGTACTTCTAGAAAATTTGGTGACGGATTTACAATCTTGTATTTATTTAGATTGGCAGTGACAGGTATATTGAAAGCTTTTAAGTGTAAATTCAGAGTAAAATCGGGATACAATTTTATATTCTTTCACATCGTCAATAAATTTCGCAACTTAGTTAAAAAAAAAAGAAAATTGCTTAGCAAGAGCAGATCTGTCAGGAAGCCTAGATGCTTCTGTATCAGATCTGGGCATGCGGTGGGACAGCTTTCAATGTACATTGAAAGCTCTCCGTGGTCAGTGGTAGCGCACTGAAAATGTTAGGATTTGTTCTGCGTACTGAGAACTCTTTATAACTCCTCGGTGCGAAGTACATAGACTCGAGAGTGGCTCCATGATTTGGGGGCCACTTTGACGTACTGACACGTCCTAGTGAAAGAGTTTGTGCCCGTTGTTTGTTGCGTAGTTAAAAAGTGAACTTCCCGGTTAACAGGTTAAATGTAAGTTTGTCGTGTTTGTATAGATTATGGAATAAATTGAATTGAAATCATCCTTCCACTCGCCCCCGCCGGAATCCAATGACATACAATTTATCTTAAGGTGGAGACTGACCGGAGCATTTCGTCATAACATCGCTCGCGGCGAGCATCCGAAACTATGAATAGAGCGCTCGGCCCGGTGTACTGACTGCCTGAATACTCGCATCGTAACGTGTTACGTTGCGACCAAATGCTCCGGTCAGTCTCCGTCTTTAAGACACATTAGCCAGCAGTGGGTGATGTTAACAAGCGACTATACTCACGCTGGAGGAGGCTTGCGGCTTCCCTTCTGTGGAGGCGGTGGAGGCCTTGCGACCTCTCCGCGCGGGGACCTTCTTCTTCTTCTTATCCTCCTCCTCCTCCTTCTTGTCTCCCTCCCCTTCCTCCACCTCCATGGAGACGGCGGGCGCCGCGTCCGTCACCTCCGCTGTGCCGGCGGCGGGCTCCGCCACGGCATCCTCCGTCTCCTCCGTGTTGGCCTGAAACCGACGGGTGATCAGATTTTAGTTTATTAGTAGTAGGGTAGGGTAAGGATAGGGCACAGTAGGCACTAGTCATGTTTCTATATGGAACGCGAGTAATCCAGGGTAGGCACTACTCTCCTGCCTATATTTATTTGGTAATAGATTTGGCGTTTAATTTGTAGAACTCCATTTTAATTTATGTATTAAATGTTACAACTAGTTGAATGGAACAACTAGTTGTGATGGATAGCCTGGAGGGAAAGAGAGGGAGAGGAAGTTCCCCTGCACGGTGGACCGATCAAGTTAAGGCAGCAGCAGGCACCTCGGTGGTTGGAGCGCTACGTGCAGCGCAGTCAAGGGATAACTGGAGAAGAGTCATTGCTTCTGCAAGGGTCACAACCCTCAGCAATGAGGAATAAGACGGAGAAGAAGAGATTGAATGTTAAATCAAACACTGATTTTGAGTCTAAGTTGTATTTTTTTTTTAAAAAACACAAAAATTAATATTGTGACAATTGTTTCGCCTGGCTATGGCATTTTCAAACTAATGTCTACTAAGTTATATTTTATTGTTGAAAAAACACATAAAAATCAGCAGATAGCTTTAAAAACATACTGAGACTATACTTTAATGATTCATTAACTGAAATTCAGTCTTTGCGACTTGCGGTGAGACATTCTTAGGCGGTTTTTATAAGAACCAGATTCGAAAAATATTTTAATTTTTGTTTGGACTGCGCACTGGAAGCATTTAATTTTGCTATTTTAACCTGGGCTAACCCTTCTGAATTCAATCAAATTATTTTAGATCGCTCAGTTTCACTCAAATCACGTTTTCATGGTATTTTAATATAAAATAATGAAGACTAGATGAAAAGTACAGGAAAAATTGTACTCATTCGCTAACTAAAATAACTGGAACGTTTCACATATAAAACTGACCCTTGAAATTGGTAAATAGAATGTTTTTTTAATAAACCACGCCCCTAATTGTCGTAGGTCGGGATAGCAGGAAATAAGTAGTAGGTAAAATCCATCAAATATGATACAATCCGAAAAGTTTCCAAGAATTCCAAGAATCGTAGTATTTAAAGACATAAACCAATTGTGTAGGGGGTGCCTAATACACACTCACCACTAGCAGGACGGTGTGCTGGCCGCCGGCGCTCACGCGCAGGCAGCTGCGGCCCTGCAGCTTGCCGTGGCTCACGAGGCGCGGCTCGGCCTCGTCCTCCTCCGCGCCCGTGCCCAGCTGCCCCGAGCTGCCCATGCCCCACACCCACACCTCGCCTGCAACACAAACACTTTTAATTTCATTCTAGCGCTTTAATAGGATCTTCTTCTTCTATCCATGTTCGCTCCCTAGGTGGAGCATATGGCCAACACGAGTCGTCTCCAAGTCACTCTGTCACGCGCCATCTCCTTGGCTTCCTCCCAGGTCAGTCCGGCGTCTCGAAGTTCCGCTGAGTATAGTCGGTGAATGGTCTTCAGCGGCCTTCCGGGGCGCCGGAATCCTCGGGGTTGGAAGAAGAGACACGAGGGATTGATGCCCTCAGGTGGCATTCTAAGGACATGTCCCAACCATGTCCACCTTCTTCTCTTCAGGACTTCCAGTATGAGGGGCTGTTGAGTTCTTCTCCTCACTTCGTCATTCCTGACGAAGTCATACCACTTTATACCCAGTATTCGCCTCAGGCATCTATTTGAATAGGATACTAAACCCAAACGTAAGCATAATGGCTATACACCAGTGGCGGGCGGTGACTTTTTGTAGAAGGGATGCTGGACATCAAATGTTTATACTCGTACTTACTACGTACTAGATATCAAATATGCACATCTAGACGCCACATCCATAAATCCATAAATCAATAATTACAGATACAAAACATGATCAGTTCATTTTTATTTATTTAAATTATGAAGTAAATCGCAGGTTAATAATATTTAATAACAATTTGACTTTAGTATTCGAGCTCAAAAGCAGCAAACTGTCAAAGCAACGCGCGCACTAAGAACAATCCAATAGAGTATGTGATTCTGTTCATTATAGAAATTGGTATTAAAGACGTTTTTTGTATGTTGGATGCTGTCATTAATATCGTATACAGTTTATATGGATGTTGGCTTGCGGATCTCAGTGCGCATGCGCGGAAAGAACGTAGGTTCTAGCACTGCATGTGGTTTACACATCGCTTCCAGTCCAAGTATTTCCTGCGTACGTGCGTTTTACGCATTTCACAGTATTTGTGAATGTATGTGTATTTAGACTCGCCCGCAATCTTTGTATCGTGTCGTTTGCTGCGCGTACGCTGAGACGGGACGATATATGCACAATGTTTTATAATAATAATATTTGTATAGTCTGGAAAGCGGCGTTTTTGTAAAAAAAAATTCATATTAAGGTCACTGTAGAAATACCAAAATATTTAAATTGCAGTATTGCTGTTTACGGATAGAAGTCCAAATATTTTTACTCTAAAATGCAAGGGATGCGGCGCATCCACAGCATGTATGGACGGACCGCGCTTACTATACACTTGTCTGTAGAGCTCTTCACATTTCTGTAGAAGCAAGTCAGAACATAATTATTAAGAAAAATTGTATTTCCTTAAATTATTACTTTATTTCCTATCTAAACAAAATGGTTTTTAATTTAATTTTTACTTAATAAATACCACTATTTCTCAACAATTTCAGACGGGTGTTTTTTACGCCTGCAGACTCCCGGCAACAGGATTTGATAATTGTGCACATATAGTTTAGGCTTTAACAAAGAGATTGGTTCATAATATTCCTATAAAAACATTAAATAATTCCTTCTTTTTTGACATTGAAATGAGGCTGGCGCAGAAGGTAAAAATACCCTTCCCGTCCTTAAGCATCAAGCGACTGAACGGATTTAAATATCTTTCCCGTCCTAAGTGTGTTAATATCTATTGTGACACGTGTTTTGATGCATTCCGCATCATTTTCAAACGCCATTAAACAAATTGGTACATAAATAAATTGAAAAACATATTTGCGTTTAAGGATATCTCTGATCAGTGAGAGGTAGTGGGTGCGGACTCACCAGTGTCGGTGACGGCGAAGGAAGCGGCGGAACCGCAGGAGATGGAGACGCACTTCTTGTCCTTGAGCGCCGGCACCAGCGTCAGCTGCGTGGCGTCCTCGCAGTTCTCTCCCAGCCCCAGCCTGGAACGAGCAAGTCTCCAGTGTGAGTGTCAAGCTAAATGTTAGTATCTCCTCGGTTATGAGTAACATCACCAAGATAAAGTTTGTCGGGAGTTTGGTTCACTCCATTTTTCTCTATGCTGCTGAAACCTGGACCATAGAAGCCGCAGAAAGGAGAAAAATATATGCTTTTGAAATGTGATGTTTTCCATGGACACCTAGACGCACCAACGAGTCCATTCGCCAGGAACTGCACTTGGATGGCTCAACTCGCTCGGCCAGTGTCTGTACACGACGGATTCTTCAGCTCTTTGATCGTGGCAAAGAGGATAGCGACTGGTTGTGATGGGTAGCCTGGAGGGGAAGAGAGGGAAAGGATGATCCCCCATACGATAGACCGTTGGAGCGCTACGTGCAACGCAGTTAAGTGATGACTGGAGAAGAGTCATTGCTTCCACAAGAGTCACAACCCTCAGTAATGAGGAGTAAGATGGAGAAGAAGTAAGTATTAGATTAGTAGGCAGCGGGAGAGCGTGAAGTTACCCGGCAGGTTGAGGATCTGGTCCACCATGAGGTTTACCTTGAGGCGGGCAGCGAGATGTTGGGGTACTGCAGAGAGAAGCCTTCCACAAGGGTCACACCCCTCAGTAATGAGGAGTAAGACGGAGTTAATGATGAGCATGGATAGGTACCTGCCGTACTCGCGGCGGCCGAGTGCGTGGCAGCGGCCGTCGGCGTCGAGCGCCAGGGAGTGGTGCGGGCCGCCGGCCACGGCGGTCCAGTGCGCGCCTCGGAAGGCGGGCGGCGCGAGCGGCGCAAAGATGGGGCCGGCGCGCGGTGCTCCCAGCTGCAGGTAATTGTTGAGCCCGCAGGCCAGCAGCTCCCCGGCGCGCGCCTCGCGCCGCACGAACGTGCAGTGCGCGCCCGCCCACACCGCACTGAAGCGCGCCGCCTCGCGCGTCAGCGTCAGCGGCGCCGGCACCAGCAGCGAGTCTACACACACACAAACACACCACACATTACTCAAACACAATACAACAAAGACTATATGTTAGACATTAAGTTTGTTTCCATTTAAAATTTTGCTTAAATTATATATTTAAAAAAAAAACAGATCTAAGTTCCTTCTTCTTTTAAAGGTATAACTTATATAGTAAATATTTGCTAACTTTTTGCATTTTCATATTTGTGTTTTCTGTTAAAATCAAATATTTGTCGTTTATATTAACACTTTTAATCTAATTTTATTTCTGATAATTTCTATTGTTTCTTGCCAGTGCCCTTTCAGTAACATAAAATATAATACCCACACACAGGCCTATGCCTTTGTGGGATCTTTTTTTGTATTTACATATTTTTTTTGTACTTGTAATTATATTCTATTGTAAAATGCAAAAGAATATTATAAAGAAAAAAAAAATTAATCTTATTCCTCATTGCTGAGGGTTGTGACCCTTGCAGAAGCAATGACTCTTCTCCAGTTATCCTTGACTGCGCTGAACGTAGCGCTCCAACCACAAAATATTTAATAAAAAATACAAAACCGCCATTCCTATTTCACTTGTTAAATTTTCAATATCTTTAACAAAGAGATTGGCCTATAATATTTATATAAAAACATTGGATGAACCCTTCTTTTCTGACTTTGAAATGAGGTCGCAGAAGTTTAAAATACTCTAGTTGGCCTTGGCCTCGGCTTGGCATCAATTGCCCAACGAGAAATACCTTTCTCGTCCCAATAATATAAATTTTTGAAGTAAACCATGAATGGTCATACAGCAGGACCTCTATAATCCGAATGTCCACTTATCCCTCCCGCGCCAACATAGCGCCAGTTGCTTACATACCAAGAAATGTTTGACGCAGAACCAGTACAAGTATTCCTCAGTCAAGCGCGGTGTCTGCCTTAACTACACGCCTAGAATGGGCTGACCGTGGATATTCCTGTGCCAGAGAAGATACTTTTACAGAGTTTGCCAGACTTTTTACTTAGTCATTATTTAATAAATAAATCTCAACCAACTAAAATATGTGATTCCTTTAAAAAAAGTTGGGTAAATACATTTAAAATCTCACTTTATATATATCGTAGTCATACAGGAGAAAGTGACCAAGTGCATTTTTTACAAAATCTTGATCATTGACTATTTGATATCTATTCTAGCTTAATATTGCCCTGAAAAATAATCCCAAAGGATTTCAAACTTGGAAGTATAATACATTGACTTGTTCAAAATGACTAACTGCATTGATGTTTATTTTGATGCCAAGCAAAAGTGAGTTAAATGGCCCTCCTGAACATTTTACGTTTTGTTAGTTAGTCACTTTCTCCTGTACGACTACGATATGTTGTTTTATTTAATAAAAATACCCTAGAGATTCTCTGTAGTGTGATTTGAACGCTCCACTAGTCTGAACAGAAGGTAAATATTGGGCATTCGGATAATAGAGGGCCTGCTGTATTTAGCGAGTGAGAGGATGTTGGGGGAGGGGATACTCACTGATGCCGTTGCGGCTGTTGCGGTCGCAGGAGCGCACGGTGACGCGGCCGAGCTGGCCCTGCTCGGCGCAGCCGCAGGTGTAGACGGCGCCGCCCTCGGCCAGCAGCACGAGGTGGTCGGCGCCCGAGGCCAGCTGCAGCACGCGCCGGCCCGGCAGCAGCTCCACGGGCGCGCGCTCCGGCCCGCGCGGCGTCAGCCCCATGGAGCCGTGCGAGTCCCGGAAGGAGCCCCACGCGAAGGCGCGCCCGCCCGCCAGCAGCGCCGCGCTGTGGCTGTCCCCCGCCGACACGCCCACCGCGCGCCCCGGCAGCGCCACGCGCCCCGGCACCCACTCAGCGCCCGCCTGCTCCGTGTCGCGCCCCAGCGCGCCCTCGTCGTTGCACCCGAATGTCCACACCTGCGCGCGCACACACACACAATGTGAGACACCAAACTCCACGCCGGTACATTGAGACATCATCTACTATGCAGTCGCATCCGATCTTGCGGATTGGTTCGCAGTAACAAATGACACCTCCTTCGCCATTCCGGTCTAAATAGACTAATAGAATAATTAATCTTTCCGGGGGTACAATAATTGATGTCCGACTTACTCTGGAGAGTGGGTTCATTTTATATTAATTATTTTTCCAAAAAATATACGTATTATGAAGTGAGAAATTATTAAAAATAATAATAAAAAATACTCACCATCTCTAGGTTTTATTTTAAGACAAAATTACATAGAAATATCCACAGATGTCATTGCTATACACGTTAAATCATACTAACTGACAGACGGACTTGGACGTTCACTAACGTCAATACTCCCTCCTGAAGAAAATTCGCACTGACATTTATTTACGTCCATACGGGAGGAAAGGTTAATATTATGCGCCATCCTCTTCAGCTCCTCATACGATATTTATATATCTTTATATGTACATATATTTCCTTCTAAATACTGACTATTCAATTTCAAAACAGCGTGTATCCATCACTTTACCTCGTATCATCTAAATGGTAGCATATATATTCATTCTAATATTACCTTATTGTCGCCCTGTATTAAGGGGCCCGACATATTACTACAAAATTTAATAATAAAAAGCTAATAAGTGAAAAACGGAAGTTAATAACAGAGGACTGCATAAAGGTGGATTGTGTAGAGGGCTCACCGATCCTTCAGCATCGATGGCGACGGTGTGCATCCCTCCGGCGCATATGTCCGTGATGTTGCGCAGAGCCTTCACGTGAGTGAATCTGGAATAACACATCCGCATTACGCATTATGGAGAGAACAAGAACGCACATTATCGGTAGCTCAATATTGGCAGGTGAACAATAGATTTTTGTCACGATGTTGGTTTATTGACTAATAAATTAATTTGAAAAATCACAAGACTATCGGTATCATTCTTATTGAAATCTGTAGGGAACTAAGGGAGATATGAAGGTTTAAACTTTAGATATTTGTATTTTATTTATTGTTTCGGCATTAACTTTGTGGTAAGACATGGTACAATGATTAAAGAAAACACTTGTTTTTTTAATATATTATTAGATTAAAACCAATATTTTTAGCTTTTCCACTTTATTTTTATTTGACCAGCGACCGGGTTTCGTCGTTACCGACATCATCAGACTGGTTTGACATCGTTACCGACTGGTTTGACATCAGACGTCGTTACCGACATCATCAGATTTGTTTTTTACCACTTGAGTTTTATTATAGACTACATGTTTCAGAAGTTAAACTTCCATCATTCAGGTCTGTATAATAACAGTTATTATACAGACCTGAATGATGGAAGTTAAACTTCTGAAACGTGTAGTCTATAATAAAACTCAAGTGGTAAAAAACAAGTGTTTTCTTTAATCATTTTTAGATATTTGAATAAAACGAAAAACGTGCCTTCGCATACGTCATCAAATTTCCATCATCTAACGTTTTATGACGTCATATGGTTTATAGAGCTGTAATAGTAGTAGTGTGGATTGTTTGTTTACCACTACACTACCATTTGTGTTACACAAATATAAGGGGAGGGTGGACCAGACATAATAAATAGAGCCGCCAATAATTTAGCAATGTTACCAATATTAAAATAAGTCCATCATTTCTGTGACGCCAATCATTACCAACTTACGAAAACAACGTATTTACGAAGGCGAATTTTCCCAAAGAAAATGATGAATGAAAGTATTGATTATATCGGCTGTTATAAACACAAAACGAGTCTAATAGTCTAATAGTCCTTTATAGGTCGAGTATGTTAAATTAGATATTCCTCCCGTCTGACAATTATCCATTAACACATTTCAGAAAGGCGTTTTTTACGCCTGCAAACTGCTGGCGACGGGATTTGATAATTGTGTACATATAGTTAAGACCTTAACAAGGATATTAGTACACAACATTCATATAAAAACATTAAATAATTGCTTCTTTTCTGACTTTGAAATGAGGTCGACGCGAAAGTGAAAATACCCTTCCCGTCCTTAAGTCCCCGGTAAAGAGTGACGAGTGTTCTGATTGACCGATGGTTGGTAACTCCTTAAGAAGCGATAATTTTTGCTTTCTAAATCACATATCGTCATATTTTTACACAAGTTAATATTATTATTTTATTTCATACAATTTGGTATTTATAAAAGGAAGAATTTGCATCATAAAGCAACAGTCACCCCCGAAACTGTCGAGTTCACAGTAAGGTTAACAAATTCAGAGACATTAGATTTATGCTGATGCAAATTAATGTCACAACATCTCAAATAACAAAGATAACGTATTTTTTCTCAGTAAAATGCTTTTCTTTTGTTTGGCATCAATATGTTTTGTGTTAGTATTTTGATGAGTCATGCAATATATAAATAGAAAAATATCCAAATACGTTCATAGAACCGTGCGAGTCAATTTGGTTCAAAGCGGAAGTTTCTGTCACTCTCTACGCATATCTGTAAACGTGAATCTTCATCTGTTACTTAAATCTTTCTGGCTTCCACACGGGTCACAACCCTCAGTAATGAGGAAGAGAAGACTAAAATCTTTATATTTATTGTAACTGCAGACAGTTGGTAGAATTCCATATTGAATTGTTGGCTAATATTTCCAAAATTAAACACGGTTATTGGATTGAATTCTACTTTTATTTACATATATATGATAAAATGTGACACGTTAAGACAAAATGTGTCATATATTATCATATATATGTAAATAAAAGTAGAATTCAATTCAAAAACCGTGTTGAATTTTGGATATATTACCCAACAAAATCTTTATACTCTAGAACTTCAATTATTGGGAGCCATTAAAACATTTTTTTATGAATTTGCTGATTTGCGCAAGGCAAATTGCATCTACCGTTGTTTACGTATGAGACGCAAAACATTTTAGTAGTTGCTTTATGCATTCTTCTAAAACAATGTCTTGATTTAAGAGGCAAGAAGAGGACAACTTAATATCTTTAAAGTATTCGCAATTTGGCAGCATCCAAAACAGCTGGCTTGAAGTGGAAATTAATGATTGATTTTTTCAATTTTTTCATTTTATCATTGAAGCCATTTGTAAATCTAGACTAATACATAATTAAGACTGAATGTACTTGCCTCTCTTTGTCAATTATGTTTTTTTTTAGATTATACCAATCTTTCACAATAAAATTTATACAATTAATTTCTGCAATACAAGGTTTTTATAAAAAATTATAAAGAGGAAAAATTTGGATCAACTGTTATTGGAATAAGGAAGATCTAGTAGTCTGGTAGGTACCTGGTCCTCTCAAGATGGTCTTCCCCGAGCCCGAGCTGGCCCACGTCCCCCTGCCCCGTGGTGAACACCTCCCCCTTCCTGGTGAGCCCCTTCAGCTCGGAGCTCCCCGCCGGGGCCTTGGCGCCATCTGCAACGCAACACACACTCCTTACTATCTCACTCCCATTCATCGCTCAACTAGGGCGTGATTCTAATTTCCTTATCATACATTGTTTGCTTTGTGTAATACCCTTTTTATAAACACTTATTCGTGACTACCGGTTTTGGAAAATCATTCCATCGTCAGGTCATTAACCTAAAACTATTACAATTTCACACTTAAAATCATATATTATTTTATGTAACGTTTTGGTGAGGACCTACACATATCGCTCACTCCTTTCAAAAACGTCATAAATTAAAAAACTTGATTTTTCAGGAGAACGTTTTTCAAGTTTAAAAATATAATACAATGTATTCAAAATAAATATCAAGCCACTTATTGAACTTTTTACTGTGCAACAGATATTTTTAAGTAAAACCTGACGGTTTTTTCTCCATTTGAAAAATGTTTGGTTTACTTAAAAAAATAATTAAACAATACCTTTTCTTCAAAATGCAAAAACAACATGTTCTGCCCTGTAGAGCGGGTAAATATTAAGTTAAAAATATGTCTCTTTTGCTGGGATATAGTACATTTTCTGGCCATTATAAAAACATGCACAATTAAAAATATACGATTTTTGATTTATGACGTTCTTGAAAGGAGTGAGTGATATGTGAAAACATTTCATTTAAAAAATTAACAAAAAGACAAAAAAGAAAACTTTTCTTAGGCATGTATTCAAAACCTAAGCGTTTATCTACATCCTTAAATTAGTTGTGTTCACATCTATTGATGAAAAACGTATACATTTATTTGTATTTCATGTATTTCATTGTTTGTGAACCATAAATAAAAATGCTTTCATGGAGCCAGTGACCCCGGGTTAGGGTCAACTGTAACTATACCGCGTCATGGCTCTACTGACATCTGTATCCTGGAATAATATCATCAATCAGCTACCTATGTTTATAAAACATAGCGCTTGAATCATACAATTTCACTAGAGACATCTATTGGTGAGATGAAAAAAAACTTTTTATAAGCAAAATTAATAGAATGAAAATGATATTTTCTGGTGTTTCTCATGTAATTATAATCCAGGATTCGGACCTCACATACAAATGAGTTTCTGCACAGTAAAAAGCTTATTTCATCTCACCAATATTTATATCTACTACTACTATCACGCCGTAGGCAGAGAGGATGGAATGCCACTCACATTCGTCACATATATTTTCTTAGTCATTCTCTCGTTATCCATTCGCTCCACATGTCCACTCTTCCTAATCTGTTCAATTATCCCTTGTTCAGCCTTACATTCCTTTCTTATATCTTTGTTTTTATTTATATTTTTATGTGTTTGGAAAATTCTAGAACATGGTAATCACCTTTAAATTGCCTTGCTTCATTTTAAATCTCATTTAGGAAACTGCATAACACTTTTGTGTCAGTCACATTTTTGCTTTAATTTTCCAAGAAAATTTTTATTGAGTTCAATATATTTTGAAATAATAATAATAAAAAAAGTAAACAATTTGGAGTTAGTTGATTTCATATTCTATTTTTAGATTACGCCATCTTTGCAAGTAAACACCTTAATTAATATAAGAAAATAATATCACACAAACTGTTGATTGTCAGTTAAAAAACCATGCTTTGATTATATTTCAAATAATTATTACGAGATCGTTGCGGTTAGCATTATTCTTTTCAGCAAATTGTTTTATTATTTTTCATTGCGAAAATCCACGCGGACAATGCGAAAATAAGTTTATAAACACTGCGCGTTAAGGCGGTTGTGGGTATGGAAAACCGATTTACCTTGTTTCTTCTTTATTTTAGATGCTCCCGCCGCCGGTTTTGCTTCCGCCTTGGAAGCCGATCGCTTTACACCTCTTGCCGCCGGCATTTTTCTCTAAAATAAACCAAAAACATTAATGCGAGTCAAAAAAATTCCCGAGAGCGGCAAAATATGTCACGAAATCCCGCCTACGAGCGTTCGAACTAAACGAAGTAGAAATACATTACCCGTTAATCGAATTAATGCTTCTATTTCAGGATTAAATCCTTTGCCGGTCGTTTTACTTGTAAGGTTTTATATTCGTCGGATTTGCGTATTTTCAATGACAAACAAGCAAATGAGGTTATGTTGTTAAAAAATGACAAAATGCTATCATCTATGATGGCCTCCTCGGCGGCAGATTTTGAGGACGCCAATAAGACGAAATACGCAATAACACGAGATGGGTTGGTAAGTAAACGGATTACCTGTAGTGTGAGCTATCTTGTGACGATATTTGCGAGTGATTTGTGATTTATCAAGGAAATCAAAACAGTATTTAGTTCCCTCGCGCCGTAACGGAGCTGAAGACAACGTACGAGCGGCAATGTTTGTTCTGTTCTATAATGCAGCGTAATTTACGAACACGCTCTAATATTTGTCAATTTTTTTGTGGGTAGGTTGGATTCAAACTAGGATACTCATTTTCCCGTCATTATTATAGAAATTTGTTTGAGAAAAACATATTACATATTTTTTTTTAATGTGAGTTTTTCTGCCGGTAACCAAATGAGTTTTTTTTTTCATAAAATACCATTGAATTATTACTTTGACGAAATTCATTATAGATTTATTAAATATATCGATTGAATTCCTAAAGCAGCAAATAGAATAGCAACTTGAAGTAGTCAGTATTCAATTTAATGAAGTTGAGAAATTCTCAGTTTCAATATAATAAAAAAATTGCAGTCTCACTTTACGTACATCAGTGTATGGAGCCGTTGTAATTGAAAATTACTGTAAATCAACTTGCAGGAAAGCATGCGCGGAATGATATTATTGTAAAAAAATTGGAAAATGTCTTATTTGTCACAATTAATCCCATGTTTTTGGGATTTATGTTTCCGCACGAAAAATCAAGAATAATAAAATATACAACCTACCCCGAAATGTCTCTAGTGAGCTTTTGACGTTTGCAATAATCCGAACAATTTACGAACATGCTTTAACTAGCGGTCTCCAGACGGATGATATGCGCCGGCGATTATTGTTCGCGTTTGATCGGCCGATTGAGCTTAGGTTTGAGTTCCCGGCCATACAGTAATCTTGCCCACCCACAATTGGATTTATCAGTCGATTTCTCCGTTTTAATGTTCTATAGTCAAAGAGGAGTTTCGCCTATGAATGAAGAATGAATTACTTCATATAACTCAGCAATGATATTCGTATTATAAAAAAGCTAAACGAACAAAAAAGAAGCTCGAGGACTAAACGATAGCTCTTAAAAAAAAACAAAAAGAAATACTTCTTTAGCTTTATCAATAAGTATGGAATAATATTATTGCTATTTAAATTTATTATAATATTATTGTTTTTTATTTGCAAAAGGTAAACAATACTACTACTACCATTACGCCGTTTGTAGGCAGAGAGGATGGAACCCCGCACTCTTCTGTCCTAACACACACTCCTAGTTTCTTTCACATCCATACATCTAGTCATACATGTCCTCCGATTAGGCAGACTTTTGACACCACCAGATTTTAGGTTCTGATTGATCTGGTCGTGCGAAGTTTTTTTCGGCCGTCTTCTGTTCTCCCGCTCACATTCGCCACATATATTTTCTTAGTCATTCTCTCGTTATCCATTCGTTCCACAAATTTCGTATCGCCAAAAAAAAAACGCAAATCACTTCTGTTTTGCGGCTCGATCGAACTGTCATATCGAATATTAATACTACCCACGAGAGATTGATTGCTCGAATGTTTTTAGCGATCACCGTCTGTCGCGACGTGTCATAGCGACCAACGGGGTCTTTTATATATTGACGCGGACGATATCTCGCGCTGTCGGCCGATTTGGTCCGGAGATCGTAGAAATCGTCGCAATATGTCGTCCGTCTAAAGGGATCTAATCTGTGAATACTGAAAATACTGCATTCGGAAAAGTGCATCAGATCGCATATTATACTAATTACTTTTACATTTCTAGAAGGTATGTTACAACTTAATATTCAATTGCAAACACATGTGTATGCCACATGTCAGTAGGTAACTTACACGTTCGAATTATTTTACCCAGTTGTTTATCGCGGTAATCGCGGCTTATCAGTGTTTCGTTATTTATTATTAATATTTTAATGATAAGACCCGAGCTGGGTTCGTGCATATATTTCCATACCGCATGTTGTTGTAGCACATTTTGATACCGTGCATAAGGTCCTTGGTTTGATCCCCGGCAAGGTCAAAAAGTTTGTTTAACTCTTATATTTGTTTGACAAGTCATTGATTATCGTGCCTTCGTGTGATCAATGTTCAAGTTACGACTGCATCAATCCGAGTTATTACCAATAAATATGTATAACGGTTAGAAGTGGAAGATTGTTGATAAAAATAAATAAATAAAGTAATTATATTATTTTTTGACATCTCAACATAGATGAAGAAAAATATGGAAGTCTGGGCAAATGCCCAGACTTCCCGTAAATACGGGGTTTTCGACCGTCATAGGCTGGTTTAAGTGATCGCTTTACACACGTGTAACATTCACCAATTCTACCCACGATTGACAACCAATAATGTAAAAAATAACTCCTAATTGGATGTAATCCAGATTTGTGAACAAGTATTTGGACACACTCAAAATGTTGTAAATTAATTATAATAATGAGTCCTATTCCGTGGTGTAATGGTTAGTAAGTTAAGTTATATTGCTGGAGACCCTGGGTTCAATTCCCAGGGGAGGGTCAAAATGAATATTAGTGATTTTTCACACTATTTATTTAATAACTTGATTGATTACCTTGCCTTCATATAAGTAACGATCAAGATAACACTACATTGTACAATGCAGTCCCCTATGCACCATTAGATGCGGATAAGGGTTAAAAGAAAAATGTGGTCAGCAAAAAAAAATATAAGTTGGTAATGAGGATTGGAATATTGGTTTTCTGAATGAACCTACTACTATGGGTTTTATTGCTATTGCGTAGGACAAAGATGGCTGCTATTCAAATAAATATATATGTGAGAAGCGAATTGGTGATGCCCTAAATTTTATAAAAATAATTGATAGAACAAGTCATGTAATCTGATAACTGAATCAAGTCATGAATCTGATAGCTGTTGTAGCATCATAGATGTTTTCCTAAGTGTGGTGTATATAAAATATAAAATAGTCCACAATTCTACACAATCAAAAGCCTTGACAAATGCAACAGTGAACAGCTTTTAATATTCATTATACTTCTCTTTACCCAATTTCAAGGTTTGGAGGAGGTTACTTGAGCTATACCTGTACAATTACAAATACAGTGAAACCTTTATCTATCGTTCCTCGAATAATCGTCTTCCCGGATGTGTCGTTTATGTCTTCTATCCCGACTTAATTTCATACTAAACTAAACCGCATCGATCGTTTCTGTATCACCATTTACCGCATTTATCGTTCGAATTAAGCTGCATATTTGATACATTTTGTCTGTTTTTTTACATTCTTTTAAATTTTCTTACATTTTTTTTTTTTAGATGGGAATTGCATTTATTATTTACCTTGCTTATTATGTACAAGGTTTATAGATCATTTAGTGGATTTTTGTTTCTTCTAGCTAATTCAATATGTTTTTATTTGAATCTGTGTTGGGAACAGGAGGGATCATCTAGTGTGGGTCAAATTTTCTTACATTCAACGGCAACGTATGGGATAGAAACTATGGAAAGCTTGTGTAACCGATAGCAGGAGAGGTCGATATTGATGAAAAGGAGCCGCTGCCTGTACCTGCATTTCCAGAAGCATGCACACTTTTTGAAAGAAAACTTTTACAATGCACATTCAATAACCGATGCTGAAAAAATACAATTGCAAAGCCGAAAATATACTATTGACTTACGAAAATAAAACAGTTAAAAAACAAATTTTGATCAATAAACTTAAGTATTTTTTAAAATTCTATTCAGGTGTGTATTTTCCTTTAAATAAATACATTTGCATCTGAAATACGTATTCTTCTTAGAATTTTAGCCCACGAATGATTATGCAGATTGGAAGGACGGTATCTTTACTCGGTCATATCTACTTGCGTATTGACCTCTTAATCCCGCATTCATTGTTTTCAGGCATTCATAGTTTATTTTAATAGGTCCCTTTAAAAACGATAGATAGAGGTTTCACTGTATATCACTTTTTTTAACTATTGTATTTCCCAAATAGTGAATGATATTTTTTATTTGATTTTAGAATCATGGCTGAGGAAGGTGGTCTATCTACCGAAGAAGCACATCAACTCTGCAGTGTGCGAGATGCTGATACCAAGGTAAAACATATTTTTAATCTCATCGATTGATCACTGCGGGTGTAGGCTGAAAGGATGGAACGCCAAATCACTCTTCATTTTATAACTGACATTTATGTAGTTTTGGCGATATTGTTGCCACCGGAATTATTTCCTTGCTGTAGTAACATTCTTCACCCTGATCTCTTTCATTTACGTCCTCTGTATCCTTTACATACATTCCAATTCTATAACCCAGAATCTGGAGCACAGGACCTTGCCTCCAAATATTTTGTATCTAAATTTTGTCAGTGAATAATTTTAAAATATTGCCATTTTGATTTTCCCACAAATCGCCCCTTTTTTGTATAAGATGTTTATTTATTTATTTTAAATATAGTTGTACTTTTATCTTCTTCTTTTGTGTCATGTCAGGTCCCCCCGACGTCGACTATCACTTGAGAGTAATTGTCCTTGTCTCGGGCAGATCTAAACAGTCCTGATCCCCGTCCAATCCCGTATATTCCGGAGCCAGGAGATCTACCTTCTGCCCACACCTCGTCGACCCTCTATTTTGCCTTTTATTTTGTACTTCTATAACATAAGTTTATTATTGTTTTTTTTTTCCAGGAATTCCTATTCCAACAGACCATGTACCGTATCAGGGATCCTCGCGTGACCCTGCCGTTCTACTCGCGCGTCCTCGGCATGACCCTGCTGCAGAAGCTGGACTTCCCGTCCATGCGCTTCTCCCTGTACTTCCTGGGCTACGAGGCACCGGGGGACGTGCCCGCGGAGGCGGCGGAGCGCACTCGCTGGGCGCTCTCTCGCAAAGCCACGCTAGAGCTCACGCACAATTGGGGGGGGGAGACCGACGGGACGACCTATCACAATGGGAATTCAGAGCCGCGGGGGTACGGGCACATCGGCATCATGGTGCCCGACGTCACGGCGGCTTGTGAAAGGTAATAGTAAATATGCTAAGGCTACTTTTACTGTTAACATATTTGGGACGAATGTTTTATACGCCTGCGAACCGCTGGCAACGGGATTTGATAATTATGTACATATAGTTAAGACCTAAACAAAGAGATTGGTACATAATATTCATATAAAAACATTGAATATTTAATTTCTTTTATTCTGACTTTGAAATGAAGCCAGTGCAAAAGGTATGAATACTTTTCCCGTCCTTAGTGTGTTGACACATTGTTTTTTCATCAACCCAGACCCTAATTGGTATACTAATTAGGTTCGTATACTAATCACAAGTAACCGCAAACCCAATTCCCATCTGTACAATGTTTTTTAGTGTCTCTCGCACTCTACCAAAAGTAAGCAAATAGAACGCTTATAAGCGTCTCCCGCTCTCGACCAACAGTATGTAAAAGTCAGTTTTAAGTGTTTCCCGCAAACAATGTGTTAAGATTGCTGCTACTACTAATATTTTATTTTCAGGTTTGATAAGCTGGGAGTAGAGTTTGTTAAGCGGCCAGACAGCGGTAAGATGAAGGGACTGGCTTTCATTAAGGATCCCGATGGCTACTGGATTGAGATATTCAATTCTAACACCATCGCTGAACTAACGGCTTGATTTTCTAATCACTACATCCCCAGTGTATCGAAATATTTTGTGAATTTGGATGGGAATAAACTATAGATCTTTTAAAACAATCTTCAAATTCTAATAGCGTTTCTCTGGGTGTTTTGGTACTTCATGCCATGAATACATCAGTCCAGATGATGAGTTCTCTAGAGGGAGTCAAAGATGTTGACAATATCAGAGTTGGAATTATAGTGAAAAGATGATGTGCTTACTACATACATAGTGCAACTTTACTGTACTACTTGTAGAAAAAATATCTCACCAATATTATTTTTGATATCATTGAATTCCTGATAATATAGATACACAACCGGTTTAAAAATGCTACAGTCCTCAGGAATAAAAGTGCTTACAAGTTATCGGCACTACGTAGTTAACGCCTTTATCTTTTCTCTGTATTTTCAACCCAAACAATCTGAATAAAATGTGGCTTAATAAGTCTCTCCCATAATATGAATGAATGTAAAAAACAAAAAAAAAATGAAGTTAAATATATATATCGCTCACTCCTTTCAATAACGTCTTAAATCAAAAATCGACCATTTTCAGTTGTGCATGTTTTCAGAATGCCCAAAAAATGTACTATATCCCAGCAAAAGAGGCATATTTTTAACTTAATATTTACCCGCTACAGGGCAGAAAGTGTTGTTTTTGCATTTTGAAGAAAAGGTATTGTTAAATTATTTTTTTTAAATATACTAAATATTTTTCAAATGGAGAAAAAACCTTCAGGTTTTACCTAAAAAGATCTGCTGCGCGGTAAAAAGTTCAATACGTGGCTTGATATTTATTTTTAATACATTGTGTTATATTCTTAAACTTAAAAAACGTTCTCCTGAAAAATCAAGTATTTTGATTTATGACGTTCTTTAAAGGAGTGAGCGATATTGGATGCAATGTATATGTAAATTTTTACGATTATTAACACTATTATTATTGAGATGCTCAACTGCAAAACTGGTGTCGCGGGTTCGATTTCCGCCGATAGCAAAATGAATTCAAGAAAGACTTATTTTCAATTGGTCTGGGTGTTTGTGGTGTATTTTTCACATTTACCTTCCCTATCCTGACCATCATCGTCAATAGAAATATGTGCAAAAAAAAAAACAATTAACTAAGTAACCAAGGTTTGTCCGCCCCCGTAGTGTAATGGTCAGCACGCTCGGCTACCGTTCTGGAGGTCCCGGGTTCGATTCCCAAGGGGGGTAAAATAAATATAAGCGATTTTTTCACTGTCATATTTATTCAATATTACCCTGGACTGGTACCTGAAGCGGAGGCCTGATCACCTTTCCTTCATGTGTAAACGATCAAGATAACACTGCGTTTATATGACGCAGTGCCCTATGCACCATTGGGTGCGGATGAGGGTTTTATTATATTATTATATATATCCTGACCATCCTACCCGCAGACAAGCATCTCAAATAGACGCTTTGCGGGTTATTCCTTTTAAAATAAATTTTAAAAAATTATTGGTGTAATTAAAACTTTTCATATCTTTAATCCCATCATGGCTCTCAAATCAGTTGGAACCTTTCCGCCATGCAGCGGGATAGTGACATATTTATTTATTATTATAAAAACTTATTTTTAAATTTTTCCGAGAACCATTATTTTTTATTACAATAACAGATAATGTTAGTTAAAAACCATTAAGATAATTCATTATCTACTCAAGCTTCGAAGAAAATGACATTTAATATACTTTGTAATTACTGCAAAACAAAATTTTTTACTGTGCAAACCCAAATTACTCTCCCAAACAAGATCCAGATATTTTGTTGGATTATGGCGGATGCTGAGATCAATACAGCCCAATTTTGTCATGTAATGGACTTTTCTCACGATGTGTTATTATTGGCTAATAAATTAATATGAAAAATCACAAGACTATCAGTAACATTTTTATTGAAATCTGTAGAGAAGGGAGATATTACAATTAGATATTTTTCTTGGCATTATTTCCAGAGATGTCAGCAGTATGAAGGAGATGTGTTTTTAAGCCAAATATGTCAATATGTAGTCGGTTGAAGAAATTTAAATTTGAATGTTGGGTACTGTGCTATGCGCTGCATAAACCGTGTGTCAAATACGCGATGGGCACTATTTAAACTGGCACAGACTGTGCCAACTGCAGGTAAAGACTTACTTCGAAAAAGTGCCTTACTTCAACCAAATCTAGACAGTTTTTTTATTAAAATTGCTCAACTATGTATTGCAAAGAACTGTCTGATAACTGATAATAATTTTCAATTAATATGTGTGTAGTGTTAAATTTGTAACTATGCTGTAATACTATGTAAGTGATTGGAGATTCAGTGTTTCAAGAAAGCAGTATAAGAGATATTTGATTTAAAAAGGATATTATACCTTTGAGACTGTAAAGGCCAGTTTAATTCTGTTAAAACAATATAGGAGAGCTTGAAATGTTACAATTTTATTTCATAGATGTCACTGCAATCAAATTTATATTTAAAAATATATTTGAACTCCTTTTCTTATTGGTTCATTTTACGTCTCCTGCAAATATTTATTTTACTATATAATAATAAACGTAACAGATCCCATTTGGAAGAATCCAAGCACCAAATTTGTGTGTTCATATTTTAAAAATGTTTTTAGGAATCTTCATGAATGCTTTAATATATTAAGATTTTTTATTATTGTTATACTATGTTTATTATTTTATAATTAAAAAAACAAAGATTTTGAATAAATACAATATATATTTGCATAAAAATATTTTTATTTCCCTATTTTATCGCTTTCCCAATCAAATCCAATCACCCGGCATGTGTGAATTTTTAATTTTATAGGAATCTGCAAACTCCCGTCACATTTGTGTATTTCTAATGCTGGCCATTGATTTTAAATGCGTGTTTTTTTATTCTAACATAACCATATTGATAATGAGCGGGACAATAAACTAATTTGCAAATGGCCCCCCGAGATGTTATCTCCGTTACTAAATGTTTCTCTCACCAATAATTGTCGGGTTGATTGGATTTGAATGCAAAACGAGCATTTGGGTATTAGTTTTACGATGGCAGAATAAACAACATTAACATAAAATGGCTGACATATGTCCATTTTGAAAGTAATTTCAAATTTATGTGCATAGTTTAACTCTCTCAGATCTGAATCAATTCTGTTGCAAAAGAAAAAATAGGTACTTTTAAAATACAATAGTGTTAGGACATGTTCGGGAACATGGTTACCGTAATTTCATTCAAGTGTGAATCAAAAACACTCATTCCTCACCATTTTTTAAAAATCATTAGGGAGTGTAAAATAACACATTTAAAAAGATTTTTTTATGATATTGTGTACATATTGACTTGTTTAAAAGTAGATTTAAAATTTGGAAAGACATTTATGAGAAGGAAAATAAAAATATGGCAAATTTCGCTTATTCTAATTGCAGGCAATGTTATGATTTGCAAATTGTTATCATATTAAATCGGTTTTAAAATCCCACCTTTTATTTATCTCATAATTTATATACCGCTGTTTTTGTGAAAAATCCCTCAAAGGTGTATATTTTTTTTCAAAATAATGCACCTATTGTACTGTCTGGTGGTTATACATTGATAGAAAATATGGTGTATTCCCGCAATATGGTAATAAAATTTCTGACAATTATTCTTAGAAAATAAGTAAGTAGGTGGAGGGATTTTTAATTGCTATGGCAATACCGATAGTTACTAGTAGGTACTTTAAACTCTCTTATTCCTAGTTAGTATTCAGCACAAGTCTTCAGTATACCATATTAATTATTTGAGAATATAGGACATATTGATGGTGATTAAGTTATTTTTGAGTTTTATAGATTTTTTAAAATTTCTTTCTGAATCTTTTCATGCTATTCAGTATACAATACACTGTATTATACTTCCCAAATATTTTTCCAATCGTTGTTAAACTTAAATAATAAGCAGCTGATCATCAAAGAATTAATAATTCAATTTTATTTTATTTTTAATAATAATTGTACATATTTTTGTACTAAATTACATATAAATTTTTTTTTCTAATGTTATCAGCCTGTTATTGTTTTAAAACTAACCAATCCCAAAGTGATCAAAATAATAACCAGAGTATTATGTATTTTTTATTAAATTTTAAATTCTTAACTCATTGGCTTTATTGCTTTCTGCCTTCTGCCTCGGGCGATATATTATGTACACATCCACTTAAGGCGATATATTATACATCTTCATGTAATAAAAAAGGACAGAACTTTCCCAAGAAGCTGATAGATTGGTAATGAAATTAGTAATTATGATTATATTTTAATACCAAAGGCACATTTGTTCTCATGACTAAATATATTTAAGACTGAACTTAGAACTAAAAAAATATATAAAATTGAAAATACCTCCATGAATATGTTCTATCCGATTATCTTGTCCAAAAGTGTCTTCATTCAACTCTATTCTATTGCAAGTTACTTAATAAATATACATTTTTCCAAGTTCAACAGTCCTGACAGAGTGTGTTCTGCTGGTAGCATTCCTTGTACATCATCATGGAACGTTTTGTGGCTGGCTTGATGAGGTCCGTTCATCGAGCTGATAACCATCCACAGGATCATTCCTGTCAATGTTGACAAAAGCCTTTCTCCCAAATATAGTTCATTAAGGCGAGAAACAATACTCCAGTGCGTTTATTTTCATCTCCACAATACATCTCCAGTGCATTTATTTTCCATCTGCCTCACTGTCCACATTTCAGCTTCATACTGAAAAATTTAAAGAACAAACACATCATGAGTTGAGATTTTGGGCTTCTTGTTATTCTTTTTTTTTGTAAAAGACAGAAACATCTTCTTCAGTTGTTATCTTATTGCTAGTGAATGCTTGGAGATTATGATACTCTCTGTAAAAATTACAGTATTATTTGCATAACCTTTCACCATTTCTCTCTACTCTATGGATTTTTAAATATATCAAGCTTCAAATACCATATAGCTATCATAAGTATTTTGTTATATAAAAAATCAGCTGTTAAACTGATTTAAGTGTACTAGCACAAAAAGTACCTTAAAATATACAGGGAAAATACATTATATGTAATCTATATATTTTTAAAAAGGTTTGGCAGATGATACTCTTTACTCGCGGGTAATTTATTAAACACCTGTACAAATTTAATTATTTTATTCCGTCATGATTGAAGAGTCGCCCCATCGCACTTGCAGCCCTTCCCCCTTAGTAACTATACGCAGTAGGTAACCACTAACTGCCCTCGGTATCGGTTGTCTAATAAAACGCGTAAACAAGCAAGTCTAGTGTGGAGAAGTGGCGATGCGATCACCGCTGACGGCTGATTACAAATAGGCCGCTATTACGTTTTGTTCCGCTGTTTTAACTTCGATTAATTTTATTAATGGCCCTCGGGGGCGCCGTACACTATGCACTACACACGACTAACTAGGAACGAGAGTTTCATGTACCTACTTGCAACTGCTAAGTCGCGTCACTTCGAATTGCGTCAATTTGAAGATTTACACTAATCGCTAAAATCGTTTTTTACTTGACAAGCGTTGACTCGATTCCATTCGAAAAAACTACTTACGTAACAATTAACTTTTAACATAACGATACAGACATACAGTAAAAACCGCATCGCCGTAATGTCATTCGTCTTCAACTGTCATAATACCACCTATTTTTCGTATAGGTGTCGCGGGTGGCATTTTCGGAAAATTATCGATATTTTTTATTCAATGTTCGTCAGGAATTTAAGGTACCTATTTAAATAAATTAGGACTAATAGCAAAAGTCGATTGTCAAATAAATAAAAGTATAGAGAAAGTAGAAATTTCGTGGAGTTAAGTTTTAAATTATATACCTATTTATTTTAATTCAATACACATCCGAATCCGTCGGGATTCGGCTACGATTTTTATTTGAACTTTTTCATGCATGGTTCCCGAGTTGGTCAAAAAGAAACAAATATGATTATATATGCTTGAATGTAGGATTCAGGGAATAATAATCTGACTAATCTGTGTATTTGCCTAGAATTTTCACTCATGAATTACATGAAATTTTAGTAACTTTAAACATAATCCATTCACGAATAGGTAAAGGCTTATAAAGTTGAAGCCATGTAAGTAGAGCCATGATAAGCGGTGTTGCATAAGCTCTAGCTAGATGTTAGAGTCCCTTGGACATTATGTATGCAAAAAATTCGGCCTAATCTCTTATTTCACATGGTTTTTTCATTGTAAGGTCGTAAAAACTGTTAACAATCTCATAAAATGCGTCCAACAAACGGTTCTATTATTTTTCTAGATTGACTTTTGAACTCGCACGCAAGGGTGAGGCATGCGTCGGACTGCGCTGGTAGTAGTACAGTGCCCGCGGTCAGTCGGGCGCAGGCGCGGGCGGTCAGTCCCGCTGCCCAAGTCCCAGGTCCCAGGTGGCGGTGGTGCCGACTAATAATTAAACACTATCACTCATCGCCACGGCTGTTTGGGTGGCGGTGCTGGCGACAGGGTTGCCACTTCACACACACAAAGCACACAACCAACAAATATAAAAGAACACCGAGTTTTGGTTTATTCTGAGAGAAAAATATTTTTTAAATACATAATGAATTTTGACATAATGAATCAATATTGAAGCTAGCATGCGTAGAATACTAAGGCTGTAAAAAATCGCCCGAATACTGAAAAAGAATACAAAATATGCTTCCAATCATAGCAATAATATATGTCTGAATCTTTCCTTTTATTTTTATGTGCTACGCTAACATCAATTTACTATCAGGCCCTAATACTGAATTTGTCCATGGTTAGGAGCGTTGGAACCTAAAATATATGACCATGTGTTATAGCACTGAACTAAAATGGCTTCGTTTCAATCAGCGCATAAATAAACAATCTCACCCATTACTTTATGATATTTTTCACTACCCCAATGCACAATTAAAAGGCTTTCTCCTACACCCGGATATGATTTAAAGAATTGTGTTTTGTAAATATGCAAACAAGATTTATTCCCTTTAGGGAATAAAAAAAAAAACACAAGTCAACGAACCATTTTTACTTTTATATGTTCATATTTCCAATCGCTTACGAATTCATCTAACTATTTTTATTTTTTTATTGATTTGGCGTTAATTCTCTCACAATTGCCATGTCAATAGATTCTTCCTTTCCCAGAAAATAAATATAAATGTACGTACCTACATGCCCCATTAACTATTGTATTCTCCCGTAAATTATTACTGCACTTGTTAAAACTATAACTTAAGTACCTAGAATTGTATAGCTATATAAGGACCGGCAGTCCATTTAATCTTCACATTCGTTTAAAAATGCCATAACTAGGCGAAACAATTGTCACAATATTCATTTTTTGAACATTAAAATACAGTAGACTCAAAAAATCTGTGTTTGATTTAACAATTAATACATCAACTAATTTCATTTTACTGTTTTCAATGTTGCCAGTGAAATAAATTAGTATCTATGTTCCACAATCTTCAAACCTTTAGTATATATCCCCAAAATTTAACAATAGTAGAGAAGGTTAGTAATTTGATTTTCGAACTACTATGGTTTAAAATTACACCCGAAAGAGATATTCCCATTTTTATTGCACAATAAAATATTTGCTATTGCTATAATCACCGAGAAAATGTGATTTAAAAATATTGAAATAATGAATAAAAAAAATTATGTATGCATTAAGGAATATATAATGTGTATTTATTTGTAGTATTGATAATAATGATTATTATTTAAAACCAAACTGTCATTACTTATAACAATACTATGCTACGTAGATAATCCAGATTTTGCAAATTTTGGATTTGATAGCCTTTAATCCGAACAATGCGAACGCTAAATTTTCTACCTTTATTTCTCTGATAATCCCGAATTTCGTGCTTCGTGGTGCGTTGTGACAACCCTGGCGTTGAGTTAAGAGGTGTGTTGTCTCAACCCACAACTCATAAACAACATAAATAATCATAATCGATCCGACCCCGTCCCCGTCCCCTCCTCCCCGCTCCCCTTCACACCCCGCTCGTTCTCGAATATTAAATAAATTAATAAACAAACGCATCCAAAATGGAAACAAAAAATGTATTCATAGCCCTATACAGAAGGGCTAAAGTAATGGACGAATCATTTAACACTTATTTTTAAGAAATTATGAATTATTCCATTCTTATAATAAGTGAGGAACAAGATTATGTAGATATCACATAGGATATTGATAAATTTTAAGTATCCGAGGAGATTTTCCGCAGTAGAATTGTTTTCTAGTTTGATAGTGGTTATTATTTACTATAATTTTAATTTTTCCTTTTGTATCAATTTGGTCCACCTCCGTGGTGTGGTTAGCGTGTTTAGCTACCGTGCTGGAGGTCCTGGGTTCGATTCCCTTGTGAAAATAAATATTAGTGATTTTACACTCAAATATTTATTTAATTAGCGCAGGAGTGTTCAGCTTCCTTTAATGTGAGTAACGATCAGGATAACATTATATCGTCAATACGATGCAGTGCCCTATGCACCATTGGGTGCGGATAAGGGTTTGAAGAATTAATTTACAGGTTAATTTTTATAAATATAAATAAATACATTTAGCATTATGTCACGACATTAGGAACATACGAACGGACGAACTTGTTTCCTCTGCTTCACATAGCTTGTCCCTAGAATCCCGCAAGCTGGCGCTGACACATTGCCAGCCTCTGGACCACCGAGAAAAGATGAAGCTCATCCTAACTGCCAGACAGGGTAGTGCATCTTAGTGTTTGTTTTTCCATGGAATAAATTGGATAATATTTAAAGATTTTTTTCGAATTAAATGAAGCAGTCGGACTTTTGTCCCGCTGTATAAGAGATCCCATAAATCGGGCTGTAATCATATGACGGGATCTACGTTTACACTTCGCTACAGTGTATGGTGCATGGTGTATGGTGTTCGGTGTGTGGTACACACTCCGGGCGAGCGCTAACCATTATTATCGTATCTCACACCTCTAGCTAACAGCCAACAGATAACTCTCCAATAAGTGATTGTTTGATGTTTTTACAGCCCAATTTTATCTTATATCTACGTCTTTGTATTTCTTCTCCTAGCCCAGTGCCAGTGGTCGGCGAACTTATTCAGATATCCAAATATGCACATTACAAAGATTTTTTTTTCTTGAGATAATAAATTACGGGAATACTCAATAAATGTTGAATACACACATAAAATGGATTTTATTCATTGACCAAAATCTTTCCAATGTAAGGTCTCCATAAAAACACTACTTACAACATTTTGAGTGTGTCCCAAATATGTGTTCACAAATCTGGATTATCTCCAATCATGGGAGTATTTTACATATAATTTTTTTGACATCTCATCAAAGATGAAGAAGAATATCGATATGAATATGGAATTCTTTTCATCTCACCAATAGATGTCTCTAGTGAAGTTCTAGTGATTCAAGAACAATGTTTCAAAATTGGTTCATATAAATAGAACTTTAATTAACCAAGAATTTGAGTAGTGTCGTTATTAATAATGGGTAGAATTGGTGAATGTTACACGTATTTTACACAAGATTAAAGTGATCACTTAACCAGCCTATGACGGTCGTCAGCCCCGTAAATGCCCAGACTTCCATATTCTTCTTCATCTTTGATGAGATGTCAAAAAATAATAAGAACACTACTTATTGCGAATAATGTCATTGCATCTCTTTTGTGAAGTAACTCTTTTACATGTCGTTATTTTTAGCATGTTTCCAGGTTCTCGTAATAAAACGATTTCTCAGTTTACTTTTAATAAGGGTCATGCTTCAAAAAGGTTGTTCGCATGAATACGTAGAGTTGAAGAGTCTTCCCGCGGATATTTGTACCGGAGCCCCAATTAAAACGTCAAAGAGTCGCATACGGCTCCCGAGCCACACTTTGCCAACCAATGTGCTAGCTAACCCGAGGGCTCGATATACAAGGATGAATTACTCACATTCCGTCAAACGTTACTTTGGCGATTCGGCCAATAGGTACATCAATGCATCATTGGGACTTTAAACGCCTGTTATTTGTAATAACAGGGGAGATGTGCCGATCTCGACCAAGAAGATCTAGGAGGTAAATACAATTATACGAAATTTTGGCAAGCAATATACAGATACAACACTGTATGATTAATGTTCAAATGGTGAAATACGAAACGAATGCACGGCCGAGATAAGCATGATCGATAAAGGTGTGTGCGAGAATGTGATTTGGGTATGGGTGATGAAGTGAGTGTAGCTGGAAATGAAAGCAGAGGAGGAACGAGAATAACTCGGCATGATCAAATACGTAAAATATTTGAAAGTGGACAGGTAAGGAGTCAAAATAATGCCGGTACGTATGAGGAGATGCATGAATATGGAATAAGTAAAGAATGCACGCAAATACTGAAAAATGTGGTGTTGTATCCTCTCTGTCTACCTCCGCACAATATGACGCACAATAGGAACGACAGAAAGAAACGTAACAGTTAACGAATTTAGTGTGAAGTGACAAAGAATTTAAGAATCGTACTTAAAATAGTTATTTTTAAAGCTAGTTAATTTTGTTAAAATTGTACATTTCTACCTCAAGGACATATTGGCAGTAGCTTGTCCAAATTACACAAGCTTGTACGAGTACGGGCAAGCAACCTCGAGTGCTTTAGACATTACTGGTATGTTCCTTTTCTTCATCTTAACTAACCACTTAACTGACGAGTTTTGGGGAGAAAATTTGCCGGTGCAAGAAATCGTCATCAATAAGTCGAAACAAGACTGTCCGAACACCGTTCAGGTTATTCAATAAAAACATGGGTAAATATTTAACTCTGGCAAAGCAGGACTGACAAGTCAGAATACTTGGCCGAGTCACGCTCGGACTAGTCAGGGAACTGGTTAAGTATGCCCAATATTTTTCTCCTAAATTTTCCTTACTCCACAGCAGTAACATCCTTACGGCATCTGTATCCTTTCAAGCATATTCACATTCTTATAACTTTAACTAAAGATTTCCAATAGCTTATTGCTTGAACTGTAGTATGACTTGAAATAATTGAGTCTGGTATCGTTTTCCAAAGATCGAACTGCCTTAGTATGTGGATATTCCCTGCCACTGTAGGGTAGGTACTGGGTACTGGGGATTGCAGCACTGTACCAGGTAACAGGGTAACAGGGTAGCAGATACCCCCTATCTCGTTAGCCGGTTGATTGCCCAAATTAAACTGTATCAGACGAGTCGCTTGTGGTGTTGCTATGGCGAAACGGCTATAAGGGAGGCGAATTCCCTCTACCGAGCGTGTTCAGGACTGAAAGTACCTATTGGTTGCCTTTACTTGAGAAATAACAGTTTAAATCACTCATGAAAGTAGTGTACAACATTTTCTATATATTTAGGCACGATCATGTATGTCAAATACTTGAAAGCGGTCCGGTTAGGAGTCGATATAATCGGCGGGTAAGTATGAGGAGATGCATGAACGTGGAAGAGGCGAAGAATGTTTGCAAAAGACTGAGTAATGTGGCATTCTATTCTATCTGCCTACCCCTGCGGGAAGCGGCGTGATGGTTAGTTTAGTTAGTTAGTTAGTTTTAAATAATAAGTATCTTTTCTTTCTCCACTCTACCATACATATTTTATTTATATTATTTTTTGACATCTCATCAAAGATGAAGAAGAATATGGAAGTCTGGGCATTTACGGGACTGACGACCGTCATAGGCTGGTTTAAGTGATCACTTTACACGCGTGTAACATTCACCAATTCTGCCCATTATTGACAACCACACTACTCAAATCCTTGGAAGTTCTATATATATATATGAACCAATTTTGAAGCATTGTTATTGAATCACTAGAACTTCACTAGAGACATCTATTGATGAGATGAAAAGAAGCTTTTAATTGAGCAGAAACTCTTTTATTAGTATGTGAGGTCCGAATCCTGGATTATAATCACACACGTGAGAAACGCCAGCAAATATCATTTTCATTTTTATTATTTAAGATTATAATTTGACCGGATAATTTATTTACAACATTTTGAGTGTGTCCAAATATTTTGTGAACAAGTATTTGGACACACTTAAAATGTTGTATTTTATTTATAAAATCACTGGTTTAGATGTTAAAATGCACGCGTGACTTCAATCTAGGACTGTAAGCCAGATTAGAAATGTGCAGCCGATAATGAATGGGTCAGTTTTTCCGCTCTGAAACGGTACATTACAAGGAAATACAGGATTTCGAGAAGAAGTGAGGGTGGTTTGTATTTATATTTTGCCTTCTACAACCCTAAACAATCTTGGCTGCCATTATATTCCTAATGGGGAGTATTCTAATTATCTTTTTAATGGAATTTTATTTACTAAACAGTTTTAACATTTTATTTTATCAATCATTATTTCTTAAATTTAAAAAAAGTTAACTTGTTGTTATTTTTTTTTTTAAAACGTAAAAACGGATTGACGCGTTTTTAAATAACAGTTTATTTGTGATTTTTAGATAATAATAAAATGTTTGTTTTTTCACCTGTACTAGCAGTTGAAGCATAGGACTGGTCACCTTGCCTTCGTGTAATATACAACCATGATAACACTGCTTCTATGTGATTCAGTGCCCTATGTACCATTGGATGCGGATAAGGGTTAGAATAATATTTTAGCAAGTCGAGATATGGAAAACATGTACATATTATGTTTTTTTTATAATTAAATATGAGGCCGTCAGCGCAAAAGTGGGCAATCCCTCAATTTTTCATATCCTGACTTACCTACTACAAATTATTTAAAACGTGCCAAAATTTAATGCAAATGATAAAATCCTATCTTTGGTGTATTAACTGGTACATTTGTCTCTTTGTAATTGAATAATAAAATCATTTACGTAAATTTTTACACATTTTAAATAAGTTGTAGTAGGTATGTCAGGACATGAAAAATTGAGGGCAGTGTTGCCATAAGCCAAACCAAAAAATCTGAATCAAACAGTCTAGAAATCTATATAAAATCTGTATAGAACCAATAACCCGAAATATAAAATTTCTTTTTAAACACATTTTCATCAATTTTAGGAATCAAATCCTTTTATATTTTTAGTTTGTAGCATGGATCATTGTAGTTGTTTTGGTAGTAATAATCCTTCCAACGTTTCAGTACTTATTATCAAATGTTAGTCATGCTCGAATCTATACATATTTTCGTTCATCGTAGTTGTTTTGATAGTAATAATCCTTCCAACGTTTCAGTACTTATTATCAAATGTTAATCATGCCCGAATCCATACATATTTTCTTTCTTCTGTTTTATCATATACTATGTCCAATTCCAAAAATGTGTATAAAACTAAAAGTACTACCTAAGAGTAAAATCTGTCATCTGTAACGGCAACCTAAAATCTGTACCAATACAGATAAATCTGTATCTATGGCAACACTGATTGAGGGTAAGCCACTTTTGCGCTGACAGCCTCATATATTCTACAATTTTTCACTTTTCTACTTAATAAATTTACGATATTCTTTTAGTATATATCCTACGTAGCATTTGCCACGAGGCGCAGGAAAAAAGGTAAAAAAGATAATAAATTTCTCCCCCTTTGGATGTTTTTTATCAGTGACGATACAGATTGTTAGTTGTAATGGGCGAATAATGGCTTCTATCTTCCATCGGCCGATGTGATCACCCCTCGTTCCGTCCTTCCCTCGACATCACTCCTTTCCTTTCCCGTAAACTGTGAACTCCGCATTACACAATTTCATTTCAAGTAATCACATTCACGATGTAGGTACCTACCCATCATACTGCAGTGCTCTGGAAACTGTGGACTCGGGAATTGCCATAATGCTAAAATGCAACAAAAAAAATATCATTACACTGAGTCCAAATATTGATCATCTAACCTTCACAAAATCAATGATCAATTTATTTATTGATTTGGCGTTTAATTTGTAGAACTCCATTTTAATTTATGTATTAATTTTAAATCAAACACATATTTTTTGAGTCTACTATGTTGTATTTTATTAACAAAAACACATAAAAAATTATATTGTGACAATTGTTTCGCCTTGTTAGGGCATTATCAAACGAATGTCGAATTTTTTATGTGTTTTTTTTTTAATAATATACAACTTAGTAGACTCAAAAAATCTGTGTTTGATTTAAAATTAATACATAAATCAATGATCAATTGTCAAAAATCACGTAATTTTCATTAAAAAAAAAAACAAATTAACACCCTTTTAAATTTTTATTTTAAATAGTCAAAACTTTCACGTTTATAAATTTTACACACACATGAGAAATGCCAGAAAATATCATTTTCATTTTAAATGCTTAAGATTTTCCGCTACTACATCGTATCATATTGCATTTAAACTTTAGGGTATTTCAAAAGAATTTGATAAGATGTCAAAAAATAATATGAAAATAACTCCTGTAATTGCAGATAATCCAGATTTTGTGAACAAGTATTTGGACACACTCAAAATGTTGTAAATAAATTATCTGGTCATTTTATAAATTTTATTTGATTGCATGTCATGAACGATTTTCTTTCATTAATTTTTTTGAATAAATATTGTAAAATGTGCCCTCGGCACAGGAAAACTTAACGAGGGCACATTATTGTAATTTATAATTGTGTATCAATAAATAAAAATTAAATTTATTCCCTGATTCAATAAATTGGTATTTTGTATTTTAAAAACATTATTAACTTTGCACTTTGGTAATATCTCTCCTTATCATTCATCATTCACTTTCTGTAATACCACACAAAAATTGTAAATCACGACTGCCAGTTTCGGAATAAGCATTCCATCGTCAGGTCAACTAATCCAACAATGCAGACTAGTCCAATAAATTGAGTTCAGGAAATCTTTGCCACGTGTCGAACCACATTTCCCATGTAAATGAGTTTCAACCCTAAAATACTAAACCTTCGTGAAAATTACGACTGCAATATGACGATTTTTGAAATTTGATGTTCCCGTCATTCCCGCGCCCCTGCTTCCCAGTGCCTTATGTATCTTTATTTTTTCATTATTACGTGATTTCTTAAATCCGAAGAATGTTACTATTACTTCTAAAATAAATAAAAGTTTTTGACTATCTTATTTCTTCCTATTTTATTTCCATCTCGTATTTTTTACGAATGTTTAGTAACATTTAGTAACAACAACAACAACAACAGCAACATTTAGTAACATAAACAACTCGTAGGATAGTTTAGTAATCTAGGGTTAAATTATTATTAGCAACATTTTGAATGTGTCCAAATACTTGTTCACAAATCTGGATTATCTCCAATAATAGGAGTTACAGTCTGTTCACAGTTATTTTACCTCTAGTTTTTTTTTTAATTATTTATTTGGCAGTATAAATAACTTTAAAAAAACTAGAGTTTAAATAACTGTAAGCATTTAAAAAAAAAAAATATTATTATTAAAAATAAATAAAAAAAAACCCAGAGGTAAAATGTGAACAGACTATATTTATCATATAATTATTTGACATATCAACAGATATGAAGAAGATTATTATAGACGTGATCATGAGTAGAATTGGTGAATGTTACAATTGTGTACAAGTGATCGCTTAAACCAGCTTATGACGGTCGTAAGCCCCGTGAATGCCCAGACTTCCATATTGTTCTTCACCTACGTTGAGATGTCAAAAAATAATATGTTAAATGATGAAAGGAAACACTTGTTTTTATACCACTTGAGTTTTATTAAAGACTTCTAGTTTCGGAAGCTATACTTCCATCGTCAGGTCTGAATAATAATTGATCACTTATTATTCAGACCTGACGATGGAAGTTAAGCTTCCGAAACTAGTAGTCTTAAATAAAACTCAAGTGGTATAAAAACGAGTGTTTCCTTTAATCATACTTATAATTTTTTATAAAAAGCTTTTATTGCAGAACCTCGATTGTGAAAAATTGGTATATCAAAATCGTAATTGACAAAGGGAGATAAGTACTTCTTCTTCTTCTAACATCATATCATTGTAACATGTCTTATGCCGAAAGTTAATGCCGAAACAATAAATAAAATATGTTAAATGATTATTTTTACGCAAGTTTGTGAAGCTCTGCTTTATGGTATAGTAGTACTAGAACGGGGAAACTAGGAACAGGGTACAGGGTACGGGGCGATACCGGCTCATGCCTTCCCCTCTCTATCCGGTGAGTAGGCAGAGAACGGCGCTCAGGAAGTTGCAATAACAATGCATTGTCATTTTATTATTACGATTATTGCATTATGTCATGTATCTACCGTCTACCGTCTCTCCTCAAGGACGCTCTACATCATATACATGGTGTTTTTTACGGTCGGAATATTTGTCCACAAAATGTCAAGTTAGAACATCCATAATTTATCAAGGATTCCAATTTTGTTGAGTTACGTTAAAATTCGTTTGACGTAGTGTAAGTGTGTCCACCTCCGTGATTAATGGTCTGCGTGTTTAGTTACCGAACTGGAGGTCTCGGTTTCGATTCCCATAATATTTTTGGCCTGAATAAAATACCCGCAATTCAACTTATAGTTGAATTTACTTTTAATACCACATATATATGACTATTTAGTGTATTTTGCTAGTATATATATATATATATATATATATATATATATATATATATATATATATATATATATATATAACGTTATAACCTTAATATGCATTTTAGAGTCAAAATTGTGTATAATATTTTTGAGTTAAAGTTTTTTGCCAGTACACCCACGGTATTTGTAATATAAAGACTCGTGCCCAAAATATATTATTGTCTATACTTCTCTCATCCCCCCCTCTTCTACCTTCTGCACCAGGCATTGCATGGGCAAGTGAAATCCTAATTGGCATTATCACCCTTTGGTGTAATGTAATCCAGTTTTTTCTCACTCGTTGTTTTAAGTATTTTTCAACCATTTTTAACTAATATCGATTTATTATGATGGGCAGTGGCTTTGGACGAGGACAATTTAAGCACATTGCCATCAACTCGCACGGAAGACCAAATTTAATGTGCTGAAATTCAGGATGTTCACGCTTTAGGGTAAGAAAGTAATTACATATTAATAAAAACAAACTATCTAACTAACTAACCAACACCCTGCTTCTCGTAGGGGTAGGCAGAGGGAATAGAACGCCTCAACACTCTCTCTATGCAAACATTCTTCGCCTCTTCCACATTCATGCATCTCCTCATACATACCTGCCGATTATTTGGACTCCTGACCTAACCACGCTCAAGTATTTGACACAGATCATGCCAAATTATTCTCGGTCTTCCTCTGCTCCTTTTTCCAAATACATTTGCTTAATTTTTTTTTAATGATATAAAAATGTAAATTTCTTTTATTTTAATTTTACTTGGTAAATACCACTTTTTGTTAAAATCCACTGTGACACGTGTTTAGACGCATTCCGAATCATCTTCAAACACTGGACAAACAGCTAAGTCTAAATTTTAGAGTTGCGTCCTTGAGATGTTGAAGGATGAAGATGGGGTAGAAGCTGTTCCTTATTTTTATTATTTAACAGTGGAAAATAGAAAATTAAGGGGAGGTTTTACTCGTTATCATATTGTTAATTGTAAGTTCATTATTATTTATAGTAATGTGAATTTCAATTGTTAATGTTCCCACTGACTAAAAATAATAAATAATCAATGAATAAATGGAAATGAGAAACAGCTCCTACCGCTTCTTCGTTCTTCAAGGTCTCAAGAACACAATTATAAAATTTAGGCCTCACATACGGTGTTTGAAAATGGTGCGGAATGCATCGAAACACGTGGCGCAATAGATTTTAAGAAACAGTGGTACTTACTAAGCAAAACTTAATTAAGAAAATTTATGTTAGGATCAGTTCAGATATCGCTCATTTTGTGCGACAATGACGTAATTACATTTTTTAAAACAAGTTAAATATGCCAAAATGTGCTGAAAGACCATTTCGTCACAAGAAACATAGACAGAATTGATTTTGTGGTGAAATTCTGCGAGATGGCGCGAGTGTCATTGTAGAATTGAGTAAAATGGCACCATTTCTGTTGCTACAACGTCCGAATGGCATCTCCTGTAATATTTCTAAAACTGTAATTACGCCATTGTTGCACCAAATGAGCAATATTAGTATCACTCTCCAAATGACTGTCAATCATCATGTAGATGTCCCAGGCGTCGCTTAATATATTTCATAAGTCGTCCATTCTATCCGCAGTTTCTTCTTCTCATCAAAAAATGCGACACATAAATTTCAAAATGTTTGCAAATAATAAATAAAAGTACACCCTGTATCTCGTGAACAATTTGTCAAGTAGCTAAATGGCGTGTCTTCACGAGGAGGTCACTCGCACAATGGCGCCTAATAACCGGGGTTAGTTAGCGCATTGTCCCGCTACCCGCCCCGCCCATTACTCCACATATTATTTATTATTTTACCCACCCTTCGCTCCTGTGCAGTTACCCCTAACTAGCTAACCGTCCATTATCACTGCATTGTGCGACACTTCTGCCCATACAATACCGACTTCCTCGAATCTTTCTTCCGGCAACAGACAGCTGATAAGTTTCAAAAGGAAAATAATTAGACGAGCGACGAACGTGACATAATAGCTTTATTAATTGAAGCCTCTCAATTCACTAGACACCTTAAAAATAGTAAAAAAATGTAACAATTTGATTTTAATTTTCTGACAATAGCTTTTTTAGGGCCCTTGACATCTTTATTCATTTGTATGTCTGAATTTTTATATTATTATTATTTTTTTCTTTGTTATACACATTTTTTATTCACTTACTTTTACTTATCTATTTCCTTTCCCAAATAGCAGTAATGTCCTGCCCGGAGCTTCTTCACTTGAGTCGTCTGTTTCCAGGGGCGTGCCTTGCATATTGGCAGCTGTCAAAAAAGCCGCTGCTGTCACTACATATAAAAACGCAACCAGTAGTACCAGCTTACCTTACTACCTACCTCTACTGCCTACCCTAGAGGTAAGTAACCAGCTTACCTTAATACCATTTTTACTGCCTACCTTAATTAATCATCTGTGCACGCGTCTGTCTATATCCCATCAAATATATCGCTCACTCCTTTCAACAACGTCATATGTATCAAAAATCATCAATTTTCAGTTGTGCGTGTTTACGGAATGCCCAGAAAATGTACTATATCCCAGCAAAAGTGGCATATTTTAAACTTAATATTTATCCGCTACAGGACAGAAAGTGTTGTTTTTGCATTTTGAAGAAAAGGTATTGTTTAATTATTTTTTAAAAAAACAAAATATTTTTCAAATGGAGAAAAAAATTCTGAATGAAAACATTCAGGTTTTACCTAAAAAGATCTGTTGCACAGTAACAAATTCAATATGTGGCTTGATATTTATTTTTAATGCATTTCATTATACTCTTAAACTTTAAAAACGATCTCCAGAAAAATCAAGTTTTTTTATATACTTCATATTATGACGTTGTTGAAAGGAGTGAGCGATATGCCAATCCTTTGTCTAAGAATCTAGGGCGAACGATTGATCACCTTGCTTTCGTATAAATAATGATGGAGTAATCGATCAGATGATGTGCCCTATGCACCATCTGGGTATGGATCGTCAAAGAAAAAACAAGATTTCTAAAATTGTCCTTTTTTTAAATTTCCTTTTCTGTTCGTTCATTTTTAAAACCATTTTTACATTTGTTTTATTTGATTATTTTTTTCTTATTTCCTTTTACGCACACAATCGCACTTATTTGCTTTCGTCTTTTTTTAATAATATCTCCCGATGCGATTTTTATTTTTTTTATTTTTTTATTTTTCCTCAGTTTATTTCTAATATCTGTTCATTCTGTTTTCGTACCTAAGAGCTTTATTCTATATTGCTTTATTTTTATATCTGTTTTTCTATCTTGATCATATTTTTATAGGCTATTTTTCCCTCTCATATAAATAATATGTTATATGTCTACTTCCTGCATCAATTTTTATATCTGTATCCCATCGTATATCATTTAAAAGCTTTCATTCGATTGATTAAATCAACATACGAGTACATATGTTTGACATGTTTATAGTACACTCCTAGATCTACACCTACAAATTAATATCGCCTTTTTCGAAAGCTATTTTTTAATGTTTAGAAAAAGAATAAATAAAACTATCAAATAATCTATGGCGCAATAAATAAAAGGCAAATTGTTTGATTAATAATTAAGAATGTGAAATAGAAATTCCTCGAAGTCCGTTTAGATTTTTTTTATTTAACGAAAGATAAACGATGATTCATTATAAATTTAGCTACTACATAAATATTTTGAGTCGAATCTTTTCGTTCTTCGTTCTCCGTCCGGGGGGCTGGAGAAGGCCATAAACTAAACCGCCAACGATTACAAGTCGCCACGGGAATATTGAATACTAATTGCTGATTGCCTTACCTACAGCTAAACCACCATTCGAGCAAACCTCTCTTCCCGCGGCGATCAGCCGGATTCGTGACGCGGATCGATTATTTCAAAATAGCAGTTCTTTCGAACGAACGAAAGGAATCGATTCGTGATTTTAAAAAAAATACCTGCACATATTTGAACTGACAAACTCAAGTTTGTACGCTTCAAAAATATACCTAATATTTTGAAGAGCTTAATGCAAGTGTACTGGTACACTCTTTCGTTTCTTATATGTTTTTGTGGTTAATGCATGTATATAAGAGTATAAGAAATTAGATTTCTAATTTTTTTCTTTGTCTTTGTCTCGTGGTTAGTGTCGCGGACTCTTAAGTCAGAGTTTCTGGGTTCGAACCTACTCTACCACAATTTGCCTATTTTTAATAATGAACCGCTTAGGTTCACATAAATAGTATGAAATTTGGGTATTTTTGAAAATAACACAAATATTTCTTTTAAAAACGTTCATGTACAAAAATTGCGTGTTTGTAATAAGTTCAGTCGAACGAAATATTCATGCGTTCGTAGTTATCAGTTTAAGTTTTATTTTCTAATTATAAAGTGTTCAAATTACACATTAACACCCTCCTTATCATTCATTCATCATTCACTTTGTGTAATACCACTTAAAAAACCCTACTTCATAACTAACGGTTTCGTTGATAATCATTCCATTGAAATTAGACTGACTACCTGATGATGGAAGGATTGTTCCGAACCCAGTAGTAACGAAATAGTGTTTTTTAAAGTGGTATTACAAAGAGTACGATAAATGATAAGGATAGTGTTATATTACCATACCACAAAGTTAACAATGTTTTTAATATACAAAACAAATGACACATTGTTTCGTCACCACGTTAAATCTAAACTACATAGTTAACGCGTTATCTCTTCGCTGCAACTCCAGCCTAGTGTGACAGCCAAACGATTTTTCTCAAAAGCAGGAGCCATTTTGTACCGATTCCTTTCGATCTAATGATAGAAATAATCGATTCTTTTCACCGATGAATCATAATGTTATCTATCATCGCCCGAAAAGAACCGGATTTGAAACGCCATAAATCACTATTAATAACCGAGCACCCTCATAAATATGAATCTCTCCGCCACGCTAACAGCAACAGTAACACCTGACGCGAGAATATTATAATAATTGCTGGGAATTGATTTCCCGAACCGATTTATTAATTACGGAGGTGTAGAAATATAAGTATAAGAGGTGGAACCGCAATTATGACGAACCTTTCCCAGTGTTTATCAACACGTTTTTATAACGACTCGTGTACATTCATATTTATTACTTACGAATTAATGAAGGGATTTTTTAATGACCGAGTAACCATCTGTCATTTAGGATCTACCTACATCGCGGCGCAATAAATTTAAAATATAATTTTAGTTGAATTTAAATTTAAATATTGGTTTCTCATCATCTCATCAGGGTTGCCGCAGCTCGCGGCTGTCCATTTTAGATTTTTCAACAAGAAATTTACAAATTGTGCGGCAAAGTGGTGGTATAAGGAAAGAGGGTGAAGACTAAATGCAGTCAAAATGCGATCTCTCAGTACTGCAAAACCATGTATGGTAAATGTTCCAATAGTGATATAAGGAAATAATGCAATGATGAGATAAGCGTCATCCACCAAATTAAAAAAGGTGTTTTGAGATGGTTTGGGCATGTAAATCGAATGATAGAAAGAAAGAATAGTGAAACAAGTTTATGTGGCGAATGTTGTTGGTAACAGAAGCAGAGGAATACCGAGTAAAACTTGGCATGATCGAGTATTTCAAATCGGCGTGGTCAGGTCAGGAGTAGGAATAATCGGAGTATGTATGAGAATATGTATGAATGCGGAAGAGGCGAAGGCTGTGTGCAAAGGCAGATTACTATCCCTGAGGGGAAGCGGCGTGATGGTTAGTTAGTTTGTTAGTTTAGAAATTTACAAATGATATTTTCGACTGTATATTTTATCAGGTTGGGCAGTTGGTTTTCTTTACATTTTTCTTTCAGTCTATTGTGAAATCCGTTCCTTGTGTCCATACTAAAACATCTTAATGTACAATTGGAAAGCAGAAAAAAAAACACCGCTAAAGTAAAAAGACTTCTTATATAGCGATTGTGGACTGTTTCACTCGGTAGAAATATCGAATATAACGTACTATACTATAATGGAGTCTCTTTTTGTGCTTATAACAACACATACTCGTATACAGTTAATAATTTTATGCGTTATTTTCATTAAAAAAATTAGCTTTCTCAAAAATGTAAGTTTCGTAAGTTGGCAACAAATTTCGTCACCGGAGTGATCCACTTATTCTAATATTGGTAATGCAACAGGTGAAATGTAAAGACTCATGCCCGAAATACAGTGGCACCTCTCGTAACGAGCATAATTCGTTCAAGAATCTTACTCGTTAAGCGAAACATTTTTTTGTTTTGACCCGGATCACAAGTGAATGTCGTGAAAAAGACACTTGCCCTTTCTCTGTAACTCGTTATAATGCGAAATGTCCTTTGGAGCAACTTTTTAACTTTTTTACTCCTTATGCGAATTACTTGTTATGAGAGGTGCTCGTTATGAGAGGTTCCACTCTATATTATTGTCTATACTTGACTCATCCCCCCCTCTACCTTCCGTATCAGGCGTTGCATGTGCAAGTGAAATGCGACAATCCGTATTTGCATTATCACCCTGTGGTGTAATGTAATCCAGTTTTTTTTTTCTCTCATTGTTTTAAGTATTTTTCAACCATTTCTTATTTTATTTCTATTTATTATGATGGGCAGTGGCTATGGACAAGGACAATTTGAGCATATTACTACAACTACATCGCGCCTAAGAAAATTTGCTGAAATTCGAGATGTTCACGCTTTCGGGTAAGAAAGTAATTACATATTAAAAGCTAACTATCTAACTAACTAACCATCACGCTGCTTTCCCCGCTTCATCGGGACACAATTTTATGTGGTTTCACATTTTCAATAAATTTCGCTACTTAGTTAAAAAAAAAATGCTTAGCAAGAGCAGATCTGTCAGGAAGCCTAGATGCTTCTGTATCAGATCTGGGCATGCGGTGGGACAGCTTTCAATGCTTCCCCCGCAGGGGTAGGCAGAGAGAATAGAGCGCCACGCCAAGTTTTCAAGAACCGGTTTGCCCTTTAGGTAGTACCTCTACCCCATCCCCCTATAAAAAATAGTTTTCACATTTATTTATTCAATTGTTTTTTATTCTGCACATAAACAGAACATTCACATAACAACTGAGAATGCTCCAATACATGATCTCAATCGGAATATTGTGTGACAACAAAAGGTTAAGGACCGGTTCGACGAACTGTAAAATTTTTAGTCACCGGTTCTAGCGAACCGGTGCGAACCCGTTGAGTCCCACCACTGTATTTAGCCTTGTACATATTTAGTATACATTTAACCCTGATGATAACAAGGTTCTTGTCGAAACCGGTTGGAGAGAAAATGTACCAATGAAAAAGTGGTTAAATAGAATAGTGGTTCTAGTGATTCAAGAACAAGGTTTCTAAATTGGTTCATATATATATATAGAACTTCCAAAGATTTCAGTAGTGTGGTTGTCAATAATAGGTAGAATTGGTGAATGTTACACTTGTGTAAAGTGATCACTTAAACCAGCCTATGACGGTCGTCAGCCCCGTAAATGCCCAGACTTCCATATTCTTCTTCATCTTTGATGAAATGTCAAAAAATAATGTTAAAAACAAAGTTGTCTTATTTTATAAAGTTTAAGAACTAAGTAACTAACCATCACGCCGAAATAAGAAAGGACTTAAAGTAATCGCTGTTAATTAAATTTATACAATATTAATATGCTCACACCAAGTATGCGTCTGGGTCTAGTAGTTTATACGGAATAAATATTAGACAAATGAATTAATGTTGGGAATAATTCCAATATCGACAGCCCCAGCCAATAACAATTAGTCAGCGAGTGTGTGTGCGAGTGCGTGGCTGTGTGCGTGTGTCCGTGTGTCCGTGTGTCCGTGTGTCCGTGTGTCCGTGTGTCCGTGTGTCCGTGTGTCTCGCAGGACTTGTAGTGTAATAATATACATTTTATATTATTATTATCAAATCTTACATCGTCAATTATCACAGTTTCGTGTTCCGAGAAGATGCTTATCGAACGGTGTAGGACTACCACAGGATGCCCCGAAGGTTGTTAGCCCCTGCAGTGTGAGGTCTCCGAGCGAGGAGTGTTGATGAAATATTGATCTCAACATTTAATAAATAAATTGAAATGGAGTTCTACAAATTACACGCAAAATCTATAAATTAATTATACTTACTTATATATTTAATATTTTTATGATTCTGATATTTATTGAAATCATCTGTATTTTATCAATGACATTATCCTCCTAGATCCTAAAATGGCATTGGTAACCACTATAACTTCAACTTCTCCGTCATCTAATATCTAAAACAAGCATATTACATTATTTGACCCCAAGGGTATCATCATAGGATTAATTACCTTATATACATATGTAGCTAATCCTTTTAGCAGTCTAAGTTACACAAGCTAGTACGACCACAGGTATGCAACCCTGAGTGCCCTAGCTATTACAGCTTTTCTCATTTTCCTACCTAACGTTCCACCTTCATTTCTTAACTCATATAACAGTTGTTCGATATAACTCATATAACGTGTCTTTCGACCAGACTTCCTTCATTTACGCCATCTATATCCCATCAAATACGAGTATTGGATTTCAGTTTTAGACTGTCATTTCTTGGAGGGACTGCATTTTATATAATAAAATAACAACTTCGACATATATTGTATTTGACCAGTGACTGGGTTTTGTCATCACCGACACCATCAGACTAGTGATTTTGAAAACAACGAAACCTGTTTAAAAAATGTATGTGGAAAAAACTATAAAGATGTTACTTTATTATATAAAATACGAGCATGTTGAAAAATCCTAGATCCAAGAATATTCAGAGCAAGATCGACCACCTTCACATTCTTGTAATTAGCCATTAAATTCATGTAATGCAAATGTATTTATGTAGCTGTTCTGTGAAATTTACAAAATAATTCATTTTTAATTTATGTTAGTTAGTGAATACCATTATTTCTTAAAATCTGTTGTGACACGTGTTTCGATGCGTTCCGCATCATTTTCAGTGTTTGAAAATGATGCGGAATGCATCGAGCCACGTGTCACAGTAGATTTGAAGAAATAGTGGTATTTACTAAGTAAAACATTAAAATAAAAATGGATAGATTTTACCACAAAGTGACTGCCGAATCAATTAATGAAAATAATTAATAATGCAGCTAATACCTGTGCATCAGTTAGGCGCGGATATAGATAGAGTAAAAAAGTCGATAAATTAATAGTAAAAAGTGTAGATATTTCCACGTCACCCAGTTCCCAGTTCCCAGTTCCCAGCGGGTCGGCCATTAATGTTTATGCGTTGTGTTCCCAACACGTCACTTGACAGTATTTATACTGCCAGACCTGCAGAGCTCACAGTCTCACAGCGAGACGAGTATAAAGCCATATACACACTGTACTGCAGGACTCGCTATACGCGGTCTTGCCTATCCGCGGTGCCACAAACTCACTCTCCTCTCAGATAACTCCAAATTGTTCTTTTTCTTCTTCTCATGCCACCCTATCGGAAGTTGGCGACCATCTCCTTAAACTACACACGATCCCGGGCCATCCTGCTGAGGGTTGCTGCCTCCGGTATTCTAAAATATTGTCCAAGATCATTGAGCCATGTTGTTCTTTTCCGACTACGTAATGTAATGGTCAGCGCGCTCGGCTACCGTTCTGGAGCTCCCGGGTTCAATTCCCAGGGGGGGTCAAATATGATTTTTATATATGATTTTTTCTCTCTAATATTTGTTCAATATTACCCTGGACTGGTACCTGAAGCGGAGGCCTAATCACCTTTCCTTCACGTGTAACGATCAAGATAAAACTGCGTTTAAATGATGCTGTTCCCTATGCACAATTAGGGTGCTGATAAGGGTTTGAAGAAGATGTGCTTTTACGCCCTAAGTCCCGTCTACCCTCTATCAAAAGCTGTGAAAAAGGTCTCTGTTTTAATCTGTCATTATAGATATTGCCATAAATTTTCGAATTTTTTTACTACACGAAAAATTGAACATTTTTATAGATCAAAACGATGTTTGTTCATCTAATGTTGGTTAGAAATTGAATGTACATAGTTCAATAAACAGGAACTATTCAATGGAAAAATCGGAGACAAACCGACATCTTGGATAAACGAAAGCATTAGGATTCCAGAAATCATTCATGTTTAATCTGGTTAGAAATATTGTGAAATATCATTCGATTCATGTCGATTTTACGTGCTGACATTACTAATAATTAATAAATTGAGTATTCAAATGCTCTTGTGGCTGAAGTAGGGAGTAAGGTAGCCATCACAGTTTGTTTTTGTCTTCGTTTTATTGAAGGCTCATATTCATTTAGCATCGCTTATTCTACACATTAAGATTATTGTAATAAGCGTTTCATTTCCAAGAACATTTTTGATGACCTGTTTTTCGAAATATATTCTCTTTTTATAAAAAATACTGAACTAACTAACTAACTAACCATCACGCCGCTTCCCCGCAGGGATAGACAGAGAGAATAGAGCGCCACACCACTCTGTCCTTGCAAACATTCTTCGCCTCTTCCACGTTCATGCATCTCCTCATACATACCCGCCGATTGTTACGACTCCTAACCTGACCACTTTCAAGTATTCGGCATACCTGATCGTGCCATGTTTTTCTCCGTCTTCCTCTGCTTCTTTTCCCGCTAACATTCGCCTCATAAATTTGTTTTACCGTTCTTTCCTCACTCATTCGTTCTACATGTCCAAACCATTTCAACATACCTTTATCAATAATATTTGTGTTATATTCGTTGTTTTTAAAATTTATTTATTAGTCATTATAATGACGATAATAATTTTCGATGATTTATACATATAGCGCTATTTTCGTAAAATACTCCTAAAGGGCGTTCCAAGGTTTTATGTAAAATATTACCTCTAAATGTAACAGAATAAATGGGCGATTCTAGACATGTTTTCCACTTGAAATGTTCATCAATTTGTGTTACGAAAATCTGCTAGATTGAAAAAATGTAAAATCATAATATCGCTCACTCCTTTCAAGAACGTCATAAATCAAAAATCGACAATTTTCAGTTGTGCATGTTTTCGGAATGCCCAGAAAATGTACTATATCTTAGCAAAAGAGGCATATTTTTAACTTAATATTTACCCGCTACAGGGCAGAAAGTGTTGTTTTTGCATTTTGATGAAAATGTATTGTTTAATTATTTTTTTGAAATATACTAAATATTTTTCAAATGGAGAAAAAACCGTCAGGTTTTGCCTTAACAGATCTGTTGCGCAGTTAAATGTTCAATAAGTGGCTTGATATTTATTTTTAATACATTGTATTATATTTTTAAACTTTAAAAACGTTCTCCTGAAAAATCAAGTTTTTTGATTTATGACGTTCTTGAAAGGAGTGAGCGATATGTATATCTTAGTAAGCGAATGTGATATGCTATTCGATGCGTATTGCCAGAATAAAGTAAAGAGTAAGATTATATGGCCGATTAGCAGCGACCGGTGACCGGTGACCAATGACCAATGACCGGTGACCAGTTGCCAGTTGGTCGAGTCGAGATGTTCTTGAGGCCATGTCGCATCGCGTGTCACCGCTGTTTGGGAGGTCTCATTGTCTCTCGGCGCCTAGTTCACTATCTTATCCAACACATCTCCAATCTAATGTTTTCTGCACACCTTCTAATATTTCTTACTTAATTAGACTTCTGGTACAATTAGTTATTGTATTTATTTCGATTGGCAGTGACAAGGATATCGAAAGCTTTGGGATACAATTTTGTTTCTATTATCAATCAATATTGCAAATTAGTTTTTTTTAATGCTTTGCAAGAGAAGACTGTCAGGAAGCCTAGATGCTTCTGTATAAGATCTGGGAATACGGTGGGACAGCTTTCAATGTGCAATTGGATCTTGTCGAACGTGCGGCAAAACGATGTATGAAGATGTTCAATAAGGAAATAATTCAAGCTGAGATAAGGATTATCGATAAACTTAAGAAAGGTGTATCGAGATGGTTTGGACATGTGGAACGAATGAGTGAGGAAAGAACGGTAAAACAAATTTACGAGGCGAATATTGTTGGAAAGAGAAGCAGTGAAAGACCACGGAAAACTTAGCATAGTCAGATATGTCAAATACATGAAAGCGACTGTCAGTCAGGAGTCAAAATAATCGGCGGGTATGTATGAGGAGTTGCATGAATGTGGAAGAAGCAAGGAATGTTTGCAAAAACATTGTGGTGTGGCGTTCTATTCTCTCTGCCTACCACTGCGGAGAAGTGGCGTGATGGTTAGTTTTAATTTTATTTTTACTAGGTAAATACTACTACTACTACTACTACCATCACGCCATTTCCCCGCAGGGGTAGGCAGAGAGGATGGAACGCCACACTTTTCTGTCCTGACATACACTTCTCGCCTCCTTTCTATCCATACATCTAGTCATACATGCCCTCCGATTACGCAGACTTTTGACACCGCCAGATTTTAGGTTCTGATTGATCTGATCGTGCCAAGTCTTTTTCGGTCGTCCACGTTCTGTTTTCCCTCTCACATTCGCCACATATATTTTCTTAGTCATTCTCTCGCTATCCATTCGCTCCACATGTCCATACCACCGCAAAGAGCTCTTTCTAATCTTTTCAATTATTCCTCGTTCAGCCTTACATTCCTTTCTTATATCTTCGTTTTTAATTCTGTCATACAATGATTTTCCACACATTCGTCTGAGGGAGCGCATTTCAACAGCGTTCACTCTGCTTTCATCCTTCCTTTGCCAGTTCCATGTTTCGCTTCCATACATTAGTGTCGGTACTAGCACGCCGTTGTGAACCGCTAGCTTGGCTTCCATGGACATATTCTTATTCCCAATCACTCTGTTCAAAGCACCATTTATTCTATTCCCTGCATTCACTCTTCTCTCAATATCCTTATCCACTTTTCCATCCCTTGTGAACATGCTTCCTTGATATAAAAATTCGCTAAATTTAGTTAAATAAGTAAATACTTATTTTCTTAAAATCTATTGTGACACGTGTTCCGATGCATTCATTCCGCGTTATTTACACCATATTGATGGAGAAATTATGCGGAAGGCATCGAAACACGTGTCACAATAGATTTTAAGAAATAGTGGTATTTACCGAGTAAAATTAATATTAAACATGAATGGATTTCACAAAGTGACCGAATCAATTAGTGAAAGAAGAAATTCATTTGATTTCGATAAATTAAAAAATATAAATAAATTAACGCAACGGGCAGAGACAAAAATTTACATCATATAAAATTAATGATATAGTCGTAAAGCGAAAGAAACGAATACCTCCTTTGTTCTGTATTAATATGGGAGTAATTTATTAATATTTTAAACGTAAATTATTCATTTAGTTATTACTTGTTGTAACTCGATACGGTCGAGGAGAGGTACCCACCCGGTACCCACACTGGAGCAGTGTGAGTATAGAGTAGCGATCGACAAACTTTCTCAAAAGTTTCTATACTTTGTGGACGATGAGATAGTAACCCGCGAAGCCCCGGTGTTGGTGGCTTGCCTACAGGTCGGAAAGGGGGAATGAAGAAGAGAGTTAGACAAATATAAAAAACAACACAAAGGCCGTTTGAAGCAGTGAATTTCATGATTTCTTTTGCCAATATGGTTGTCATTTTAAATGATGCTTTCAAATGGAAGTTGAAGTACCTAATAAAAATATGGGTAGTATGGCAATGTGATGGTTAATTAGTTTAAAATGTTAAGATTTTTTTAACTACTACTACTACTACTACTACCATCACGCCGTTTCCCCGCAGGGGTAGCCAGAGAGGATGGAACGCCACACTCTTCTGTCCTGACATACACTCCTCGCCTCCTTCACATCCATACATCTAGTCATACATGCCCTCCGATTACGCAGACTTTTGACACCGCCAGATTTTAGGTTCTGATTGATCTGATCGTGCCAAGTCTTTTTCGGTCGTCCACGTTCTGTTTTCCCTCTCACATTCGCCACATATATTTTCTTAGTCATTCTCTCGCTATCCATTCGCTCCACATGTCCATACCACCGCAAAGAGCTCTTTCTAATCTTTTCAATTATTCCTCGTTCAGCCTTACATTCCTTTCTTATATCTTCGTTTTTAATTCTGTCATACAATGATTTTCCACACATTCGTCTGAGGGAGCGCATTTCAACAGCATTCACTCTGCTTTCATCCTTCCTTTGACAGTTCCATGTTTCGCTTCCATACATTAGTGTCTGATTTTTTAAAAACTTTATTTATTTATCTTTAATCATAACCTACAATCTCTCTACTTTACATAATTATTGATAAGCCCGGGGCTTTTTTCCATGTAACGCGGTGGAACAACGTTCCGGCATCTTTTTTTCACGGACATTTTTTTTTCAATATAAATTAGACGAAACAGTGTTTACGCTTACGTAATTACAATTTGTATTTTTATAATTCGTCAAAATGATAGAAAAAGTTGCTTAAAATTTTATTTAAATGATACTTGAATATAATTTGTTTCAGTAAATAGCCTGACATGAAGTTCTGGGACTTTTTTTTGTTAAAAAAGCCCTGGATAAGCCTACAGGACAGCAGGACAGGAAAATACCTTGCTAAGCCGCTTGAGCACTACACGGAATTTTCCAGCAGTCCGGTTTTGAAAAATATAAGCGACTACGATAGTTTAGCGTGATCGAATTTACGCGCAACGCGTTCACGCACCGATCAAGAACACCAATTCGAAGAAAAATGGACAAAAGCACAAGCCAATCCAAGCCAATCATCGTTTTATCACGCTAACTGAAATGCCGGACGGTAAAATTCCGTGTAGTGCACAAACGCCCTTAGAACTCCACCTACCAATCCGCTCATGGTCTATCTCTACGTATACGCTCCAACAACCTAAGAAGGTACAAATCTTAGCCACCAACGTCAGTCTGTTATTGGTTGGTTTGAAGATGATATCGCTTTATAGCAATAAGATCGTCAATAGAAATATGTGCAAAAAAAAAACAATTAACTAAGTAACCAAGGTTTGTCCGCCTCCGTAGTGTAATGGTCAGCACGCTCGGCTACCGTTCTGGAGGTCCTGGGTTCGATTTCCAGGGGGGGGGTAACATAAATATAAGTGATTTTTTCACTGTAATATTTATTTAATACTGGATTGGTACTTGAAGCGGAGGGCTGACCACCTTTCCTTCATGTGTAAACGATCAAGATTACACTGCGTTTATATGAAGCAGTGCCCTATGCATCATTTGGTGCGGATAAGGGTTTCTTATTTATTTATTTATTAAGTAACCAAACCTCAGGAAAATGTAAATAAATTCACTAGTAACTGTAATGATCACATCATCAGAAGAAAGATAACGTCTATCCACATTCTATATGTCGTAATTTACAAAACTTTAGTTAGCCGTTGTAAGATGCGCCATCTGATGGAGAAGGATTTGTGATTGCAGTGACCTGGTCGCCGGCAGCTGATGTACGATGGAAGTGGACCAGGTGGAGTCCCGCAGGACTCTCGTTACCAGAACCAGAAGAGGATGGCGCAGAATCTCTGCAAATAGAGAGGACGTCCACCGCGTCACTGTCTTCCTGACGCCACCTAACCAAGAGGACGAGGATCAGAAGAAAAAACTATGTAATTATTAGACACTTATGAATGATAACCAATTTATAATATTTTAAGTATGTCCAAATACTTGTTCACAAATCTGGATTATCTCCAATAAGGAGTTATTTTTACATTTTTTTAACATCTCAACATAGATGAAGAATAATTAGGAAGTCTGGGTATATACAGGGTTTATGAACTGTTTATTGATTTGGCGTTTAATTTGTAGAACTCCATTTTAATTTAAAATCTGTGTTTGATTTAAATATTAATACATAAATTTATGAACTGTCATGGGCTGGTTAAGTGATCACTTTACATGATTGACAAACACCCTATTCAACATTTTGGAACTCCTAGAAATGTTCTTCTCTGGTCTCAATCCTATGGATCGGTCCGCAATAACAAATGACATCTCCTTCGCCATTCTGGTCTTTATTCCGAAACCTTCTTCAGCTCCTCATACGTCGAGCGGCCCATGTCCTCGTATAAGTCGCTTAGATATTGGTCCATTTGAAAAATATTTGATTTATTAAAAAAAATAATGAAACAATACATTTTCTCTAAAATGCAAAAACAACACTTTCTGCCCTGTAGCGGGTAAATATTAAGTAAAAAATATGCCGCTTTTGCTGGGATATAGAACATTTTCTGGGAATTCCAAAAATATGGACATCTGGGCACAACTGAAAATTGACGATTTTTGATTTATGACGTTCTTGAAAGGAGTGAGCGATATGTATATGATAATATGTGACGCCTTTCGTCTTATTAGTACATTATCAATGTTACAATGTCGTCATAAGAGGAAACGCATCACATATTATCATATACCTATGATATACTTATTACCCAACAATTCAATATGGAATTCTGCCATTACAGTCTGGAGTTACAATAAATAAGTTATTTATCATATTATTTTTTCGTCAACTCAACATAGATGGTCTATGACAGTCGTAAGCCCCGTAAATGCCCAGACTTCTATATTCTTCTTCATCTATGTTGAGATGTCAAAAGAATGACAACCAAATTTACTACATTAATTTCATGAATTGATTCGGCAGTCACTTTGTGGTAAAATCTGTCCATTTTAAATTTATGTTTTGAATACACAATAGATTTTAAGATACAGTATTTACTACATTAACCTGGGCGTGTGAAGTACTCACTCTTGTTGGCGCTATAATGGCGAAGTGCCCTTGGAATAATAAGGGAAGTTGGCGCACGGCATAGGGCCTCTTGTAGCCCCCTCCAGCGCCCCCTCGTCACCTGAATCTGCATTGTGCGGTACCTGAACTCGAGTGTGTATTATATTTAGTAAGTACTAGAAGTCACTGAGCAGTGAACACAAGCGCCGGCGCATATCAGTCATTTTTACATAAATATATTTTTGCCGACGTTTTCTATATGTACATACTTATAATATAATAAATATAGAAAATGCATTACATATTATGTAATGCATTTTCTATATTTCTTTTATCTGCACCTATGCCACTCCGTAGAAAAAATAGGATAGCGTTATTTCAATCAATTACAATGTCATTAGAACTAACTAACTAACTAACTAACCATCACACCGCTGACCCGCAGGCAGAGACATTCTTCGCCTCTTCCACATTCATGCATCTCCTCATCCCCGATTATTTTGACTTCTGACCGGGCCGATTTCAAGTATTTGACATACCTGATTGCGCCAGGTTTTCCTCTGCTTCTTTTTCCAACTACATTCGCCTCATAAATTTGTTTAACCGTTCTTTCCTCACTCATACGTGCCGCGTGTCCAAACCATCTCAACACACCTTTCTTAATTTTATCGATAATACTCATCTCAGCCTTGCATTCATTCCTTATTTCATCATTCGAACATCTATCAAACATTGTTTTGCCACACATTCGTCTGAGGGATCGCATTTCGACTGCATTCAGTCTGCTCCATGCTTCGCTTCCATACATAAGGGTTGGAACCAGAACTCCGTTCTGTACTGCCAGTTTAGCTTTCGCTGATAGATTTCTATTTGCTAAAATTGATTTTAGTATACATAAAATACGAAAGCGGCCGGGTCAGGAGTCGTAATAATAGTCGGGGATAAATGTACGAGGAGATGCATGAATGTAGAAGAGGTGAAGAATGTTTGCAAAGACAGAGCGGTGTGGCGTTGGATTCTCTCTGCCTACCCCTGCGGAGAAGCGGCGTGATGGTTAGTCAGTTACTAAGGAGAGAAGGTCCTGCCTTATCATGACTCGGTTCTCTCTAACTGCTAACACGACAAATCACCACCTTCTGGCGGCATTGTACCCCTAAACTAAATGTAATACGTTTATCTCGTCATCTGTGCAACTGGTGGAAAATATGCCTCCCATTCTCCGGCCATTGTGCCCTGTATCCAAACTACACAATCCTATTGTATTTGCTACCTACATTCATATCTAAGTGCAGGGCGTTTACCTAAAATTTAGGAAGCTTAAAAAAACAGTGCAAGGGAAAGAATCATTATTCCTTTTTATTTATTGACTTGGCGTTTAATTTGTAGAACTCCATTTTAATTTGTGTATTAATTTTAAATCAAACACAGATTTTTTGAGTCTACTAAGTTGTATTTTATTAACAAAAAACACATAAAAAATTATATTGTGACAATTGTTTCGCCTTGTTAGGGCATTATCAAACGAATGTCATTGACATTCGTTTGATAATGCCCTAACAAGGCGAAACAATTGTCACAATATAATTTTTTATGTGTTTTTTGTTAATAAAATACAACTTAGTTGACTCAAAATATCTGTGTTTGATTTAAAATTAATACTTAAATTATTCCTTTTTCCCATTACACAGAACATAGTACGGCTGTCCAAACTTAAAACACAGTAAGTCTATTTAGTCCTTAGAATCTACTTAGTCCAAAAATGCAAAAAATGTCCCTTACTGTGTTTCGAGTTTGGACAGCCGAGTATCCGAGATGAATTCCTAACCAGGTTGATTTAGCAAAGTCAAGTTTCAAAATTATTTTCAATTTTTTGTTGTTGCTCGTAACCAAATTCGTATGGCTCTGAATAATTGTTTTCACTAACCGCAGGTGTAGGCAGAGAGAATAGAGCACCATACCACTCTGTCTTTGCAAACATTCTTCACCTCTTCCACATTCATGCTGTCTTCATATATACCTGCCGATTATTTCGCCTCCTGACCTGACCACTTTCAAATGTTTAACAGACCTGATAATGCCAAGTTTTTCTCGGTCTTCTTCTGCTCCTTTTTTTAATTGCGCAAACCTACCCGCGTACTTGCGCAATCTATTTAAGGTAAAGCAGTCACGTGTAGTCGGGCTGTTAGCATATGATGTCAAAATTAGATCTTTTTCTCCCACAAAATATCTTCGCATAGTACATATTAGATTGTATTGCAGAACTAGATAATAATGATGATCGCATTTAGGAGCCATCACGCCCTCCCGGTGCTGGTGACTAGCGACAGTACCCTGTGACATCTTGTTTGGTTCCTTTGTGTGACACTTCCTTTATAAACACCGTGCAGCGTGCACTCTATAACGACCCCTAACGAACATCCCCAAACTGTTAAAGTACCTAATTGTAATTTCCTTAGAAAGATATATCTAAAGGCTAAACTGGCAGTAAACAATGGAGTTCTGGTTCCAACCCTTGTGTGTGGAAGCGAAGCATGGAGTTGGCAAAAGAAGGATGAAAGCAGACTGAATGCAGTCGAAATGCGATCCCTCAGACGAATGTGTGGCAAAACGATGTTTGATAGATGTTCGAATGATGAAATAAGGAAGGAATGTAAGGCTGAGATAAGCACTATCGATAAAATTAAGAAAGGTGCGTTTAGATGGTTTGGACATGTGGAACGTATGAGTGAAGAAAGAACGGTTAAACAAATTTATGAGGCGAATGTAGTTGGAAAAAGAAGCAGAGGACGACCGAGGAAACTTGACACAATCAGGTATGTCGAATACTTGAAAGCGGCCGGGTCAGGAGTCGTAATAATCGTCGGGTATGTATGAGAAGATGCATGAACGTGGAAGAGGCGAAGAATGTTTTCAAAGACAGAGTGGTGTGGCGTTCTATTCTCTCTGCCTACCCCTGCAGAGAAGCGGCGTGATGGTTAGTTAGTCAGTTCTAATTTTTGGTCCACACTATAATGTCCCTTCTGTTCCCAGCACATATGAAAATTAAACATCTTTTTCATTTTTATTAATGGAATCGGCAGTCACTTTGTAGTAAAATTTATCCATTTTTAATTAAAATTTTACTTAGTAAATACCATTATTTCTTAAAATCTACTGTCTAAATTAAAATCTTTATTTAGTTAGAAGAAACAAAAGCCCACTTAATGATCTACATATAAACCTTGTCCACAATAAGCAAAGTAAATAATAAATGCAATTCCCATTCCACAAAAAAATATATTTCAAAAGGATATTGAAAGAACGTACATGAGTAACTAACTAACCATCACGTTGCCTACCCAGGCAGAGAGAATAGAACGCCACACCACTCTGTCCGTGCAAAGATTCTTCGCCTCTTCCATATTTATGCATCTCCTCATAGGTACACACACGCCGATTACGCCGTATACTGCCAGGAATAAAGTAAATGGTGCATCGAAGTCCATGGCAGTATACAAAATCTTACGGAAGCTAGACTAATAGTCTACGCTGGCACTACTGTGCACATTTCTTCGACCAACTCTGATTTTATTCTTATTTTTTTATAAATATTACCTTAAGAACCGCTGGTTTGATCGCAAAAAACGTATCCTAGATTTGCCAACCTTCAAGTGACAGCCGATAGTAGTAAGTAGGCCCTTTTCGGGACCATTCAAGTGTAACAAGAGGACCACAAAAGGACCCAATAACAATACACAATCAATGAGGGTAGTCTGCGGAACTATGGAACAATCCGATTGTAATTCCAATGATATTTAAGATCCTTTTGTCGACCTGAAGACAATTATCTTCACTTTTTTTTTACTATAATTGGTGTATTCTTCTTTTATGTGTATGTATTATATATATATATATATATATATATATATATATATATATATATATATATATATAAATATATATATATATATATATATATATATATATATATATATATATATACATATATATATATATATATATATATATATATATATATATATATATATATATATATATATATATATATTTATATATATATATATTTATATATATATATATATATATATATATATATATATATATATATATATATATATATATATATATATATATATATATATATATATATATATATTTATATATACATATATATATATATATACATATATATATATATATATATATATATATATATATATATATATATATATATATATATATATATATATATATATATATATATATATATATATATATATATATTTATATATACATATATATATATATATATATATATATATATATATATATATATATATATATATTTATATATACATATATATATATATATACATATATATATATATATATATATATATATATATATATATATATATATATATATATATATATATATATATATATATATATATATTCATTCTTCAAATCCTTATCCGCACCCCAGTGGTGCATAAGGCACTGCATATAAACGCAGTGTTATCTTGATCATTAACACATGAAGGAAAGGTGATCAGCCCTCCGCTTCAGGTACTAGTCCAGGGTGATATTGAATAAATATTAGAGCGACAAAAATCACTTATATTTATTTGACCCCCCCCCCCCCCTGGGACAAACCTTGGTTACTTGGTTTATTTTTTGTATTTTTTTTAATTTTGCACATATGAAGCGATATCATCTTCAAACCAACCGATACAGACTGACGTTGGTGGCTAAGATTTGTACCTTCTAAGGTTGTTGGAGCGTATACGTAGACATAGACCACGAGCGGAGTGGTGCGTGGAGTTCTGAGGGCGTTTGTGCACTACACGGAATTTTACCGTCCGGCACTTCAGTTAGCGTGATAAAAACTTAGCACGATCAGGTATGTCAAATACTTGATATCGGCCGGGTCAGGATTCGAAATAATCGGGTATGTATGAGGAGATGCCTGAATGAAGAATATTTGCAAAGACAGGGTGGTAAGGCGTTCTATTCTCTCTGCCTACCTCTGCGGCGTGATGGTTAGTTTTCCTCATTGTCTGTGTAAAATCATGCAGTCCTGATGATGTCCTCCCGTTTCGTGTTATTCTACTAAATAGTTTGTGAACAAAAGTACAAAACAGCTCCATAGAAGGTAATCCCACAGCTAAGGAAGAAGACGTATATCCTGATTTAGGACTTACATATCACTTTCGTGTTCTAGGGCGGCTGCAGACGAAGTGAAGTTCGACAAAGTGCTTCAGCCAACCAACGTCCTGCAGCCTGGAGAGATCCAATGGGAAGAGGAGGAAGAAGAAGAAGATAGAGTGTATATTGATAGACAAAGGTGTGTATGTGTTTATTCAAACTTCACCGTCCCTAGGATACAACTCTAAAATTTAGACTTTAAGGATTAAATTTGAAATATATGTTGTAATCTTAAAGTACGAGTATACTGGCTCCTTTCTACATAACGCCGTTCAATGTCAACAGCAGTGACATCGCGAAATTTGCTCTTTTTATAATTTATATTCTTCTTGAAGAAGACTTCTCTTCAAACCCTCATCGGACACCGATGGTGCATAGGACGCTGCATCACATAAAAGCAGTGTTATCTTGATCGATAACACACGAAGGAAAGGTGACCAGCCCTCCGCTTCAGGTACCAGTCCAGGGTTTGAATTGAATAAATATTTGAAGCGCCATTTTCATAAATACCATCCCATGCTTATATAATATCATTTGAAACATAAACCGCACCTACGAAAAATTCGATAATCTTATTGAGTCGCCATATTGGAGACCTACATCCGCCTGGAGCTTCAAGTTGACGTTATAAACAGAATTTTGAGTTACGTATGAATATATGTAAAATAGGATATCTCGAAGTGTCTACTTCTTTACATCGCTACATTGTTGGATAGGTCCTTTATTGTTTTAGTTAGAAAGGGTTGGTCTGTTGTCTGTTGTCTGTGGCAGTTGGCGAGCGGAGAGATGTAATATTAAATAGTAAAGTTATTGATTACACCTGGAAGCAGGCAGCTCCGCGGGCTATTACTATTCAATTGTTTGAAGACATTACCCATTTATAGCACTTTATTTCACAAAAAAGTACACCTTAATAGGGAAAAAGAACCCGAATGAGTTATAAATTACATATTGTCGCCCTCCTGAATACCTGTCGTATCTGGGGTTTTTAAATTTACATCCTCAACACGCTGGATCGCGGCAGGAACTGGCTTACTAAGATACGAGTAGGTACATTATTTGCGTGGAGCGTATGTATGGACGACGAAATAATGGCGAAAATGAATGAATGAGTATGAGACGGCGAAGACCAAGAAAGACCAATCAGATTTTTAAGTCTAAATTACAGGTATTGAAATCAATGTTTTATTTTTGATAACTTTGAGTGTTTAAATATAAGTTATGAATACAAGTAATATTAATTTATACAATACAAATAATAATTACAAGTTACCTCTTTAATAGAGCTGCTAGTGTTTATTAAAAAACTAACTAACCATCACGCCACTTCCCCGCAGGGGTAGGCAGAGAGAATAGAGCGCCACACCACTCTGTCCTTGCAAACATTCTTCGCCTCTTCCACGTTCATGCATCTCCTTATACATACCCGCCGATTGTTACGACTCCTAACCTGACCACTTTCAAGTATTTGGTATACCTGATCGTGCCATGTTTTTCTCGGTCTTCCTCTGCTTCTTTTCCCGCTAACATTCGCCTCATAAATTTGTTTTACCGTTCTTTCCTCACTCATTCGTTCCACATGTCCAAACCATCTCAACACACCTTTCTTAATTTTATCGATAATGCTTTGCATTCCTTCCTTATTTCATTCTTCTAAGAGATCGCATTTCGACTGCATTCAGTCTACTTTCATCCTTCTTTTGCCAACTCCATGTTTCACTTCCATACATTAGAGTTGGAACCAGGACTCCGTTGTGCACTGCCAGTTTAGCTTCCGCTGATAGGTTTTTATTTGCTATAACTGATTTCAGTGCACCATTCACTTTGTTATTTGTTATTTAGTGTTTATTAGGTAGGGAGAATGTATTCCCAAACTATGTATGTATATGTCGCTCACTCCTTTCAAGAACGTCATAAATCAAAAAACTTGATTTTTCAGGAGAACGTTTTTAATGTTTAAAAATATAACACAATGTATTAAAATTAAATATCAAGTCACTTCTTGAACTTTTTACTGTGCAACAGATCTTTTAAGGTAAAACCTGAAGGTTTTTTCTCCATTTGAAAAATAATTAGTATATTTTAAAGAATAATTAAACAATACGTTTTCTTCAAAATGCAAAAACAACACTTTCTGCCCTGTAGCGGGTAAATATTTAGTTGAAAATATGCCGCTTTTGCTGGGATATATTACATTTTCTGGACATTCCGAAAACATGCACAACTCAAAATTGACAATTTTTGATTTATGACGTTCTTGAAAGGAGTGAGCGATGTATGTAATTTTTATTATTTTCTGTTGTTAAGAATGAATAGATAATAAAATCCACGAAAGTAAGAGCATGCTTGGAGTTAGTTAGGTCAGGCGTGTGGCGTTCCAACTTCTCTGCCTGAGTGGCTTTATAGTACTACTAGTAGATGGAGAGATCAGAGATCTAGAGTGCCATAGAACGACAGGGCTCGCTTTCTTGAAAGCCCTGAGGATGGTGCAGGATCGGTCCAGATACGCGCAGAGGCCACACATCCTCACACAGAGGTTACTCTTGCCGGATAAGTCGTGACTTACAACCCACAAGTAGTCTCGTGGCACTATGGATCGTGGTTTTTTGTTTCGCGGATTCATTCAGGGCAGAACCTGGCGCGACCGCGCGATGGCGCCTGCAACTCTGCCAACAGAGCCGGTAGAGTCCGCAGTCGCAAGACACAAGTGCTAGACGCCATGTGCTCATGTCGTGACGTGCTCCTCGCCAGCTGCTGCGCTGTGCTGGTTCGCGTCACCAGCTCGCAGCATTATCCCAGAACAGATTTCTGCCAACTGTACTGTGCGATATACAGTATAATGCGGCGTGGGTGGGTGAGGGTCCCTTGACTCAAGTCACTTCACAGTATTATAGGACTTGAGTGGATATACATAGTTCATTTTTTGTAGGTTTTTATCCGATTTTTATGACAAGGTTGAAAATACAATACAACTCCTTCAGTTTCCGAATTTTATTTGCTTAAAATCGTAAAGTTAAATGTTTTAATTTAAAATTTAGAGTAGAATAGGGTGTGTTGAAAATAAAATGAAGAAACATGTATACTTATACGAATTTTTCTCTACGTAAATTTACGTTAGTTATAATGCTCTCGCGGTAGTATTTTACAGAGATGGCGCTCTATAAACACTCGCATGAGACACTTACAAGTGTCCGCGTATCATATCCGAGTATAATTGACTGTGTTTTCGGAATCACGTTTAATGACTGATTTTTGTGTGATGCCAATCAACGATTATGTATATCGCCCACTCCTTTCAAGAACGTCATAAATCAAAATACTTGATTTTTCAGAAGAACGTTTTTGAAGTTTAAAAATATAATACAATGTATTAAAAATAAATATCAAGCCACTTACTGAACTTTATGTTGCGCAACAGATCTTTTTAGGTATAACCTGAAGGTTCTTTCTCCATTTGAAAAATATTTAGTATATTTAAAAAAAATAATTAAACAATACTTTTTCTTTAAAATGCAAAAACAACACTTTCTGCCCTGTAGCGGGTAAATATTAAGTTAAATATATGCCTCTTTTGCTGGGATAAAGTACATTTTCTGGGCATTCCGAAAACACGCACAACTGAAAATTGACGATTTTTGACATATGACGTTCTTGAAAGGAGTGAGCGATATGTACAATACATTGGCGGGCTTATTGCTAAGAAGCGATTATGTTCAAACCAACCAAAGTATTTGGTGTGTTGAGATAATAAAATGATATTTACAACATTTTGAGTGCTTTAAAATACTTCTCTGGATTATCTCCAATTATAGGAGTTATTTTTCATATTATTTTTTGACATCTCATCAAAGTTGATGAGGAATATGGAAGTCTGGGCATTTACGGGGCTGACGACCGTCATAGGCTGGTTTAAGTGATCACTTTACACACGTGTAACATTCACCAATTCTAACCAATATTGACAATAATAAAAATCACGCTATTGTAAAAATAATTATTAGTGTCATGGTCAGCCTTCTCGTTTACCGTACTGGAGGTCCCGGGTTCGATTCCCAGAGGGAGGGGTAAAATATATATTTTTTAAATTTATTTATTTATTTTCATAATACATAGATACATTCAATATACATATTCATTTCATATATACATTTATTATACGTATTGATTAAATATAAGTGATTTTTCACTCTGGGCTGAAGGGATGGCTCATCACCTTTCCTTCATGTGTTAACGATCAAAATAACACTGCGTTTATATGATGCAGTGCCCTATGCACCATCGGATGCGGATAAGACTTTGAATGAGAATAATTAGAGTTAAAATAAATATTTGTACTATTTACAATGTCTCTCCTCTGCAGTGCGGCTGTCCAAACTTAGTAGTAGTAGAATCTACTTAGTCCAAAAATGCAAAAAAAAACGTACTACAAAAAAATGTCCCTTACTGTGTTTTGAGTTTGGACAGCCGAGTAGGCATTGATTTTTGAACGGAGCGGCATCGACATCGTTTTTCGTAGCGAATGTAAATTGAAGTACGTTTTTGCACATTTTTATTACTAAAGCTCTGTCAACATTATGTCACGTCTCCCCGTGACGTGTCACGGCGCGGTGCGCGCGTGTGAGCGTGTATGTGTAGTGGGTAGGTAGGTAGGTAGATGATGCATCGCGCTAGTGTGTGCGTGATCCTTTTAGCGCTGCGTAACCCGATACGGGATGCGGGGCGGGCGGGCGCGGGGGGAGGGGAGGAGAGGGGGGCAGTTTCCGTCCCACCGGGTGGCCACTAACTACACACACTTCTATAAAATACCAACTCAACGTAGTCACAAAGTCAGTACCTAAATTCAAATAGTTTCATATTATTTTTTGACATCTCAAAGCGAGTGTTTTTGCCTAGAATTTTCACTCGCGACTTACATGAAATTATAGTAAATTTAAACATAAAAAGTAAATCCACTCACGAGAAGGCATAGGTTATGAAACTTTTAAGCCTGAGTAGGGTCATGATAAGCGGTGTTGCATAAGCCGTAGCTAGATTTCAGAGTCACTTGGACGTTAGGTAATTAAAAAAAATATAATAGACATCGCAACATAGAAGAATAATAATATGGAATTCTGGGCATTTACGGGGCTTACGACCGTCATAGGCTGGTTTAGGTGATCACTTTACACACGTGTAACATTCACCAATTCTACCCATGATTGACAACCACATTACTTAAATTCCTGCAAGTTCTATATATATATGATCCGTTTTAATCCAGATTTGTGAACAAGTATTTGGACACACTCAAAATGTTTCAAATAATTTCATTAATCGATTAGGCAGTCACTTTGTGGTAAAATGTGTATATCCATGTTTAATTCAAACTTTACTTAGTAAATACCACTATTTCTGAGAAATTCAAAATCTATTAGGATATTTTTTTATTATTAAAAATTATGTACGTAGGTACTTACAGTAAGTGCGTACTTTATATTTTGCACCAGAAGCATTTTTTAAAGACAATATTGTTCACACATATTTCCATGTATGATTAATTTGGTATTCCTAAGATATCTTCGGGGGACTCCTACACATTAACGCAGTGTTCAACTTACACAAGTGAGAACGGGTATGCGACCCCGGTTACCTTCTCCTTTGCTTCTGCTATTCTTCTTTGTATATCAACTATCCTTTTTAATTTTCATTCTCATGTGGCCCTATATGCAAGAATTTGGAGCGTAGGATTGATCACCTTGCAACATGTGATAAGCGATCGAGTTACACCACGTCGATTGAATGTGGTGCCCTATGCACAATATGGGTGCGGATAAGGGTTAAGGAAATATTATTTTAGTAAGTTAGGGTGATTGGACATATAGTTATTAGGGCAGAAAATGATCAAGAATGATATAAAACTGGTAAAACTGTATACGTAGATATCATGTCTGCAAAGTAGCCACAATTCACAGTGAACACGGAAAATAAAATAATATGAAAATAACTCCTGTAATTGGAGAAAATCCAGATTTTGTGAACAAGTATTTGGACACACTCAAAATGTTGGGAAATAAACATACATTCTTGTATGGCTATTTCGAACACATTTACGTTTTATCTTAATATGTGAATATGCAGATACTTGTACTTCTGTTGTAGATATTACAGATTTAGGGAAACAGTTTGTTCGTAATTAAGAAATAAAGACAGTTTTATTAATAATGATTTATTACATAAGTACTTAATTGAATAGAAATATACACCAGTAGATACAGCAGTATAGAACATGTTAGCTACAATTACGAGTATTAAACCAGAAGCGGTCTCCTTCGTCTTCTACTTCCCCATCTCTCCCCACACCCTTCCTTTCACCATAATATCATATCGCTCACTCCTTTCAAGAACGTCATAAATCAAAAATCGTCGATTTTAAGTTGTGTATGTTTTCGGAATGCCCAGAAAATGAACTATATCCCAGCAAAAGTGGCATATTTTTAACTTAATATTTACCCGCTACAGGGCAGAAAGTGTTGTTTTTGCATTTTGAAGAAAAGGTATTGTTTAATTATTTTTTTAAATATAGTAAATATTTTTCAAATGGAGAAAAAACCTTAAGGTTTTACCTAAAAAGATCTGTTGCGCAGTAAAAAGTTCAATAAGTGGCTTGATATTTTTTTCTAATACATTGTATTATATTTTTAAACTTTAAAAACGTTCTCCTGAAAAATCAAGTATTTTGATTTATGACGTTCTTGAAAGGAGTGAGCGATATGTCATACAGAGAGATCCCACTGAACGTGATTTCTGTTAATCCGAGTTGCCAGTTATTTCGGCAGGACTGCAAGTTCCCAGATCAGAACCGAGCCATATTTTTCGTAACTTTTGTTGCGTGAATTAAGTTTGTCGTTGATCCAAGTAAATATACTAGTTACAAGTTAATCTTACCTTAAATCACAATGAACACAAAAACAAACTTGTTTGTTAAATCACTTCTTACTTATGCAAATCCCTTTCTATTAACCCTCTATTATCTCTCGCCGTGCAAAATCCTGATTTAAAATTTACTATTATGAATTAACATTAATTTGCTCACAAACCCATCTAAATTTTCTTCATTGATCTCCATTTACTCGCATATTATATTTCGACCAAGGGACTGAAATGCGTATAATTTATATGCAGCTAATTCATTGAGTTTTTATTTGATTGATTTTGCCAACATTTTACAATAATAAATCACTCTTTGGATTGCAGAACTGTCCTGCCGAGTCGACCCTGGCTCCGCGAGCACTGAGGAGCCGTCACAACGCCCTTTCGACGCAGGGTGACCGAATGAAAGTAAAAAAGGTACAAACGTAATGTATACAAATTTATTGAATAATATCAAAATATTGTCCTATTAAATAATAAAGTACATTCTTAAATATGTATATCCTCAATATAATATCGATATTTCAATTAACTTAAGTACGCGCCAGTCAAATCCATTTTTTGTAGTTGATAAATCTATTATTCTGTAAATTGAACTGTATTATTGCTATACGAAAGCATTTATTTTACGCTATCTGTGTTTGTCAGATTGTGGGATTTAGCTCATTTTCATTGAAATTTTTATAATCCTATTTTGATGTTCGTCACACCCTGAAATAATCGAGTAACTTTACGAGTATATCGATTTTATCTGTACCATGTGGTCGATTACAACGGAAAGACAACGCGTTAACTACGCAGTGTAGATAAATTTGACTTCATTTTAATTAATTAATTAATTAATACAAGGCATCAGGTTCGCGCCGCCCAGGACGACCACTGCTGACAATTTGTCGGCAGTTCTCGTCAGAACTTCGCGACGCGGATCTGACTTGGGAGGATGCAAGGGAGCTGGCAGCCGACAGAAAAGCCTGGAGACAGTTTGTGGACTCCATATGCTCCACCTAGGGAGCGGATATGGTTATATATAATTTTAATTCGGTAATAAGCCAACATGTCTTTTCATTGTTGTTCTCAACCCGTATGGATCGCGAATCAGTTTTAAAGTGCCAAAGTCGTTAGGAATAAAAGTTCAAAAGGGATGTTGAGGTTATCTACACTATGTAGTGAATGCGTTTTCTCTCTTTTGGAATATACCATTCGATGAGTATCTCTCTTTACCTGGACTAGATCATAAAGCAAATTGTTTTAGAGTTAGAGTATTCATTTCATTGTCTTGTGAAGAAATTTACATATTTACAAGTTTGTACATCGTTTACGAGCATATTCAAAATTCACCATAAAGTCAGGCCACTGTCACAAGCTGCATTAAGTTTATTCGTTCATTAACTTTCCACTAACGTTGCTGACTGCAGCACCTACACTAGGTTATTTGTTTTTTGTTCAATATCACCATAAATGTTCACTTTAGAATAAAATATTAAGTGTCAATTGTTGTTTTTTTCTTCTTAGTGGTTTTTTTTTTCGAGAAAACGAACTGTGGAAACACTTCTCTATACACGATTCAAAGTAATTAGTAACGTGAATTCTTCGAACTGAAGAGGACGTCGACTAGACAGATGGAAGATGAAGAAGTTATGATTGTATCCCGGAGAACAGTTCGCGGCGTTTCATTCTCGGTTTCCCGTTGCGAATGTGGTATTATTGTATTATATCAGTAAACTCTTCTTCGGGTCATAAAACACCTTCGATTTCGTTATTTGTTCCTGAAACATTGGCAAATATACTGCAGGAACGACGAAGAATTCACATTTTTGTTTAACTACACTTCACTAAGTTTCAGTTGTTTATGTTTACTTCACTGTTAATACATTTCGCGAATTTTTAGACACATTTAACGACGTTAGGTTCAGTTTTTAAGCATGATTTAAAAAACGTTATTCCACTTTTTCGTCTACAAACATATCGAATGTCCGTGCAGTTCACGCTGCACGCCTTTTGCGTCTCCATCAGCGACACGGGGGTTCTCCTAGAAGCTGTCTTGGCTCGGCCAGCATCATAAGTGGTGGTAGCCCCTGTCGTCGTACAGGGGCGGCAGCGCGTGGTGCAGCTGGTGGTAGGGCTGCGCCCCCGCGGGCCCGGCGCCCCCCCCGGCCGCGTACACGGGCGGGGGGCCCCGGCCCGCGGGCGCAGCGCCCAGCGAGTCGCCCTCGCTGTCGCTCGACGTGTCCAGGTGGGTCTTGTCGGAACCCGGAACGCTGCAAGAGAGAACGCCAATGAAACAGATTGTTGAATTATTATGTCGAAGAATATATAGTTTATCTACACCCTGTAGCGAGCGGGGAGCGGGGAGCAGGGAGCAGGGAGCAGGGAGCAGGGAGTAGGTACAGCCGTAACGGCCGCAGCGGGTGTAACTCGACACCGCACCAACACCAACTAACAACCCGACCGCTCACTCATTTGTTTACCGTGCCATACTCCATACTCCATACTCCACATATAGACTATATGTACCATCGGCTCCTAAACTTTACAAAAACCACATTACATAGGCCCTTTCCAATCCACGATAATAATCTCTCGGATAATCTTGTGTCGATTTTGATCGCCATTAATGATTATTAATACAGAAATACCTTGACAATAAATTACATGTAAGCGAAGAATCATACGATCAAATGCTTCAGGGTATAAAATATCACAGAAAAAAACACTTTCAATATCAATTTACGCAATTTAACCAGCGAGAATCGAATTCATGAACATGAGCATCACACGGGCTACCCGCTATGTATGCTCTTTTCTCATCCTGGAGTAAAACGGCTAGGGTAAGAAGAAGATAAAAATAAGAATGTTGTCTTTTTCCCAAAGTTTTCATTTTGTGCGCGTACCACATATTGTGGATCAGTTTTACTTGCCACTTCCACACGTGTGTGTGTTACGTCCGTACCGTGTCACACACACATACGGACGTACGTATTATTATATCCACAGTTTCTGTTTTTAGATTATGGATTTCTGGATTGTTCACTCTTCTGTGCACCATGCGCTGACGTTATGTTCGTTGGCCATTTCTGTTTGCCTCAACTAAACGGGTAATAAAGACGATAGCAGCGTGCCAACTTGGCAGGAAAAAACGAATTTTAGCCACGCGGTGGTAATGATGGCGATGACACAGGAAGGAGGATGCGTTTAACATTTCTTTGTATGTAGACTTCATTATATGTACTTACACCATGGTACGCACAGAGGCAATGATCGTGAGGAATTGAAAATATACGAATACAGTTTGGAGTTATGGTAGCGGGTTTCGGGGTACCGCAAGGCACTTGGCTCGAGCCTCTAGTTATCTAATCTGCCAGCGACTGAAGCGACTGAAGCGAGTTGCTGGCAGCCAGTGGCTGGCAGCCAGCAGCCACCGTTGGACAGGAGACACACGACACCGGAGATAGCGCAGCCGCAAGAGACGGAGACGGGAGACGGGAGACCACCCGACGGATCTCGGTTCATTCATCCGGCCGAGGGATTCATTCGTTTGGAAGACTGAATTTATGTGTGCGCTCGTGAGATCGTCGCGGATCAATTGTAACCAGAGAGAGCGATCACTGACAACTGATCAACAGATCAAATCTAAAGATATGTCGTCTCGGAAAATAATAAGTCGCATAATTTGAATATGTAAACGAGACAAAACTTTTAAGGATGTCTGGGGTGACGTTTATTTTGGTGCCACATAAAGCTATAAGTCAAGCCACACATTGCTTACATTTTATGATTTTATTTTCTATAGTCGATATTTATAAATGAAATAATAGTACAAATATCTTTATGGACAGTTGCAAATTCGTGGGTCTAGCCAGTAGAGAGGATAACACTACACGCAGTACGTGTGTGCGCGTAGAAATTATTTAGTAATTAGGTCGCGTCAGCTGATGAGCTAATTTACATACAGGCGTCATAATTCGTACCATCACATCTGGAGAGTGGAATATATCGCATGTCACATGCTTATCACTATCCACTTTGTTAGCAAAATTATAAACGTTCGATAAAAAATGTACCCGAGCTGTCTAGGCCGTTTCGACTATACACAATATTTAATAATGTGTCTTCATTGTCCGCCTCCGTAGTGTAATGGTCAGCACGCTCGGCTACCGTTCTGGAGGTCCCGGGTTCGATTCTCAAGGGGGGTAAAATAAATATAAGTGATTTTTTCGCTGTAATATTCATTCAATACTACCATTGTACCTGAAGCGGAGGGCTGATCGCCTTTCCTTCATTTGTAAACGATCAAGATAACACTGCGTTTATATGACACAGTGCCCTATGCACCATTGGGGTGCGGATAAGGGTTTTATTATTATTATTATATCTTCGTATAAAAAATATATATAAAAGGTTGAGTAAATAAGTAATATAATTTTCGATAACTTTTCAAACGTTCGCTAGCTAAGCCCCAAATATTTATATTTGGTCTTAAAAAGAATTTCTTCCGAGACAATCGCGACACGAGCTATTTTTTAAGACATGAATTTTTTTAGGAGTGCATCGAGAGACGAAAATTATTTTCATTATTTAATACACAGTTTAATTATTCTTAAAGAATATCTCCGATATAGTATGATTTTAAATAAATATCCATATACTGGTTCTTCACCGATTTCCAAACGATGACGGTAACGTTGCGTTAATGTAAGTTTGCGGTTTGCCGTTTCCCCGCATGGAACTATTGAATCCGACTCTATGTAAGCTGTTCTCGTTTATTTAATATTAATTGAAAAAAAAATAGAATCTACGAAGGGTACAATGAAGTGGGTAAAAATGGCGATTATTTTTGGACGATAGGTCGATACCCCATAACCTAACTTAATAAAGCGAGGAAATTACTTGTTTTTTAAGATTTGGGTTGTACAAAATGACACTACTACATTCACAAACTTTCTCTGCTTTACAAATCGAATAAACACAAGGAAAACGCACAAAAGATGACAGAAATTCGTATGAGATCGTTTTTTTCCACATTATACCAGCAAATGTATTAAGTAACGATATCCTTGTTAAAATACAAAGTACCTACACGCATTAAAAAAGTAGAAACAACAACATCAAAAACTGACAAGACGTTCCGGAAGTTGTAGCCCCATTTCATCCCTTGGCGGGATTCCTTCCTGACTTAACCCAAACTGGCGGAGGGAAGCCCCGCGGGCCCCCCCGGCTGGGGGAGGGGGGCTCGGGCCCCCGGGACCGGTAACCGACACCTCGGATCACTTCTAACTACAGCTAACCGCCCCCAGAAGGGAATAGTAATGTACCGTAATTATATTACGACTTTACACACCTAAATCAATTAAACTGGTACTATAAACTGCCTATCTTTGTATTTTGCAGATGGTCTGTTTAGAGGAGTCGGAAGAAGAGGAAGAGCGAGTAGAAATCTTGCGAAGGAGTGAAGACACAAGGTAGACCGAGAACTCGACAGCCTACTCACTACCTGCACGCATCGGTGAGTCTGAAAGCAACTATCTATAATTTGGAGTAGCAACTCATTTCTAGTACCTACTTTGTTGAACCTTTTATATCTTATCTGAACGAGACAAATTTGTGAATGCGATACGCGAAATTTAAAGTGACCATGAGCTCGCGGGTAAGTGCCAAGTTAGGTACAAGTTCGTCACAACCTATTCAATAGAACAATAGTCAAAAACGGATATTCGTGAAAATAATAGGGAATTCCCGGCATCAATTACAATACTTATTTCTTCATTTCATATTTGTAAAAATCTCAACTCAATCCTTAGACTACTTTTCTAATTTTGCGGACACAACATACGGAGCTGAATTTTTACCTATAAAATAAAGTTTTTATTTAAATTTGACGAGCATAAGTGAAAATGCCATAATGATTCAACACCACCCTTATGTATTTCATAGATTTCAATAATAAAAATATCGATCGTCTTACATTAATTTATTTGGTTATAAACAATATTTTAAAGTGACCTCTCCTCACCACCCCTATTCCCTCCACAACATTCCCTCCCACCCCCTACCACTACCCTGAATACCAGAAAAAATGATATTCGATACTCGGTTGTTTTACTGTGAAGTAAAGGGAGGTCTGCTATAGACAATAGTTATGTTAGAGCCTAAACATCATTAATTTGTTAATTCCATAACAACTTCCATCACGATAAGTTTATTGTGGTCAAAATACATCCTTGATTATATCAGTTAACTTAAATAAACCCTCCCCCCCGTCGATATATCAGGTACAGAATGTTCGGCAAAGGAACTGTATGGTATCTAAAATAGGTACACCACTGAAGGAGTAACCATTCGTATATCATATGTCGGACATGTTGCCGTTATAGACAGCGGTGTCCTGACATCCTAGAAAGAGATCCAATATTCGAAGCATTTCAAGGTCCCGAAAGTTTCAGAGAATCAGAAAAGTTCTTGTTATCACCATCTCCTTAAACTCCACACGACCCTGGACCAGCCTGATGAGGGTTGCTGCCTCCGGTATTCCAAGATTTTTGAGCTATGATGTTCTTTTACGTCCAAAGCCCCGTCTGCCCTCTACCTTTCCCTCTACTAAAAGCTGTAGAAGGGCATATTTTCTCCACGGAATGTGTGGCCTAAGTATGTGGCTTTTCGTCTTTTGACAATGGTTAGAAGTTTTCTATCTATTTTAAAAACCCTTTCTTTAGGCGTTAGGAAAACAGAGAAGCGTCAATTCATCCCGTCGCGCGTCTACGAGGATTTAAGGAGGCTAGAAAATTCTAAAAATTGAAAAAAGATTCACATATCCATCCCTCCCAACCCGGGCGACGAGAGAATTGTTGCGAAAGCCTGATAATACAATTTTGGGAGCCGACGACCTTTCCCGACGGGATCTGGGGAACCCCTTGCCCGGGGATTAGATACCTAACGTCTGTTGGAATATCTCACGGCTACAGTTTAGGGACACTTCCCCTCGCGGCGGACGCGAGGGGCGCGGGGAGCGCGGGGGGCGGGGAGGGGGCACGAGGTAACCCGATACCCGCGCCGGGGGCGGAGGGGGGCGGGGGGGGACAGCCCCACAGAAATGGATTTTATTTATTTCATCTCTTTAATACACGGTAAAATACTTGATACCCAAATGTATGTACACGGGTTGAAGGGTAAATAACACAAATTATACAACTTTGATTTGTAATTGTCGATCATTCTAGAATATAGTTTTACAAAAAAGAGAATCATCGTAATTATACCCCACCACGTTTTGACAGAGGCTAAAAACGAATGCGAAAATTTTATACATAAATATAACTTTTTCAAACCTAAAATTAAAAATTAGTTTTATGTCTTTTCGCGTACCGGCAGCGGCGATGAGGATTATACTCGTAATACAGTATCGCATCCATTTAGACAAAAATCACTTTGTACAAATCATTTTCAGAGCACTAAAACACGCGTTTTTATTCTACTTTTGAAATAAGTGATTTAAACAGTTTATTTTAAGATTCGCCCTGTCAGGCTCGGGGTGCTACGCGACCAAGTCAAACCATTAATTATTTATCAATTGAACCTTTAAAAATGTAAAAAAAAATACTTACACTTGTTGTTTTATTATACTTAATATGTGATTAAAATGTAAAACTGATTTAATAATTACGAATATTTTGAATAATTTATGTAGCGATATTACCGCTAAATGTTATTTTCGTAGTTTTTTCCTTGAGTATGTTTTTCCGCAGAAAGATAGATTTCGCTTTTCGGCCCTCATAAAATATTTTTGAATAAAGAGTCGAGAACTTTGGGACTTGGTGGCGCGAGGGTGTGACGTGTGCGCGGCCGCGGGGCACCATCCACCCTGAACAACGCTTCTCCGAGACTTATGTAGCCTTTATACTACAAACTATAAGATAACAATATTAATACTCCAGCATCCTTTAACGCAACTTATATATTACTTGTCACGTTATAAAGTGGAGTTTTTACGGAATTCATTGCGAATATTGTAACGCGATTCTTGTCGGCAAAATGGTGCCCTTTTTATTTAATATTGTCCATTTTTACTTCAATCCTCGGCAAAATATGTACTATTGAACAATAGTACATATTTTGCCGAGTACATATTTATTCTATTATATCAAATAGTACATAGTTATTATATCACGACAAAGAGTAAATTTAGTCAAAGGGCTCTTTTGATTTAATGACGAGATTAACCCGACTACACACAAGCATAATGTTCTGTAATAATAACTTCAATCTGAAACTTCGGCAAATAGTGAATACAGAGTTAAATCGTGGACCCTCGAGATCAGCTCTATGAACCGGCTACAGGCATTCCAAATGTGGTTGCAGCGTAGAATGCTACTCATTCCGTGGACCGATATGGTATATGTGCCCCAAAGAGCAAGAGTAGGAAGAAAGTTGCAGACTGGTATCTAAGTCGGGAAGTTGTCTGCTTAGTATTACGATATATAGCATCTAATCATAAAAGGCAAAGTTGACGAAATGTGGACAACATACTCTCTTGGCTCCTTGGCTTTTGTACAATGCAATTATTTTGCAACTAGCCCAAAATAAATAGTTAATTTATTTAAAGTTTATGTAATACAACAATTAATAATAATAGAAAAATGGACAAGTGGTAAAAAATTACAAAGATACTTCATAAAAATGAAGTGAGTCTGCATTAAATTGAATTTTAAAAAAACACAACGAGCCTTTATTTATTTAAATTGATAAAAAGAAAAAGTGAGGTGTGGGTCTCGCTTGTTAGGACAGGGGACACGGGTCGCCGTTAGTGTCACGGACGACAAAACGGTCTGACGCGGGACTATATTAATGGGCCGTGTATTGAGATTTAGGATCTGTTATCGGTCGTAATAAACGCTCCGGTCCCGGCGGGTATGGCTGTATGGCTGTATGGCTGTATGGCTATATGGCTGTACGGCCACCTCGCGTTTATTATCCACACCATCTCGTCATATGGGATGCGGAGATGATTTAGGTGAAACATCGACGTACCCACTTTCATATCTGATGAAATACCAAAACTATTTGGTGGTTTATGATGGTGAGACAACGGACTAAACAAGGCCAAAATATGTTAATTTGGCTTTACCGGGACCAATACACCAACGTCATCAGCAACACGATATATTTCGCAGTAAAATGATATACATCACGTTTTACGTAGTCAAATTGTATCGAAAACAATATGAAAAATATGCTGCGAAATCAGTTCGGGATTTTGCTCGGTTCGTCAGTTTCTGAATTACGTAAAATCTTTCGTAAACGATTTTTTGTTTGTTAGGTAGAAAAATGAGTAGACAAAGACATTAACCTCGCATGACACATCTATAATAACGAGAATGAGCAGTTTTTTCTTTCATAAAACTCATAAATCGATTCTCTCCGTCGGCAAATAAAAAATAAACAAAAAGCAGTTTGCGTAAGAGAAAAAAAGCGGGAACTATTGTACTTTGGACCCTCGAGGAACGCTAGTGAAGAAGAATCTCGGCTTTGGGTTTGAACCAGAAAACGTAGGTTAACTCTACAGATTTAGTTGAGTGATCGTCAGATTAAATGTAATCGGTAAATGAACTCGAGGATTTTTTTCTGCGGGTTTCGAGATGCAAAAAGTTCTCGACAGGTTTACGGTTGATGAGATTATCCTTAGGTTTGTATAATGCATTAAGTAGGGCTATGAATGGTTCGCTAAATTTTGGACATGCGTCTGAGAGTGTATTATAAATAAATATGTAATTTTTGGACCAGAATAATTCTCTTCTGGTCGGCTGGTCGCAATGTTCTCTTCCATTGTCCGTCTGCCTTCTCGGTCGCCGACAACAATGCCCGCTTGTTTGGAACTCCAAATCAAAAGGGATACGCGTTTATTTTTTGTTGCACGCCCCACATCTCGTACGTAACTTTATCGTTTCAATAATTTGTCTCGGCTGATTATCAGATTTGTGACGGGTATTATTATTAGTCACAATGTAAACACTTCTCGTCTTTACAATGCAGTCGTCAGTTATCTTTATTACTAAACAAGTCTCAACTCTTTATCCACAAATTCTTTCGTCGGGTACATACATATTTTGTGAATCTGCGAAGCGATCATAAAGCAGTCAGAGGTGTTTTATGGGATACAGTATTTCAAACGTTGCAAACTCATGAGGATTTTAGAGTTCAGTTGAAGGTCACTGCTAATTTGAATGCATCTTCTCATCAACGCATGTATTATGACTAGCGGGGAGGACTCGGGGGCTTACTACTTCGCTTACTTTCTTCGGACTCTCCAGCTAAAAATAGTTGACGAATCAAAACATTTGTGTATTTTTACAAATATTTATTTGTGTAAACATATTTGTTTTAGTAAGTAAAGTGCCATCCCCTCTGCAAGAGATAAGTCTCATCGCTTCTCTGTATTCACTCGCCCCTCTCTGGGGAGAGGTAATGACGTAATGACACCGCAGCATCCCCTGCGACTCTCCACTCTCCACTCTCCACTCTCCAAGTGTCCCGCGAGAGTTCCCACATAAGGCTTGCGAAGGGAACAAATCTATTAACTGTTATCATTGTTTTATTTTTATTTTTTAATATATTTATAATCAGTTTAAATCACTGTGCTGGCGTGTCATCGTCAGGGTTATATTTGGTCCGGCCTATACTAACCTGATATTTTACTTACTTTTCGTATGGCTTGTTAAACCCGGACTGGTAATTTGAGTGGATTGTAAATTTCAGTAAATTTCAATGATTTTTCTTCTTCGTAAAAATAATAAAATGTTCATAAATATATGCTTGTAGTTAGAAAAAAAGAGGCGCAATCCACAAGTTGCTGGATTTTTAAAATAACATAATCATCGAAAACTACCATCCGTTTAGTACCCAAAGACCTGTTTAACTACTGTTTATAAATTGTATGTAGAATGTCCCCCTCGAAGGATTTGGTTCGTGAGGGTTACACCCTTTTCCTGAACACAGACGTTATGTATTGTATATAATTTAATGTTTCCGATTACATAATATTAACGCGATTAAGAAATATGCGTTTGAATTCTTAGAAGAAAAGTACGCAAATATTCAGCAGAAATCAGAGTAAGAGCTCGAATAATGACTGCGAAATGAACACACGCTTTGAACGTGCCCCCTCGCCTGCAGCACGCGCCGCCTCCTGCTGCTCCCCGCTCTCCACAGGAACGGGAGGACGGGATTTAATTGATTCTACCGCCACGTTTCTGCTAATGCGATCAAAGAGCGCCACCTCTCTGGATGCTGTACTCCTGGTGAGGTCGGATGTGAGTTGTTCGACGAACGACCGATTTCGCTATGAACCACGTGCCTGATGAGTTGATGCGAATATTGTAGCCTGCTCTCAACCTATTCCTGATATTTTATTTCCTAATCACATCAAAGAATTACGAGGCATCCGGAACTTAACAATTGCATTAAGACATGAATAAAAAAGAAAAGAATAAAGATGTAGTATACCGGATGCAGTATTTGTGCACTTACAAAGATTTGGGCATACGAGTAATAACTCGCTAAGCGTCTATTTTAGATGCTTGTCTGCAGGTATCACAAACACCCGGAACAATTGAAAATCTAATCTAAATATTTCTTGAATTCATTTTTCAATTGGCGGGAATCGATCCCGCGACGCCAGTGTCGCAGTCGAGCGTCTACTCAATTACGGCACGGCGCCTATCAATATGACTTGCAAAGTAATAGTCCTTAAAATGTTTGAATAGTCACATAGGACTTTGATCCATTAGCTATGTCAAAGTAACGATGTGATGATTGGTAGAAGAATTTTGGTATTGTTCGTAAAGTCGTAACGTATAGTCCTTTGCCAATTACGGCACGGCGCCTATCAATATGACTTGCAAAGTAATAGTCCTTAAAATGTTTGAATAGTCACATAGGACTTTGATCCATTAGCTATGTCAAAGTAACGATGTGATGATTGGTAGAAGAATTTTGGTATTGTTCGTAAAGTCGTAACGTATAGTCCTTTGCCAATTACGGCACGGCGCCTATCAATATGACTTGCAAAGTAATAGTCCTTAAAATGTTTGAATAGTCACATAGGACTTTGATCCATTAGCTATGTCAAAGTAACGATGTGATGATTGGTAGAAGAATTTTGGTATTGTTCGTAAAGTCGTAACGTATAGTCCTTTGCCAATTCACGACTACGACTATAATAGTGAATCCGAATTAGTTACGGCAGATGGCTTTGTTGTTTAAATACATATTTTCTCGCTTTACGTTCCTATAACAGGCCATAATTCGTCTAATTTTTGTACACGTACATTAGCGGAGCGAATTTGGTTACGGGGATTGCTATTACCGTAAAACTAAGGCGCCCGACTAACGAACGAGTGTGACCTCGCGTATATGCACGTGGTCCAGATCTCCCCCGAGGAGGGAGGAGTACGTGTAGTTGGTGTGGCGGGCGGAGGAGGGTGTTTCTAATTATAGCACTTCAGGGGGGTCTGCCCAAACAGAGGGCCTACCAAACCTACTCGATTACACCGCGGACGTGGATCAACGTAATTACATGTGTTTTGCATTCATACGGTATTATGTCCATCATCTGTTTCAACGCACTCTATGTGCATTTTAAGTATTTTATTTTAATTAACAAGTTAACCAAAGAAAAAAAAATGGAGGTAAAAAAAAATATGCCATTAATCAAATAATACGATGCAACATTTTGAGATGGTGCAAATCTGGATTATCTGTAATTAGGATTTATTTTTTTAAATGATTTTTGACATCTCAACGTAGATGAAGAAGAATATGTGTCCCTGAGCATTTTCAAACGTTACCTACGACGGTCGTAAGCTCTGTAAATGCCCGTACTTCCATATTCTTTTTCTTCTATGTTAAGAAGTCAAAAATAATAATATGGTTTGAATTTCTTCTAATAATAAATACGTCAGAACGATTTGATGTATAACTAGTGAGCCGACGCGGAAGTGACGATATGGTTCGCTCGCTCGAGTGGAACTTAGGAACAGGTGATCATACGAAGACAGAAAAGTGTCCACGCTTTATCGGTTAGCGCTGTAACCGTTATCTTTCACGAGGGAAACGGTCGTGATCCGCGACCGAGGAGAGATGCGCCTGTCGCTTGTCGCGTCGCGCGTCGCGTCGAGCTGCACTCTGGCACCAGCAGGCGGAGGGAACAGGTTCGTGTGCAGCCAGTCTGACTGACACGGAGATGCAGGAGACGGTCTGGCCTGGTACTGGTACCCGACCGCACCACTGACCGCAGCATTCGGACTGCTCATCATCCAACATCGGTAGGCTAGTGGCTAGGGATCCCGCGGTCTATCAGGATATCAGGAGTAACAGAGATGGATACAATATTGGCATCTATAGCACACGCGGTTTCTCAGTATGTGCATATGTCAGCGCCACTCGTATTCGCACAGTTATATTTACCAATATCTGTGATTTGTGAATTCGTCCGCGGAATAGTGCATTGACGACAAGTGACTTTAAATAGTAAATATATTTAAGTATATTTACTTGCGATGCATTATGGAATTTAATCCAAGAAATATACGATGTTAGCGCTACTAAATGGACAGTACGCCCGCCCACATATCGATGTGATAAGTTAACGCGGCTATCTCGGGCTAAAAATGAGCGGAAATCAAAGTATTGCAGTAAACGTCGATTTAGATGTAAGAGGATATTGAGTGTTTGGGAGATTTTGTTGCTGAAATTGATTCGTCTATAAAGAATCTTCAGAAAGCTACTGTTTTCGAAGGAGAGTCTAAGACAATCTAAAGTGATTTTACATGTTCGTCGGGAGAGATTTTTGTTGTAAAAAGCTGACGCAGAACTATTTTATATAGGCACTGCCATTATTTAAGTCACTGGCTGCCTCTGATCTATATGTATGTTTTCCTCGTTTAATACGGTTAGTATGATATGTTTAGGGGATACTTAATTTGAAACAGAGGTACCTACTTCCGAGGATACACCAGTATTCGCTCACCGAGTTAGCTCGGTAGCTAAATAATAAAACGTTGTAAAGGCGCTTTATCATTGGAGTTATTTATTGATTTTCCTCGAACAAGAATTATTTTTCATTTAAAATTATGGGTTTCTCATTTCTATATTCAGTATTAGGATCGAGAGAGATTATTAAAAACACAATTTGGGATATATAAATCCATTTATGATGAATAACCCACAGAAAACGGTTACGGCACCTTGGTCCATTCCAGCCAATAAAATGGATAAAGAGCGTGGATATTTTCTCACTTATGATGGTAGGAGGGAGGGTAGGGGATGGAGGGCGGAGGGCGGAGGGCGCAGGGCGCGTGCGCGGCGCAGGGCGGGTCCGAGGGCTGGCCCACCGCCCACTGTAGCGTGCTCTACTGTACTGTAGCAGGTTGTACTTCTGTAGTGCTACTGCACTACACGTGGGGATATTCCCTCGGGACTACTGGCATTATGTATGCCTCTCCCTGACTACCTTATATGTGCGCAAGGACGAATCATACTCGGAATGTATGTTACTACATACGAGTACAATATATTGTATATAGTATATTCACTTTGTGGAATAACATAATTTATATATAAAAATAAAGCGCTTATACGAGACCACTTTTTGATTTTATTAATGTTAATTCGGCTAGTTTCGAGAAATACTGATGTTGTCAGGAACAGGTGAAAACACAAAATAGTTTACATTAATAAACTTAAAAATTGGTATTTTACAAATGTTATATAGTATATTTAAACTATCGTGGTATTGACATAGCTATTTTTAAACGCATGAAGATTTCATTCAAATTGTCTATAAAGGGCGACAATTTTATAATAAACAAAACAACTGTTATCTTTTTAAATACAAATTGAAAGTCGATTTTTTTCCGAAACTCGATTTTTACTTCCACAAAGTTAAACACGTGTTTTCTCTATACAAATGAAAATAATTAATGTCAAATGATAGTATAGTGATACGTAGTAAAAAGTAGACTTACCTATCTTTGTGTTCCGCCGCTCGATCTCTCTGTCTCCGGTTCTTGAACCAATTCGATACCTGAAATTAAATCATATTTCTTAATAAATATACAACTCGGTGATATTACACTTGTGGAAAAAGAAGTTACAAATGTGTCGCGAGACGCAACGAAAGTTGACATCGTAACGATAATGGAAGGAATTTTAATCGGGCATTTATCTCGGTACTAATCGGAGGACAGCGATCCTCGTAGGTACGTGTGTGCCGCGTGGATACCTCCGACTCCGGCAGACTTACGGAATGGTGTAGGAATGTTGGAACAAGGGTCCGCGCGATAAAGTATCGGGAGATGCTATCTGCTATCTGGTATCTGCCTACCCAGCCCAGGTGGGAACTCGAGTTGTTCGGGGTGACAAAGCGAGGAACCATCGCGCCGGAGGTGAGAGGAGGGAGAATTAGTCCGGGCTAAACGGGCCCACCCGCGGACTCCACTCGCCGCTATACATGTATGTACGTATGTGATGGACACAGACACTACATACACGAGTAGCGATGTAACTGAGCGCGTTTCCGCATTGTGGGAAGCAATGAGATAAGATGCGAAATTGAATTCTAGACAGATAAAACAACAGTAGTGATCTATTATTATTTACAGAACAGCATCGTTGTGTGCATATGTTTACACCTAGATTGGGTGACCATGTTTGAATACCCGCAAAAAGATGATAACCAGCGAGTATTTCTTTTTTATCCAAAAATGTCGCCTGTAAACTATCGCTTGCTGTAAACGGTATATATACATATTTGTATTTACACTATATACTTATATTTATTTGCTGTATTAGAAATTTTGTTGTTTCCTTATATTATTTTTTTTTTTACAATAAAAGCACTAAAAAAAATGCCGTTCAAAGGCGTGGAGGCATGGTTTTACGAAGATTTTAAAATAAAAGTAGAGCTTTGAAATTGCAGCTCTTTCTTATACAGAACAATGTACAGCATATAATATACTTCTACTACCACCATTACGCCGTTTCCCTGCAGGGGTAGGCAGAGAGGATAGACCGCCACATTCATGTGTCCTGACATACACTCCTCGCTTCCTTCATATCGATACATCTAGTCATACATGCCCTCCGATTACGCAGGCTTTTGACACCACCGGATTTTAGGTTCTGATTGATCTGGTCGTGCCAAATCTTTTACGGGCGTCCTCGTTCTGTTCTGCTCACACTCGCCACATGTACTTTCTAAGTCATTTTCTCGTTATCCATTCGCTCCACGTGTCCATCTTAAAGAACTCTTCTCGATTATCCCTCGTTCAGCCTTACATTCCTTTCAAATATCTTCGTTTTTAATTCTGTCGTACAATGATTTTTCTACACATTCGTCTGAGGGAGCGTATATAATATTCAAACCCTATCAAACCCTAATATCCGCACCCCGATGGTGAATAGGGCACTGCATCATATAAACGCGGTGTTATCTTGATCATTAACACACGAAGGAAAAGTGGGCCTTCGCTTCAGGTACCAGTCCATGGTAATATTGAATAAATATTAGAGTGTAAACATCACTTATATTTATATTCGATTCTATGGGACCTCCAGTACGGTAGCCCAGTGTGATGACCATTACACTGCGCAGGCGGACAATATGGGGATCTGCTTGGCGTATAATATAGAAATGCAATAAACGTGATAATACACACAATACGTAGGTAGAGTTGAGGCCCGTCCTGAGGGAAGTAATTTCTCCGAGCATGCGATAGTTTTGCGTATTAATTAATCTGTAGGAAGCAATGACGCTGGCACTCGGCGTATGTCCAATAACCTCCGGAGGTTGGGTCGGGCACATCTGGAGCGGCTCAGCGAGCTCCCAGTTCCTGGAAGCGGGGACCGGGGCCCGCTGGAACCCGACACCGCGTGTCCTCACCCCTCACCCCTCGCCCCAGGAACCGCCAACACTACACCGCAACGACGTCAATGGATGACGAGACTCTCCCGGTCGGACGTAAGGTGCTAGCGCAGCGGTCGGGGGACCGGGGTAAATTACCCCAAATGGGGTAAAAATGAATTTCTGAGGTAATAAGGAAATATTTCTAGTTTGCTATTTCATAAATTTAAACAATTCAGAAATCGATTAAACGTTGAAGACTTCAAATTGCTCTTACATAAAAAAGTCCCAATTTTTGAGTGATTGTATCAAACCTGAAGCAACATCATTTCTCCAAAAACTGAAAATGAAACCTGAAAACCTGAATTTTCGTTTGATCCAATTTGTTTTATTTTGTTTGTCTATTTTCATGTTTATTACGCTTACTATTTTAATGTATTTTTTGTTACTTTTTCGTGTAAATTAATTCAACAAATAAGTTTTATTTTAATTATACATTGATTGTCTTCTTTTCAAAATGGGAGGTGAGGGTAATATCGACTTACGCAAAAATATTTTGTAGTATTGGTTTAAAAAGTTCCCCGACCGCTGCGCTAGCGTCATGGTGAGTTCCGGGGTTGTTTGTGGAAAAGAGAACATTGCATATTATCAATCGGACCCCAAAAACATATTTCACGTATATTAATTAGCGCGAAACTGAGGAAATAACTAGATATGTTTGTGAATATAAAACGACGCAAACTTTGGAAAGTAGCCTCGAGATGATTTTTCGTAAAAACTAATATTATTACTTTAGAAAGGAGTGTAAGGCTGAACTAGGAATAATTGAAAAATTAAGAAGGTGGTATTGACATTTGGAGCGAATGGACTTGACTGACTATGGAGATTGACTAAGAAAGTATATGTGGCGAATGTGACATTTGTATGACTAGAATCTACATGGATGTGAAGGAAGCGAGGAGCGTATGTCAGGACAGAAGAGTGTGGCGTTCCATCCTCTGCCTACGGCTTGATGGCAGTAGTACCTAGTAGATATAAATATAGCTAAGGTAAAATAAGCTTTTTATTGAGCAGAAATTTCATTAAAATTCTTTCATTTGTATGTGAGGTCTGTATCCTGGATTATAATCACATACATGAGAAACGCCAGAAAATATAATTTTCATTATAATGTATTATTTTAGCTTTTAAAGCTTCTTTCATCTCACCAATACATGTCTCTAGTGAAACTGTAGTGATTCAAGCACTATGTTTTATAAATATAGGTAGCTGATTGATGATATTATTCCGACAGAAATATAGATATAGGTAGGTGATTGATGATATTATTTTGACAGAAAGTGTGGCGTAACATCCTCACTGCCTACCCCTGCGGGGAAACGGCGTGATGGTAGTAGGAGTAATGCTAATGTTATTTTTGTTTTTTCACATTTCTTGTGACATTTTGGGCCTCTACCTGCTCCCCGTATGGTCCCCACTAGCTGATACTAATCCCAAACTCCGCCGATTAGATCGATAACATCTCCCCGCGGAGAGCGGACACCATTCACTCGACAGAGATGGACAAAACTGACAAGAATCTGTACACATCCAAGTACAGTATAACGTTTCCGCCTAATTTATATATCAATTCCTCGAAACACAAGTATACTCTACTCTCTACTCTAATCGTTCCACTCTACACGTACGGTACGAGAGTACTTCACATCGGAATGTACAAATAAATTGAAGTTTTACGGCGGTTCTGTCGATCATGTAATGTAGCCAATGGCATTAACGAGAGACTGAAATAAATACGTTGCAGCGGCGTTTGTATATTTTAAGAATTTCTAAATTTAGTCGCGCCGCCACATGCCGTATTGAGCGTTATTTACATTCTAAGTAATCGGGTCACTGATTAATTTCCATTCTGTAATTCAACCGTCACGCCGCTTCCCCCGTTGGGTTAGGCAGAGAAGAAAGGTTGCCAAACTATTCCGTTTGCACAGACTGTTCTACCTCTTCCTCATGCATGCGCGCTGATCGTTCCGACATTCGATGTATCGATTTTAACGATTCGGTAAAGTGATCACATCACGTTTTGTTAAGACTCGTTTGGCTTCTTCTCCTTCTATCTACATTCTCGTGGAAATCCGTTTCATAGTTCGTTCATCATTCATTTACCCCACTCGCCTAAACCACTAGAATACTCCTTTCTTTAACTTGTCAATAATGCTTAATCTCGGCCTCGCGTTCTTTCCGCATTTCGCCAAGCGGACATCTATCGTACAAAGCTTTGCTGAACATATCGTGTACTGCGAGAAATAATATTTTGATTTGGCAGGCGCCGCGGCGCGCCGTGGCGTAGTTGGGTAGACGCTCGACTGCGAAACTAGCATTGCGGGTTCGATTCCTCCCAATTGCAAAATAAATTCAAGATATGCGGAGACAAGCTTCTAAAATAGAAGCTTTGCGGGTTATTCCTTTTTTAAAAAAATTGCTTTCGTAACTTTTTGTTTAAGTACACCATAAATCCTTAAACTTTTGTTTTTTTTTTTACCTATTTTTTGGTAAAAATTATTCCGCAATGAACATCAAATTGTATTACTTTATTTTTACATTTCCGAGTAGTTAAAGCTGATAAAGCTGAAAATAGCTAATTACAAACGTCAGTTGCCTCTTATATTTAGTTTAGTGCGGGAGAAGGTATGAATACATAGTCATTTGGTGTTCCGCGAGGAACTCGACAAAACCCCGTGTCACCATCTGCGACGTTATTCCGTGTCGCCGTGCACTGTCGGCAGTGGGCACCGAGGCTGCTCGGCGAGGTGCGGTGGGGTGGGCAGGACGGGGAGCGGTGTCGGGTTACCCGGCCGAGGGACGACCACCCTGACCAGAACCATTACAGCGTGTCTCCCGTCCTCCATCCTCCATCTCCCGCGGTGCAAGTGGTCCCGCGGTGGTAGCCACCAGTGACTTGTAAAGTCTATTCGTCTATTTTCGTGATTATAATAGTGTACTATGCGTAATTAATTGCGGGTCCTCCGAAACCTGTTACTCAATGTTACCAAATGATTGAAAGAACAATGGGTGCTGCCAAATTTAGTATGGTTCAAAACTGTCCAAATTTCATTAACGTTCGATCCAACACGATGCGATATACGGTAGAAGGAAAATAATTTTGACATGCGTTAGAATTTGGCAACCTTTGGGTAGGCCTTTCAATATTGATGACAAGTACCCACAGAGAGGCTATGTATTCAATCTCTGATGCGAGTAGATCGATAGTTTTAATTCGCTAATCTTCTCATTTTCGAAAGTTCAGGTAGGCGTCTTTACTCATTCAATTGACCGTTATTTCAATTCCTAGAATAAACTATCGTCTTTAAAGGACTAGGGTGGTATTACTTCAGGCCACTGCTCTACTTGACGTTGTTCGGTCCGTTATCTATCTAGAATAACACTCTTGTTCTGGGGTGGTTCATCTCGGAGAAGAAAATTAAATTTGGACTGATCGAAGCAGGACTAAGCGGGGTATTTGTGTATTTTATTATTCTGCCGTTTGTGTGTGCGCGAGGCGATAATGAAGTGACGGAGATGCACTGCTCCGTACAGTGTACGGAGGTACCTCCCGGAGTAACCCGACACCGGCCCGTGGGGGGCGGACAGGCCGAGTCACGAGCGCACGCACAGCACACCACAGCACAGACTTGCACTCGTTGTTGTAATGGAAGGGGACCCCTTGTAGATGATAAAACTGTGGTAAAGAGGCATTTGATGTTATTACATATCGACTATCTGGCACAAATGGTGGAATGATAGAATGGACTAACTTGAACCGTGGTGAGGCCCGTAGCCTCCGCCAGCTCTCTCTTCTCTCTCGGGGACGGGTAGGGGTTGTGTGTGTACCAGTCCCTCAACACGGATCGGGACTTCTCCTGAAATCAAATATGATAGTATAATTGGTGAATCAACTGAGAAATGATACAAACGAAAAGTAAAAATTGACGCGGTTATCGTTATTTTACATTCGCATTACTCGAAAATCTGACTCATTTTCTCATCGTCGATGATGTTGTTGCATTGGTGAAAAGCACAGATAATTCAAACACCGCAAGGCGGGAAATGATGCGGAATGCATTGAAATAACATAACGGTTTTAACTAAGTAAAATTTACATTAAAAATTGATAGATATTGTCGCAAAATGACTGCCGAATCAATTGATTGAAATGATTTTAGTTATCATGTCGCGTGGCTTCCAGACTTCTGGCGAGTATCGGCTAGTCGAGTGAAGGTAGTCAGAGGGCAGAGGGTAGGCAGTAGGCAGTAGGCAGCAGGCAGTAGGCAGGACCGTACCTTGAAGCAGTAGGAGGTCTCCTCGCCGTCCCAGATGGTGCGCGGGAGGGGGAACTTGCGGCGCACGCGGTACTTGCCCACGGCGCCGAGCGGCCGCCCGCGCAGCTTCTCGGCCTCCACGTAGTGAGCTGGGGACAACGGGAACAACGGGTGAGGACGCGAGTGTTACCTCGATTACACGAAACCACGCTCATCAGTCTTACGTTTCGGGAGTCACCATTCATACGCGCCCATATACGAACACCCGCAATGTCCAGAACTTGACAGATTATAGTTAGCATAGTGAAAATATCACAGCCGGGACTTCACGCATTATCGTCTACCGCAAGTTTAGAATGTTTGGCCATCACCGATCCCTCGTGTGACTCGATGACTGAAATCTACGATACATTCTCTTACCTAATTATAAATAAAATACAAACATTACACCTTTTACCGCAGGGTGAGGCGGGTAGGACAGAACCCCACACTACTCTGTATCAGCAAACATTTTTCGCATTTCTACAAACATGCATCTCTTCATACACAATGACTCTTCGTACAGACCTATCCACAGTTTTTATTACTGGAAATGTCAACCTTGATGGAAACGCTTGTACACCACATACATTACTAATGTATCGTACAAAGAAACTTAAATCATTTTAATGATCATAATATTTTTATTTAAAAAATCACAATACTTGTGATAAGAAAGGCTTATTGTTTAGTCTACCTATAAGTATGTGCATTCTGCAAAATCATCAAATTCCATTTATGAATATTTGAGCCATTGTTTAGTAAAGCCTGCAGTATAGTATGATGCAGTGTTCGTGACGTATGGACGCATTTTGCGATTGTTTTCCACCGCCCGAGTGACTACTCGGGGAGGACTAAGAAGAAGTTCCTAGACAGCGGAGAGATGCTTGACTGTAGGGAAGTCAGTTCAGTCGGGTAGGGCAGGCTGGCGGCTGGCGGCTGGCGGCTGGGGGCTCCCGCAGGGGTGGTGTCGAGTTACCCATTACGATATTATTATTTTAGGATAAAACAAAGCATCCCCCGAGCGGAAGGGGTTCTCTCCTCTGACGTTGCGTCCCTCCCTCTCACCAGGGGGAGTAAAGGGGTGAGGAAGTGTTACCTTTGAGCCAGAGCGCCTGCAGCTTGGCGTGGTTGTGCGGACTGAAGGAGTGCGTCTCGAGCAGGCGGTAGAGCTCCTTGTAGTTGCCGCGGTGGAAGGCCACCGTGGCCTTGGCCTTGAGCACGGACTCGTTGCTGTGCAGCTTCTCGCAGGCGGGCAGCGACCACAGGAAGCGGCCCAGCCGCTCCACGTTCCCGGCCTGCTGCAGGACCTACGGACAGTGGGAACATTATGTCTATCCTATTTCCGGGAAGAGTCGATCCCCGCAGGGGTAGACAGAGAGAATGGAACGCCACACTCTTCTGTCCTGACGTACACTCCTCGCTTCCTTCACATCCATACATCTAGTCATACATGCCCTCCGATTACGCATACTTTCGACACCACCAGATTTTTTTTCGATTGATCTGATCGTGCCAAGCCTTTTTTTTCTGGCCGTCCTCGTTCTGTTCTCCGGCTCATATAAAGGGTCCGCCAAATAACTTTTTTTTTTTGAAAACAGGGCGCAAAACATCGAGTGTAGCTTCGGCTGCGTGGCACGTAGCGCCGTCCTGTTGAAACCAAATGTTGCCAATATCCTCCTCTTCAATTTTTGTGAACAAAAATCCGTTCAACATGGCCCGATAACGATCGCCATTGACTGTAACGGCCACTCCTTGCTCATTTTCAAAGAAAAATGGCCCAATTATGCCTCTGGACCAAAATCCGCACCAAACAGTGACTCGTTTTGGGTGTACCGGCTTTTCAATGTATGCGTGCGGGTTTTCTGTGCCCCAAATACGACAATTTTGCTTGTTTACATACCCGCCAAGATCAAAATGAGCTTCATCCGAAAAGATGATTTTTTTGGCAAAATCGGCATCTTCTGTAAGTCGATCGCAGGCCCACTCAGCGAAGCGAAAACGCATTGGATGGTCAGTTGGCTTCAACTCCTGAACCAATTGGACTTTGTATGGCGTCATACCAAGGTCTTTATGCAAAATTCGTCTCAATGATGTCTCCGAAATGTTCAATTGTTGAGAACGACGGTGAATTGATGTTGATGGCGCTTCACGCACACTTTCTGCCACAACATCGATATTCTCGGGTGTACGCACTGTTTTTGGCTTTTCACGCTTTGGTTTATCGATGAGGATGCCAGTTTCTTTCACTTTTTTCACAAGATAACGAACATACGGAGCTGACGGTGCTTCTCTTCTTCCAAAAACCGTACGCAATTTTCGCACACATTCTGCAACATTACCATGATTTTCAAAGTAATGTCGCAATATTTCCCAGCGTTGTTCAAGCGTATACACAACCATATTCGCTCAGCGGAAGGATAAAACTAATTATCTGTCAAATCAGACATGAGCTAAGTGTTACCATTCACGAAATAAGCACTAGTTGAAAAAAAAAACTTTAGATGGCGGACCCTATAGTTTCTTAGTCATTCTATCGTTATCCATTCGCTCCAAATGGTCATACCACCATAAAGAACTCTTCTTAATCTTTTCAATTATCCCTAGTTGAGCCTTACATTCCTTTCTAATATATTCGTTTTTAATTCTGTCATACATTTTTTATCCACACCCATTCGTCTGAGGGAGCACATTTCAACGTATGTAGTAAAATAGCATTGATATTGTATTGTAAACAAACAATCTCAGCCAAATGCAATAGGCCATATATTATACATAATTCTAAAATGAAGTAAGGTAAGACAAATAGGAAAACATGAAGGTAGAGGAATGCCCCAGTTTATGGCGTGTAGTTAGGGTGTGTGGTGTGTGGTGGTGCGGAGAGCGGAGAGGCGGAAGGAGAGAACAGAAGTGGAACAGAAGATGTAACAAGAGCCAGGATTATTTTCAGCTGTTGCTGCTGTGTGCGTGCGCGTGTTGTGTCCGAATAGTGGCGCCTGCAATAGTGGTGCGGTGCATGGATTCTCAAAGTTTACGGATAACAAATCGGTATAGAACAGTGGGCAGCGTCAACAACCCTCGGATCCTGTTATATTTACCACGAGACAATATTCTAAAAAATTCGTTCGTTAATGTTGATAATACGGATCGGATATGGCCTTTTTTTGAATATTGCGAACCTCTTGTAAGTGTAGTAGTTGTTTTAGTGTGGTGATACACAATACACAGTCGCGTGGTGGTGCGTTCGCTGTGGTCGGAACACAGCGGAGCCGTGTCAGGTTACAGTTACCTCCGGGCCGGGCGTGAAGCGAAGGGCGGAGGTAACTGTAGGACTGATACTGCCACTCCTGCCTACGTAGCTTCCTAGTACCCTTCACTGTGGAAGCCTGCTCTTGATAGCTTTCGGTCAGTGTCTTGTTGCATTCATGTTGCGAGAGTTGTAGTACATCCATCGCTCGCAAACCCGGTATGGGAGCTTGCCAAGGTAAACATGTGTATCTACTGTTTCTCCAATCGGCCTCTCGTGGGTCATGGCAGAGGACCGTGTCCTCCTCTCTCGAGAGCCACCGTCGAAGAGCTCGCTGCGTTCGTAACTCGGTTACCTTCCGGTCATCCGGCCGTTCATATCCCGTTAGTTTATGTCTAGTCACTAGACTCTAGAGTCCGGCATAGCCGTAGATTCGGTAAAGTATTATTAAGTGATGTCAAGGGTGAGGATTAGTAATAAGTTAGTAGGTCACAGAGGACAGCGGGAAGATGGCTACCGATGGGCTCGCCGCCCAGCAGGCCGCAGGAGGATGACGCAACTGGAATTGTCCTAAATTAAACGCACTGCCAAGAATATGCCGAATGCACTAACAGAACTTTGTCCAAACATTCGATGTAAAACTCAATATTCATAGAAACATAAAAAGATCTTTATGATTCAGATCTGGAATTTTGTTGTAATTTAAAATGATGAACAAAGAAAAAATCATTGAATGTAAGATAGGTCTTTTAACGTCATATCTATATTTTATTAAAACAAGGACATCTCGTATCTTAATATAGACTAGACGGGGTGAGCGAGTGATTCAACACACCTTAATATTACTATACAAACACGTGACAGGTGGGCGCTGACGGAGACGGTGCACATCGCCCGAGGATGGAGCTCAGCTAGAAGGAAGCGAGTGCGAGAGATCGCGGTACAATGCGAACAACAGAGATGACACTATGTGCTCGCAAAAGGTGCAAAATACGAGATGTCATAACGCGCCGCGACGAGCGAGATATCTATAGTAACTTAACCCGTCTCGGATATCGCGATGTACCGAACATCGCTGTCGAGGTGTCCGTGCGAGCGGGACAGACGGGGTAACTCTAGCCATCTCTGATATCACGGCGAGTGGGAGCGAGACAAACACATTAAAGACAGGACGGTGAGGTGTCAGTTGGAGCGGGATAGATAGAGTAACCATACCCGTCTCGGGTGTCGCGCGTAGTGACGAGCGGGAGAGCGAGACAAGTAGCGGGCGGTGGTCACGTTGGTGCGAGCGGGACGGACGGAGTAACTGTAGCCGTCTCGAGTATCCTGCGCGCGCTATAGAATTTCCCGCTATTTTTGTCCGCAGTTTATATTTAAATTGGGAACATGGTAGGAAAATGTTGCCAACTTGGCTTTTGGGAACAAAAATGAAACATTTCAAGATGTGGAAAATATTCATTTACAATATATTAGATTATATCATTTTCCACTTATGTATAATTCACTAATTCGCAATGTAGTGAAATATCCATATAAATTTTAAGTTTTCATAGGAGAAATTCAGATTTATTAAAATGTTGCAAAATTGATGAATATTAAATTTATGTAAAGATTTCAGATTTCTCTCTCGATTACACTAATAATTTATATACGAGTACATATTATGAACATGCAAAAAGTTACACACTTCGCAAATATTATTATTACACATTATAGGTACTATTATAATTTCATCAATAATAATAGAATGACAGCTCAGCAACATAGATATTTATAGGAAATACTGTAATTAGTACGAGCGGTAAATGATTACTGCGTTAAAAAACATCTAGTCTCGAGAGTTCTTTCCATCTGCCGCCCATTTCGATCTTGCATTTTCCAAGACGAAATCTGCATTCGATAATGCCGTTCACCGCTACAGTGTAACCTCTCATAACGACCATAATTCGTTCCAGAATCTTACTCGTTAAGCGAAAAATTCGTAAAGCGAAAATTTTTCCCATTCAATGTAAAATACGATAATGCGTTCCATGCCGAAAGAATAATCAATTTTCAATATTTTTTACTAACGTTTATTCAAATACAATTACTTGTGGATTGTTAAGATGTAACAACTTGGAACATAATTCAGATTTGAAAGGAAAAACGTAAATAAAAATATGAATTTATGACAAATAATTAATGGTTCTTAACTAGAAAACTGTATAAAGATATTGTACTAGAATATTGTTTTGCTCCGCTACTTCCTCCTCGTCCATTAAAAAGCTCTCCTCTACAATTTCTTGCTGTGAAACACGATGCAATTCCATAAACTCCTCGGTGGTCAGCTACTGACTGAGCTCCTTCACAAGCTCTTCAATATCGTTGTTATTTAGCTCGAGTCCCGGCGCGGAAGTCCCGACTTGAGTGAATGTTGTGAAAAATAGACATGTTTTTTCTCTGTAAAATTTCACTAGTTAATGGAGCAACTTTTTAATTTTTTTTGCTCGTTATGCGAATTACTCATCATGAGAGGTTTCACCGTATATTCAAATACAGCGTCGAACAGATTAATTGAAACAAAACTTTTTTTTCGTATTTTCAACACCCTCTCAAAAATGTTTCGGGGGTGTTCCTCGTATTATGGACCAGGGCAGCTTCTTTCAGTGACCGAGATGATGATGAATAGCGAGAAGTGTCATCCAATTCTACTGGAAAAGATACTACCAGAGATACAAAAACGAAGGTCAAATGGTAATGGAATATTTCAGCAAGATTTAACCCCCTGCCACAAATCCAAAAAAAAATATGAAAATTTTCACTAAAAAACAATGAACTGTGTTGGACTGGTCAAGAATTTTTCCATTCATAAACCTTATCGGAAATCTATCGGCTCTCCAAAATTGATTGCCCTGCGGTGGAAAAGCTTATTTTGTCCATAATCCAGGTATGGTTTCGATACGAAAAGATGGCATCCACGTGCCAAAACCTTATATATTAGATGCCAAGAAGAATAACATCTGTGATTGAGCCCAAATGAGATAAAAAAGTGAAACAAAAAAGTTTTGTTTCAATTAATCTGTTCGATACTGTGGATTAAAAAACACCTTCTGTTTTTCGAATTACTCAAGAGTGGTTACAATCGTATTTGTTAGAACTAGCGCATGTGCTAGTACACCCCGTGTAAGTCAATAATATACACATTTAAACCCCTCATATCTAAGCAAGTATTTTATAAGGCCTCGTTTTTGATTTTCCCATTTTCCTATTATTTACTACTTACTACAGGCGGATACTTTAACCCGACTATGATGGTGTCTGTTAAGTGAAGCAGTTATATATATTTTTTAAACGAATAACACGCAAAGCCACTATTTTAGAGGCTTATCTGCAGGTAGGATAGTAAGGATAAGGGGGGGGGGTAGATAAGAAAAATACATTACAAACACCCAGACCTATTTGAAAGATATTTCTCAAATAATTTTTCCATTGGCGGGAACCGGACCCGTGTCACCAGTTTCACAGTAGAGCGTCTACCCTAACTACGCCATGGCGCCTGTCGAGTGATCGAAATTGTATTAGATTTTTTGCATCGCAAACTAATAATCTCGCTATCGCGTTTTATACTGCAGATATAATGCCGAATCGATCGACATACTATGGAGATATGTATGTAATCAATCAAACAAAAATACTCGTAGAAACAAACATTTAAGGTCAACGTTCTCGTCCAGAAAAAAAATACAATAAATTAGCTCTTTTCGACTGTTCAACTTCCAACATTTGGGATAAATCTGCTCTTAACTATAGTATAGTAAACGTATATAGGTACTTATTGATATAAACATCGTCGGATTAATTTGTTAGCATCTGGAACTAAAAATGGCTAATTCTATTTTGCCGACGTTGAGGATCGGGGAGAAATCACAGAGCGGGCTCTCTCGGTTCTGTTTGTTTGGTATCGACAGATATCTACGCTTTCCGTTCTGTGACATGTATGATGATATTTCTATACATAGTTCAACTGGTGCGTGCTTTTTTTGACGATTTCACGAATCAATTTATTTACTAGTTGCCGGTGAATCGGTATCAGCTTTATATCGTTCATTTTCCGGTAATTTTGCATGGCCTACTTGTGACGCTCACCACAGGGATCGGGGAAACTGATTCCTTGAAAAGAACACAGCTTCACCGAGGTTCATATGTTACACGCGGAGTATGTGGTTCAGCCAACTGAATCTAATCCCTTGGCAATGATAGATAATACAGGCATTTGACGCCGAGCATAACTCCAATCTCCACGCAGCCTTCATACTGCCGATTGCGGTGGCCGCCAGCCCCCAAACATATTCCCCGTTTTTCAGTAAGCTGTCATCTTTTGTGACATGTGCTCTCGAGTATCTGGAACTCTCGACTCTTTCGACGAACTGGTTATCCGACGAAAAGGGTTGTTTAGCTTGTAGACACGAGTTGTTGCAAATGACGCGGATTTTACGGGTTAAGGTCGAGTTTGGATCACCTAATTGACCGGTAATAATAATTGGCTTATTTTTTAAGGGCCATTTTTGTGCAGTAACATCTCGGGAGCACTGGCAAGGATTTGAAGGTCCTCATGGGATGCGCTGATTGTGGGAGGAATATACGGTTATTCCTCGGTCTCGTACTGCAATCGGTATTTGGTTGACGGTGAAAGAGGGCGAGAATTAATATAATCCATAATAATAACGAGTTGCGTCATACAAAACTGCGTCGTTAAAACGCAAGAGCACGAGGTATCTAACTTTATAGTCGACTAAATAAACAAACCCAACATGAATGGTAATGGTAGTGGTGCGCACAACACGTAGGTAACACGAGTGATTTGGAATGACTCATGTTTGTATATAAGAACGACTCATTGAATTAGATTGTAATTACAGACGCGTGGGGAAAATTCTTGGTGACATCTATTTTTATTTTATTATTTACGTAAAATTAGTAACGACGATAATGTCAAACGATTTTTCCGAATCCATAAACACGTGCTTCAAAATAAAGTTGAATGTAAAAAAACGCATTGTTTTTTCTGGGTTGGCTAAAAAGTTAGTTCGGAAACAAAAGTTTTAAACAGAAAGGATTAGTTAAATCAATGTAATAATTTCCGTTTCCATTAATTAAATATTTTCCCTCATCTCATGGGAAAATTCTTAGTATTTTAAAAGCACTATTTCCTTTGTGGTATGATAATAAAGGTGATTTTTTAGTAACTATCGGAAATTTAAAAAAAAATAACACATAAAATTCAGAGAAATGCATGAAATCTTTATTTGAATCGATAGTAAATGAAATGTTGGAAAGTGTATGCCAAAATTGGACTAAGCGGATGGACCATTTGAGGCGCAGCAGCGGCCAACATTTGAATGAAATAATCTTCGAACATTAAATTATATGGACCGTAGTATCGATTTAAATAAAGGTTTCATGCATTTCTCTGAATTGTATGTGTTTTTTTTTCAAATTCCGATAGCTACTAAAAAATCACCCTTTACAACACTCTCCTTATCATTCATCGTTTACTTTGCGTAATACCATTCAACAACAACTGCCAGATTCGGTCACGACTGTTAGTTAAGTGGTATTATACACAGGACGATGAATGATAAGATCTTTCTACGTTTTCTGACCCTTATTAGATGTATGCGGTGTTAGCGTGAACGATAATTATATTATACATCCCGGTCTCCAGGTTATATATTTTTTGTGTGTGATGTTCTTTTTAAATGCACATATAAAATATTCTTATTTTTCCATAATGTTGACACTGTGGACGATGAAAACTTTTTACAAACTTCCGACATTTTTCACGCCACGTTCTGTTTCACGAATAATTTCCACCTTTTCATACGTTGAGATACACTCTCTTATATTAGTAAACATAATTCGAGGGTAAGTTTTAACTGACCTGCTTTAGAAATGTTTATTATGCATTGTCCATAGTAACCGTAGAACATAAAAAAATATGGAAGCTCTTAAAAATCCCGGAAACAAGCGTGACATTCAACTACAAAATGAGCCGTTTATTGTATTGAAGTACTGGTAGGTACCTCCTGACTTCACTAAGCTCGGATGTTTCACGTGCATTTCAACCATATGCGCGGATACTTTTTCAATGTTGTCGGTAAAAACACGAATTAGGTACGTTTATGGTAGTATCTTTACTATTGTCATAAACGTAACCCGATCTCGGCGGCAATGGCCTAGTAACTAGACTCTAGTTACTGCCGGTCGGATTTTATTGCTTAGGGTCGAAAACGTTAATATTTAACGATCGACACCTTAACAGTTTTAAGGTTTTTTGACGATATTTTTATTCGGTAAATATACCCGTGACGTAATTCGTTATAAAAATGAATAAATATATGGAGAAAATCATAAATAACGAATGTTTCCTGGTTATCGCAAATATTCGTTGTTTCTCCATTTTCAATATGATACGTAACGCGCGCAATACGATCTACCATTTGTCAAAATTGTGTATGAGCGGAACGGAGTAAAGTTGGTACCGACTGGACTTGAGATTATTTACGACTTGCGACAAAAGCGGAACTAATACAATGTGGCCGGAGATCGTGTGCCGCCAAATACAGCAGGACCTCTTTAATCCGAACGCCCGCTAATCCGAACGCCCACTCATCCCTTGAATACACGCCTAGAATGGGCTGACCGAGTGGATATTCTGTGCCAGAGAAGATGCTTTTATGTGAATTGAGAGACAAAGCTTTTTACTTGTCATTAAATAAATCTCGACCAACGAAAATGTAAGATTTTTTAAAAATTAAATAATACATTTAAGGTTTCACAATACATGTGTTGTTTTATTTGGTAAAATACGCTAGACTCTCCTTACTGTAATCCGAACGCTCCACTATGTAGTCCGAACGGATGGTAATTTTTCGGCGTTCGGATTATGGAGGTCCTGCTGTAGTGATTTCTAGGTAGGTCCGTGTGACATCGAGTTGCGCTTACTTAGCATTACTTAGTTTATATACCACTAAAAATAGATTTGTTCGGATTGATAAATCTATAAACATCGTTGACGAGACGAATTACTGCGTTCGTAATAAGCGGAGTCAGTTCGCACAGTTCTGGCACATTCATCTCCCGGAGATCGGGCGAGCAGATAGCAGCATGTGCGAGTGGCAGGAGTGTTGCGGCACAACGAGAACAAAGGAAATGTTTATAAATACTTCCAAGTATACGTGTGATCGCATAACTCTCTACCGGGAGGTATCACTCGCGTAGATAGTCACACGCGGAGGTCCTCGCCACTCTGGTCGGCGAGTCAGCTATCTGATCGTTTTTAAAGTTTAAAAGTAAAATAAAATGTATTAAAAATAAATATCAAGCCACTTATTCAACTTTTTACTGTGCAACAGATCTTTTTAGGTAAAACCTGAATGTTTTTTCTCCATTTGAAAAATATTTTGTTTTTTAAAAAAATAATTAAACAATACCTTTTCTTCAAAATGCAAAAACAACACTTTCTGCCCTGTAGCTGATAAATATTAAGTTTAAAATATAGTACATTTTCTGAGCATTCCGAAAACAATGCACGATTGTTAAATTGAATTGATTGTTGATTGAAAAATTGACGATTTTTGATATATGACTTTGTTGAAAGGAGTGAGCAATGTGTTCAAACAAAATAGCCGTCCCACCCATCACGACGTTTTTTTTCGCACAAATAGGAAAGTGATGGTGGAAATAGATTAATTGGAGTAGGTACTTCATTGTTGGAAAACACGGTATAATTAGTGACGATGTCGATTCCATAGGCAAGTTGACGATCTATCTACGCAGTATAGATGACACTAACGTTAATTTTACTACTTCTATTCAATAAAAAAACACACAGTACATTCGGCTTACATTCACAAAATTCACATGATTCACAAAACCGGCTTATTTCAAAGTTATTAAAAATAAAAGTTCAAAGTAATGAATGAGTTATGTCCTTACTTCTTCTTCTAACCCTTATGCTCACCCGGTGGTGTATAATGCACTGCATTGTATTGACGAAGTGTTATCTTGACCGTTATTTGATTAAGTTAAGTTGATCAATCCTGCGCTCAGGCCGGAGTAATATTTCATATAGTGAGAAATTACCGATATTTATATTGACCCCCCCTCTGAGAATCGAACCCCGGGCAGCCAGGACGGTAGCAAATATTAGTTAGATCGTTTTTATTTCGCTCAATGAAAAACAGCATTTTAGTAATTTGGCAAGCGTTCTGACGGACATTGGTAGCGTCTTGGAGAGATGGCGGGTTACTGCTCCGGACTATATGCCGAGACCTTAACAGCAGGAAGTCCTTTCATTGAGAGTCAAACCATGGAACCCGACATTTTGGAAGAAGAGATTCGAGATGCACTGAAAAAACTAAAATGCAACAAGTCCCCCGGCAATGACTGCATACAGGCCGAGTTTCCAAAGGAACTAGGGGATAAGGGCATAAAAACAGTGCTGGATCTCGGCAACCTAATATGGAGAACGAGAACATGGCCTCAGGAACGGGCAGAATCTGTTTTCATTCCTGTTCACAAAAAAGGCTCATCCAAAAAGTGTCAAAACTATAGGACAATAGCACTTACCTCTCACACCAGCAAGATATTGCTATTTGTTCTAAAAGCACGTTTACACAGTTACATTGGATGGCAAATACCAAAGGAACAAGCTGGTTTTGTGAAAGGAAAAGGAACAAGAGAGCAGATCCTCAACATCCGCCAAGTGGTCGAAAAAAAACCGAGAGTTCCTGACGCCAACAGTTTTATGCTTTACGATTACAAGAAAGCTTTCGATTACGTGAAGTGGGAACATCTGTGGAAAGTACTCATGGAGATGGGAGTCCCGTCCCATTTGATAAAACTCATCCATGGACTTTATGCCCAAATTAAGGCAATCTTAAGAATCAATGGCATAAACACTGCAAGTTTCTCTTCTGAGAAAGGTGAAAGACAAGGATGCATACTCTCCCCTGACCTGTTTAACATCTATGGGGAATATACAATGCGCAGGGCTCTCTACGAACGGAATGGAGGAGTGTCCGTTGGTGGTGTAAAGCTATCCAATATTCGATATGCGGATGACACAACACTTTTGGCCAAAGACCCAAAGAGAGGTAGATCTCCTTAAACGAGTAGAGATTGAGAGCAAGGCACTGGGACTAGAGATTAACCAGAGCAAGACCAAGATCATGATCATAGATCGATCTAAGAAGTTTGGTGATCTCGGGAACTCGCTCGAAGGTTTAGAGATAATAAACGAGTTCCAGTTCCATGGATCTCAAATCAGCAATGAAGGAACTTGTGAAGGAGAGATTGGACGTCGTATCGCCATCGCCAAAAGTGCCATATCTAAGCTAGACAAAATCTGGAAAGACCGGGGTGTGAGTTACAACACCAAGACGAAGCTTGTCAGGAGCTTGGTCCACTCCATTTTTCTCTATGCTGCTGAAACATGGACCATAAAAGCAGCAGAAAGGAGAAAAAATGATGCCTTCGAAATGTGGTGTTGGAGGCGCATGCTCCGAATTCCATGGACAGCTAGACGCACCAATGAGTCCATTCGCCAGGAACTACGCTTGGATGGCTTGACTCTGGCCAGTGTCTGTACCCGACGGATTCTCCAGTTCTTTGGACACGTTGCGCGTGGCAACGAGGATAGCCTGGAACGACTAGGTGTGTTCGGTAGCCTGGAGGGAAAGAGAGGGAGAGGAAGATCACCACACGATGGACCGATCAAATTAAGGCAGCAGCAGGCATCTAAGTGGTTGGAGCGCTACGTGCAGCTCAGTCAAGGGATAACTGGAGAAGAGTCATTGCTTCTGAAAGGGTCACAAACTTCAGCAATGAGGAATAAGACGGAGAAGAATAAGTAATTTGGCAGCATGATGCTTTATTAATAGTACGGTAGAGAAAAGGCAAAAGGGATGGTATGAGCACATAGGATGTAAAGCACCGGAACATATTGTTAACCAGGCTATTGGTATGGATCTTCTTCGAAAGACATCTAGAAAAAATCCAAAAAAATCATGAATGCCACAGAAAGATAACATGATTCCAAGGCGGGGCGACCTGAGGACGAGGAGAGTCTACGAAGACGAGAAGTTGGGATGGAGCCAGGAGGAAGAAGGCGACATGATGCTTCGTTAGATTGGTACTAGTGTAGTGTAGTGCGGGGGAGTAGTGCGTGTTGTATAGTCACCTCGCAGACGCAGGCGACCTGCTCCTGCGTGAAGCCGAAGGAGGGCAGGCCGGCCCCCCCCGCGCCCCCCTGCGCGCCGCCCTGCGCGCCCCCGCCCGCCAGGCCCGACATGGCGCCGTACTCCCCTACGCCCGGCGGCTGGTGCTGCAGCATCACGCCGCGCGACCTCTCATGCCCTCCTGCGCTCCGGACACCCGGCCCCTCCGCCGTCACACCTCACACCTCACACCGTCACCCGTCTCTAGCGCACTTCCGGGAGAGTTCTCACCGACACGCACTGTTCACTTAAACTTCAACGGGCAAGTCGGGCCTCGTTGCAGCTACCGATAGTTCTTATCACTCCCCACCTTCTTTATCGACTTTTCGGTCTGAAAGAAATCAATCGGTAATATGATAATTGCATTAAAATTTGCGCATTTTTCTAGATTTAATCGAAATAAGTACTAATTGTTTTTTAGTAACATATTTTCGTGTAAAGCGAAAATGTAATTGTCATCATTACAGAATATCGTCAATATACTGAGTTGCTGAGGGTTGCATTATGGACATATTCGTAATGCGTAGAATTTACACGTTCCGATATGTCGTGGTGACACAACACCTCGGAGGATTTACTACAAGAGTTAGTCCACTACGGACAAGTCGACTGATGATACTGTATATAAGGAATACCGGAGTAATGGAATTATTTAAATAATCCTGGACCGGTACCTGAAGCGAAAGGCTGATCACTTTGCCTTCATGTAATAAAATATCAAATTAACATCGAATCAATCTGATGCAGCGCAGCGCCCTATGCACCACGAGGTGCGAAAACGAGTACAAAAAAGGTTAGCGTTTAGCTATAAAATAACCCTTAACCAAAACTTCTCTTAACCCTTATCCGCACCCAATGGTGCATAGGGCACTGCGTCGTATTGACGCGGTGTTATCTTAATCGTTACATACACGAAGGCAAGGTGATCACTCCTGCACTTCAGGGACCAGTTCAGGGTAATATAAAATAAATATGTAATAAAAAATTTATAATATTTATTTTAACCCACTCACCCGGGAATCGAACCCGGGACTTTCATTATACCACGGAGGCGGACTAACTGAAACTACGAAGAGTCGAATGATAACGGCTTGGATTGATCCGGCGCTCACGGAACGGGTAATAAAATAATGCTAGTGTTTTGAATATTGAAAAGATTTTAAAATTGAAGTCATATTAAGTTTTCAGGAAAACTCGATACGATTTTATTGAATGTGTCAAAAACGTAACATTCGTATATTCCGTCATTATATTTGACGATCAGACTAGCGATCCATTTCCATTTTTATTTTATAATTATAGAAAATCGAGCAGCGGAGAATTTGGACAGAATGTTTCGGGCTGCTGACCACTCCCGCCGGACAGTTGCCATCTCTCGAGAACCCAACTTTATCCTAAAACAACACTTCACTGGCTCGCGAGACTATCGGCGCCACATTTCCTCATTCGACTAACACACAAACACAACTTACGTTCTATACTAATTTTTCACAATTTGAACATTCGCAAAAAAAAGTTGACACTTTCGTAACGAAGTATGGCACGCGACGCCACGACCACCACATCCGAGCGCTCTCCGCAGACTGAGGAGTCGGGCGCGGAGGGAGGAGGGAAGCGAGTCACGGGATAGTAGAGGGGGGGGGACAAGACAAAGACAGAGAAAGACTATAAATAAATATAAAAATACGTTACCTGCAACCCACAAGAAGGTTTTATCAATTACACTTATGTGGCGCGTTTCATAGCAAGTTGAGATAGATTTGATTTTCATGATTATGAGTGCTAGGCGGACTCGGGTGTTACGTAATCTGCAGAACGTCCCTATATTGCAGTTTGGGCACTTCACACATGCTTTGTATTATTTGTTGATTAATAAAGCTATATTCTAGTCAGCATATCTGGTCATTTCATCACTCGATGTAACGACAAGATACGCTGATACGCGTACTCGCACGTGGACCGGCATGACACGTGACACGTGGTACTACTTGTACCGTACAATGAATTATATTCAGTCATACGTAGAAGCCCAATAGATGTCCGACCCCGTAGTTTAGTCGTTAGCGTGTTGTACTACCGTATTGGAGTCCCGGGCTCGATTCCGATGGGAGGGAAATTGACACAGAGCGATATTTTTTTTAAATTTAAAAATAGCCAACCCGTGCGTGAACACACGTTGTTTCGAGGTTTTTACATAAAAATGCAACCAAGGCACGATCTAGCTCCCGACCCAGAGCTCGATCCTGCATCCCGCCAGTTGCTAAGTGTACACGATATCAGCGTGTTATTTATTTACCCCACCGCCATGCGCCAGCCAGCCCGTGCGCCTGTCCCAGTGAACCTACGCGGGTCTTATTATAACGTACAGAGCCCTTGGCCGTTTGTATTAGGCACCCCCTACAGAATTGGTTTATGTCTTTAAATACTGCTATTCTAAGATTGTACATATTGTATTTTATGGATTTTAACGACTATGTACTTACTACCCTATCCATCCTGACCTACGACAATTAGGGACGTGGTTTATTTAAAAATACTATTTACTGAGTTCAAGGGTCAGTTTTATATTTGAATCGTTACTCTCCAGTTATTATAATCAGTGAATAAGTGTGATTAAAACAGTGCAAAGTCCATTAAAATACAATACAATCAGAAAGGATTGCAAGAATTCCAAGAATTGCAGCATTTAAAGACAAATCAATTCTCTAGGGTGTGCCTAATATATATGGCCAGGGCTGTACATTTATGGTTCAGTCTCAATACGTGTTTGTGAATAATAATAGCGATATATTTATATTCCTTTAAATGTCGTCTCAGGTGAGCATATCGCTCATTCCTTTCAAGAACGTCATAAATCAAAAAACTTAAACTTTAAAAATATAATGCTATGTATTAAAAATGAATATCAAGCCAATTATTGAACTTTTTACTGTGCAACAGATCTTTTTAGTATAACCTGAAGGCATCGCATTAACAAAAAGATAAAAACATTCCAACATAAATTGGACATTTATCGTTACGGAACAAATACAAATTATTCACAATAATAGCGCCAGGAAAATAATAAAACTCCGGGGAAATGTTGGACACTTTTACAAACCACTTTTCAAAGTCTTCGTGTGTTTCATTCATTGGGTGCAACAGAAAAAAGAAAATTATACAGGAGGAATAAGGGTTAATTATATTTTCTAGTACATCGAACAGACCTGCACATCGCAACTAGCAGTTACCTGTGGGGGGAGGAGCCTGTGCCCCGCCCACCGGCCACTCCCCTCGGTCAGGTGAGAGGCCGCCGTGCCTCCGTCCCGCTCGCCCACCCCGTGCTGCAGATCCTAATGTCGAGTAGTCCACCCTGCGCTTTCTGCATTACATTTGTACGTATAACATAAATTGAAAGAAGGCAGTAACTGTTTGACAATTCATGTGAACTGTTGTCGACGGGTTATGCCATTTACCGCAGAATTCATCACACCCGTGGATGCCGCTTCCTTATTATATTCCCATATCGCTCACTCCTTTCAAGAACGTCATAAATCAAAATTCGTCAATTTTCAGTTGGGCATGTTTTCGGAATGTCCAGAAAATTTACTATATCCCAGCAGAAGCGGCATATTTTTAACTTAATATTTACCCGCCACAAGGCAGAAAGTGTTGTTTTTGCATTTTGAAGAAAAGGTATCGTTTAATTATTTTTTAAAATAAACTAAATATTTTTCAAATGGAGAAAAAACCTTCAGGTTTTACTTTAAAAGATCTGTTGCATAATAAAAAGTTCAGTAAGTGGCTTGATATTTATTTTTAATATATTGTATTATATTTTTAAACTTTAAAAACGTTCTCCTGAAAAATCGAGTTTTTTGATTTATGACGTTCTTGAAAGGAGTGAGCGATATGTTAGAGAGCCGTATCGGTGGTTTGCACTGCAGTCTGTTGAAACATTGTTGCCAGTTAAAAACTAAAGTTAACATCAATTGAACACTCTCCTTATCATTCATCCGGTTACTTTGTGTAATACCACTTTAATAAACACTCATTCGTGACTACCGATTTCGGAAAATCATTCCAACATCGGGTCATTAAAATAAAATTATTACGATTTGAGAATTGTATAAAAATAATAAATTTCAAAGAGAGAAAGAAGACGAGTGAATCACTATGAGAATACATATTTTTTAAAGTAGGCTCGAAGTTAAATTTAGTCGGTTATTTATTATGGGTATGTACGTCTTTCTCGATTGACTTATTTCTGATTTTTCTAGATTATCTAAACAAAGAACAGTTTTATTCACAATATTAAATTGATACAGAATATTTTGAATAGAAAACTTAAAATTGATTTCAATAAAAAATATTTTTATAATTATAGAATTTAGTATGTAAATTGATTTCTTCTTCCTGCCGGAACAAGCCTCCATCCTCTCATCCCGGTCCAGTCGCCCATGTTGCCGAGCCACCGTGTTCACTTTCTTGGCAGAAAGCAGGATCCTCGCAGTCCTATTTTCCTCTACATTATCGTTTGCAGAATGTAGTAAATATGTGACCCAGATACGAAATCTTCCGAACCTTGATAAATTCATTTACTAATAACATTTATAATAATTGACCAAAAAACATTCGTCCAGCTTTTTATACAAACAATTATATGGGGAAAATTGAACAATAGTTCAATTGTAAATATAAAGAAGATATATCGAACCATTCTGGTGTTCGTAAATTAAATCGTTCCGATTGCCCAGCCTTTTACAGGAATAACGTTATCAACGCGTAAATTAAATCGTTCCGATTGCCCAGCCTTTTACAGGAATAACGTTATCAACGCGTAAATTAAATCGTTCCGATTGCCCAGCCTTTTACAGGAATAACGTTATCAACGCGTAAATTAAATCGTTCCGATTGTCCAGCCTTTTACAGGAATAACGTTATCAACGCGTAAATTAAATCGTTCCGATTGCCCAGCCTTTTACAGGAATAACGTTATCAACGCGTAAATTAAATCGTTCCGATTGTCCAGCCTTTTACAGGAATAACGTTATCAACGCGTAAATTAAATCGTTCCGATTGCCCAGCCTTTTACAGGAATAACGTTATCAACGCGTAAATTAAATCGTTCCGATTGCCCAGCCTTTTACAGGAATAACGTTATCAACGCGTAAATTAAATCGTTCCGATTGTCCAGCCTTTTACAGGAATAACGTTATCAACGCGTAAATTAAATCGTTCCGATTGCCCAGCCTTTTACAGGAATAACGTTATCAACGCGTAAATTAAATCGTTCCGATTGCCCAGCCTTTTACAGGAATAACGTTATCAACGCGTAAATTAAATCGTTCCGATTGTCCAGCCTTTTACAGGAATAACGTTATCAACGCGTAAATTAAATCGTTCCGATTGCCCAGCCTTTTACAGGAATAACGTTATCAACGCGTAAATTAAATCGTTCCGATTGCCCAGCCTTTTACAGGAATAACGTTATCAACGCGTAAATTAAATCGTTCCGATTGCCCAGCCTTTTACAGGAATAACGTTATCAACGCGTAAATTAAATCGTTCCGATTGTCCAGCCTTTTACAGGAATAACGTTATCAACGCGTAAATTAAATCGTTCCGATTGCCCAGCCTTTTACAGGAATAACGTTATCAACGCGTAAATTAAATCGTTCCGATTGCCCAGCCTTTTACAGGAATAACGTTATCAACGCGTAAATTCAATATCAGGTGCCTTAATAATAATAATATTTCGGAATTTGCTAATCAATCACCTTATATTTGAAGACCGGAATTTTAATAAATCAACGGGTATAGAAATTTTACACGTAAATAAAACTGGTCTTTGAGTCTACTTTTAAAAATATGTATTCCCACTTGTCTTCTTTTATCTTTCAAAATTTTTATTTTTAAACATATTTGACATAATATGTCAAATCGTAATAATTTTATTTTAATGACCCGATAATGGAATGATTTTCCGAAACCGGCAGTCACGAATAAGTGTTTATAAAAGTGGTATTTCACAATGTGAACGATTTTTCGAGGATGCCGTAAAACGGTACGAACGAAAGTCGAATTCAAACTGACATACACCAGCCCATGCTTGGTATTTAATGACAAAAGGGCCGTTCATTGTTTGGCGTCTATTCCACATTCCCAAAAACTAATTATTCCTTATCAGGGACTAATTTGACGAAATCGATTAATGGCCGGCTAATTCCAATGCTTACAATTAATTCATCACGGCCGCCCGGGCAGACTCGATCGCAGATTACGTAGGGACTAATACCGCTGTAGGTATCCGATTGCGCGTCATATCGCCCCGCCAGGTTGGCAGTGAAATCTCTCGTCTTTCCAAAATTCATACCTGAACGTTATTAAATTAAGCCAGAGAAAATGTAAGAAAATATGAACATTCCGCCCTCGAAGAATCTTAATACTGGATTTATTTTTTACCTTAATATAGCGTCAGATCGCATCAGAATTGTGGAATGGTTTTGATTATACGAAAACCTTCCCAGACGCGCATCCGACATATTTACAAAATTTTATCGTGATCGGATAAGCGGTAAAGGCATGCATAAGTCACAAACAAACATACATTCATTTTTATGTACATATATACTAGCTGTACCCGGCCTCGCGTTGTTATGGCTTGACTTGGTAAAAAGAAAAACAATTAAGCGCACATTTCTTTTATTAGTCATTTTACAATGCTGTGAAGCAATGAAAATAGAAATAACCTATAAAATAAGAATGCATTTCAAAACATAGAAAATGCTAAGCGTCAATATCTGTCAAGAAGCACGCTGTCGGCCGTGAGTAACATATAGTATAAATGTGTTGCTCTTACGTCCCACACATGACGTTTTACCCGTGGCAGGATTTACAATTTTGCACGAACGAACTGTTTTTAATATACATAGGTGCTGGCATGTTTTTATGTATACGCTGATACGCATGAAGAGGTAAAGAGGCAAAGAATATTTGCAAAAACAGAATGGCGTTCTATTCTCTCTGCCTATACCCGAGGCGAAACGGCGTGATAGTTTGTTAGTCAATATTTCTCTTTTTATTTTCAGATCCCTAAAATTACCTCGCTAGTGTCCTTAATGTGATATATTTTACAAACATCGTTTGATGGCTTGATGACATCTTCTTCTTCCGCGTCTTATTCCTCGTTACTGAAGGTTGTGACCCTTGTGGAAGGAATGACGCTCCACAGTGGGCCGGTAATAGAGCATAGGCTTCAAATATCGATGTCTGAATTATGAGCTCATACTACCCCCAAGTAATAATCATTAGCCATACTACTCCAGGGTGTAAAAGAAATCCAGGATTTTAAAATTATTTATTCACTTTTTGGCATCCAAAGAGAGCATATCGCATTAGCTCTCATTAGCGTTATCCGAGCGGCAATTACTCACTCTGCGTTCATTTGATCGTTTCCTAGAAAAAGTTTTATTGTAACTTTTGTTTAAAAATTTAATTTCAAGAAGAAGGTTAGTACAATATTTGATTTACTTTTTTTTCTTTTATTTCATAGGTTGACTCAATTATATGGGTGCTACGCAGTACGTAAAATTGTGAAATGATTTCGTCTTTCTTTTTATTTATATAAACTTTTAACCTTTAGCTACTGAGGTGGATTTAATTTCACGTAACCACTGACGTGGGGGCCGCAGAGGCCCGTATATATATTTGCTTATACTTAAAAACCCTTACTTTTTTAAGGTTTAGTATTTAATAATTAGGTTTAGTGAATATATTTAAACAAAATAAAATATTTAAAAAAATATATTTATTTGAAATTAACTATTATATCAAAGTTAAGAAAACACTGAGCATTTTTTGGCAAAAATCACATGAGATCATAAATAACAAAGTTTTAAAAAATCAGCAAATTAACTTAGAATCTTAATTTTGATTAGATTTTCTAGCAAATGGCACATCAGTTGTTATTATACTATAATGGGAGCAAAAAAATTACAAGCATCCATTATTGCGAATTACGCACAATCTGGGCAAACCTATTTTGCGCATTGAAGGCATACATGTTTTTTTGCATGCGTGTGTAGATTTCCTTTGAAGTTTCGAAGGACATATGTGGCACCTTTTTCTTGTTTTAGAATTTTCTTCGTCAACTTCTCGACGGTCAGGTACAGGCATATCCTTATCCAGCACAACGTGCCAAATTCAAACGCAGCTCACGTGGCAACCTTTCGTTCAACGCTCGTTAGCTTTAGGATTAAAAGGTTAGTTCGTCTAAATATATTGTGTTAAAGAACTCAAACGGCTCTAGATAGTGGTTGACGCACCTATTTTTAGCGATTTTTCCCAAAAAGGGTTGAATTGATGACAGAGGAACGGCGTCATCGGAAAACGTCTGTTCTTCGAGAACATTCTCAAAATTGTCAACCTGTTCTTAGGGTTTCGACTCACTATGTATATCTGAGTTATGCTTGTGAAGCTCCGATGTACAGGTGTCATCAATATCTTCAGCCTCCGAACCACTAGTCTTCACGATCTATCCACGACATCACCGCTGTCTCTAAATCATTGTTTCCCGGCATTACGGTTCTTATATTTTTCGCAACATGTAGATTATATTTATTACCGATAGACCATTTTCTCCCGGATATAGTACTGGGTTTCATATTGTAAAAGTTTTCAAACTGAAGCAACAACAAAAAAAAGAAAACCATATTAAAACTTTTTTTTACAAAAAGTTACGTAACTACTGAGGTGGGGTCATTTAGGCCCACGAACATTTTCAAAATTAATTTACTTACTGAAATTGCCTGCGCAAACACGTGCACTGCTGTTGACAGCCTCAGTGTAACTAAACTCGAAGGTACTAGAAGGTACGAGGGTGTCGTGCGTGAGGAAAGAGAATAATTAAAAAATTTTACTTTCTCAGGGCCTTAGCGGCCCCCACCTCAGCAGTTAAAGGTTTTAACTTACCTTTTATTATCCTACGTAAACGATTTCTATCTCAAAATGTAGGCATATGTCTGTAGTTTGAGAATCATGAAAATTTGTCCATCTGACCATCGTTTTAGCCATCGTCATGTTAGCGACGGTCGATTTAGCGACGGTAATTTTAGCGACGGTCATTTCAGCGACGGGTGATTATACGGCAGTCGATTTATCGTCGTCGATATAGCGACGGTCGATTTAGCGACCATCGTTTTAGCCATCGTCATGTTAGCGACCGTCGATTTAGCGACGGTCGATTTAGCGACAGTCGATTAAGCGACGGTCGATTAAGCGACGGTCGAATAAGCGACGGTCGAATAAGCGACGGTCGAATAAGCGACCGTCGCTTAATCGACCATAATTATGGCCATGGTCACTTAGTGACCGTCTATTTAGCGACGGTAATTTTAGCGACGGTCGATTATGCGACCATAATTTTAGCCATCGTCACTTAGCAAGTCGATTTAGCGACCGTCGATTAACGACCTTCGTTTGAACGACCGTCTATAAATCGATTTTTTTGCACAACCCTAAAGCTGTGTACCGCAAAGTGTGTGCCGCGGCACACTGGTGTAATGTGCTGATTACACCAGTGGCGCCCGTATAATAATAATAATTTTGGATGATTTATATAGCGCCATTTACGTAAAATACTACCTCAAGGGCGCGCATACAGAATGGATTACGATATGGAAATGATAATGATAAAAAAATATATATTAATGAAAAACGTCGTCAATCCGCTGAGTCTGAAGGGGGGAAGTGGAGCCGCCGTATTATTGCGCCTTCTTCTCGGTCTTCTCGGTCTTCTCGGTATGGTGGAGCTGTTCGGTGGGAGCGCGAGCGGCCGTCAACCAGCATTTCGTACTAGTAGAATACGTTATTTAAAAATAAAAAAAGGTATTTTTTACAAAAAAATGTGTTATTTTTTATGTAAATTTACTTAAGTATACATAAAAAATATTTGTAGGTACAGTAACACACGCCATGATTAGTAATTATTACGATAACCCCCTACGACCGCTCTTCTTAGGCCGCCGGCCGTCTGTGGCGCTCCTCCAGCTACCCCTTGACTGCGCTGCACGTAGCGCTCCAACCACCGAGGTGCCTGCTGCTGCCTTAACTTGATCGATGTGTCGTGTGGGCGATCTTCCTCTCCATCTCTTCCCCTCCAGGCTACCGATCAAAACCAGTCGTTCCAGGCTATCCTCATTGCCACGCGCAAAGTGTCCAAAGAACTGAGGAATCCATCGTGTACAGATATTGGCCAGAGTCAAGCCATCCAAATGTAGTTCATTATCATACATAGATGGAATCCACGTACTATGAGGAATCCAATTCCAAAATCAAATTCAGTGTTAAAATAACGGACAATCTTTTATTATATAATATAAGAAAATTTAAACTCCCACTTTTGTGGTTTAAATACTCTTCCCGTATTGTCATGTTATTGTTTGAATACAGTGACCTCCCCGAGAATGTAATGAAGATATAATTTATTATTAGATTAAAACCAATATTTTTAGCTTTTCCACTTTTTTATTTGACCAGCGACCGGGTTTCGTCGTTACCGACATCATCAGACTGGTCTGATGATGTCGGTAACGACGAAACCCGGTCGCTGGTCAAATAAAAAAGTGGAAAAGCTAAAAATATTGGTTTTAATCTAATAATAAATTAAAAATGCAATTCCATCACGAAGTGTCAGTGGATAATATAAATCTATTAATGAAGATATTGTGTAAGTTTCAAACATTTCCTATGCTTAATATAGCAATATATTAAGTACAAACAGACGAACAAACAAACAGACGTTTTTTTTTTTTTTTTGAATTACCTAACGTCCAAGTGACTCTGAAATCTAGCTACGGCTTATGCAACACCGTTTATCATGTCCCTACTCAGGCTTCAACTTTAAAAGTTTCATAGCCTATGCCTACTTGTGAGTGGATTTACTCTTTATGTTTAAAGTTACTATAATTTCATGTAATTCATGAGTGAAAATTCTAGGCAAAAACACTCGCTATCTCGCTAGAGGCATGAGTTTATACATTTCATTGATTCTAAGTTAGCAGTGAAGTTACTTAGGTGTATGATTTTATTCTTGATTTTACTCAGGTAGTGAATTTTAAACAAACAGACGGGACATTTTATATACTTATATAGATTGCTTTTTTTATTTAGCAGGCCACATACCATGTCCGTGTGCGAAGCGTGGCTTTTTCAATCCACACATTTGTAGCGATTGTCTTTTGTGCTTTTTTGTCAATGCGAATACAAGTCCAATATTTTTACGTTTGGGTGGCATTTTACGATTTGATAACGACTTTGCGATAACGTATTTGCCAAAACTGAAATTAGTTGCGATGCCACGAATCGGAGTGGTTGTTTACTTTTAAAATTGCGTAACCAACTCAGTGCTGGATTCTTAGTAGATTCATATAATTCTTAGTAGATTATAAGGATTCTTCGACTCCCGCTGGATTTATTTTTTACCTTAAAATAGCGTCAGATCGAATTGTGGGATGGTTTTAATGATACAAAAACCTTCCCGGATGCGCATCCGACATATTTACAAAATTTCATCGTGATCGGATAAGTGGTAAAGGCATGCATAAGTAACCAACAAACATACATTCATTTTGATATATATCGCTCACTCCTTTCAAGAACATCATAAATCAAAAGACTTGATTTTTCAGGAGAACGTTATTAAAGTTTAAAAATAAAATACAACGTATTAAAAATAAATATCAAGCCACTTATTGAACTTTATACTAACCAACAGATCTTTTTACGTAAAACCTGAAGGTTTTTTCTCCATTAGCAAAATATTTAGTATGTTTAAAAAAATAATTAAACAATGCTTTTTCTTCAAAATGCAAAAACAACACTTTCTGCCCTGTAGCAGGTAAATATTAAGCAAAAAATATGCCGCTTTTGCTGTGATATACTACATTTTCTGGGCATTCCGAAAACACGTACAACTGAAAATTGACGATTTTTGATTTATGACGTTCTTGAAAGGAGTGAGCGATATAGATAAACGTTTCATACAAATAAGCCTTACTAAAACCGGATGGTAAAACATATGTCAAAAGGTAGTAAAAGTCGATGCTGTGCTGTGCTGTGTGTATTTTAAATTTTGATGGAGGCAATCATTTATCTTTCTTTTGTGGTCTCACCCAGCTTAATTTTATTTTGTTTCCAAATGTTGCGAAAGTTTTAATTTCCAAATGTTCAAAATCCTTAATGTGTGTCATACGAAATTCAACCTAATAACCTCAGAAATGTTTGCCTATGTGATCTATATTCGCACGCATTTTGAATACGCGTTAGTGCTTGTTTTTCTGCATTTTGGTCATTATTACCCTTCAGAAGCGTACACGGATCATGCACGGATGCCGGATGTCGTGTTTTGTAAACAATATTTGTTTTGACAAATTTATATTACGCAATCATCAGCTTCCTTATTCAATCGTGAAAGGGACTTTCACGTAAAATTATTTTTTCATCTGATATATTATATTCGCAAAACTTATATTAAAAAAGAATGTGCATTGTATTTTTATTATGGTAATATTATTAGTTTTTCTAATGTTGAATGTGAATATTAAAATAATGAATTATTTGGCGATTTTTTTTCATTTGTTATTTATTATATTCAAATTGGACAGTATAAACATTTTAAGGAATTGATTACAAATAATTATTTTTAAAATACCCATGTGTGTCTATTATTGTGTGATTATAATAATTTAATTTATAAAAAATGTATATGTATTGTATATTCCTATTATTATTATTGTGTTTTGTGTTGATCTAAAAATTTATTTAAACATGTTTTTTTGTAAAATTGTCGGTGTGAAACAAAGATTTTCCATGTGTGAAATTTCAGTCGCATGTCGCACGCGGCATGCGGACACTAGCTGAGCTCTGACTTCGTTATTCGGCGTTTGATCCAATATACATATATATGGTATCAACTTATTCATCTAAAACTGAATAAAATACCACGCACGTTTGTTCCTATAGAACTTCACATTAAGTGCTAATCTTACATTTATCCGCAGATTTTAAATTTCATCAGCTCGTGTTACGTGACATGCGAGTCATTCTAGTATATTCAGTTGCAACTCCAGCAGTAACGAGAAAATAATCCTCACTGCTCCTACATAATTTCGTAGTGTGCTCATAAAATTTAAATCATTCATGTTTGATGATTATCTTTATTGTGTAGCCTTTAATTCATAAGTACAATGCCTACAGTCAATAATATTAACGAATATTGAGTTTTTTCTCACAGTTCAAATCATATGCACCTATTATAACCGATTTTGACAGTTCTCCGTATGTCCCATATAAATTTTCAATTTTCTCGATCACCGGCTAAATTCGAGTAAAAACGATTTCAATTCGCTAGTAAATTATGCGGCAAATCGAACTAGGTATCTAGAAGAAGAGGAACATCAAACTAACAAAAAAGTAGTAAAAATATGTAAACAAATAAATATCTTCATTGCAATTCAGAAATTAACTCTGGAGGTGATGTTTGTCCGTGCTTGTTCCGAATCGGATTCTCGGTTATAGGGAGCAAAAAGAGATCGTATTTTTTTTAATGTAGAAAATGTTTGAATGCTTTAAACATTTTCGACCTTAAGCAATAAAATCTGATCGGGCAATTAGACTGTTGCAGCCGGGATCGGATTGCATTTATGAATCTTAAGTACTAATTTGGTGTTGTCACCGACAGTAAAAAGGTTTCACGCATATGGGTTTTGAATTGCATGTTGCAAATTGCAAGCTTTGTCACATCTGTAAGGACCTACTTTGTTACAATAACTTATTATATAGTTGTTGAACGTCATGCTTGTTTCGGGGATTTTTATGATAGTTTCCATATTTTGTACGTTCTATGCTTACTATGGACATTGCATAGTGAACATTACGAGGTGGGGTATAACAGATCAATTCTAGAGCAGGTCAGTTAAAAACAAACACTCGAATTATCAACAAATGTACTGTGAATAGGCAGTTAAAATTGAAGTGTAAAAAATGTTTTCGTCATTCTCAGTGTCAATATTGTATTTTTATCTGCATTAAAAAAAAACTTGTGGGAACTGTGATCGTACGAATTTTAATCAAACTGCTACAATGGTTTTGTACTCAAGCAGCACAAGATTTTCCGTTTTTTATAGGAAAACTGGATTGACAGAAAAATATGACAAGTGCTTAATGGGTGAATTGTATGAATTATGTTTCGATTATGACATATTGTGTTTTGTGACCGTTTCAAATAAAAAAAAACTTCATATGACAGGTATTTAAAAAAATTATACATATTTTCGGACATAACGAGGAACGGTTATAACGAGCAAAATCAGTCGGTCCCTTCATCCTCGTTATAACCGAGTTCGACTGTATTTATATTATGAATTTAGAAGTATAAAGTACCTACCACAAGAGCAACTAGCTAACCTACCTTTATGCACTGCATCTTGATCAATACTTACATGAAGGTAAGATGATCACTCCTGCGCTTCAGGGACCAGCCCAGGGTAGTATTAAATAAATACTAAAAATATTAATAATATTGAATATAGTGAAAATATTTGTGTAATATCAAATAAAGATGACTCTTTAAGTGATCACAATGTTCTAGTACTTGACTATCTCATCTCACTCACTACTTCTTCTCCGTCTCCATCTCCGTCTACATCATCGTCTTCGTCTCCGTCTTCATATTCAATTCATCTTATTGTTCATTTCATCTTCCATCTCCATCTTCATCTATGGAGATGAAAACGGATATGAAAACGGAGATGAACACGGAGATGAACACGGAGATAAACACCAAGATGAACACGGAGATGAAAACAGAGATGAACACCGAGTTGAAAACGGAGATGAACACGGAGATGAACACGGAGATGAAAACGGAGATGAACACGGAGATGAACACGGAGATGAACACGGATATGAACACGGAGATGAACACGGAGATGAAGATAGCTCCGTCTTCATCTCCGTCTTCATCTCCATCTTCATCTCCGTCTTCATTTCCGTCTTCATTTCGTCATCATCTCCATCTTCATCTCCGTGTTCATATCCGTGTTCATCTCCGTGTTCATCTCCGTTTTCAACTCCGTGTTCATCTCTGTCTTCATCTCCGTGTTCATCTTGGTGTTCATCTCCGTGTTCATCTCCGTGTTCATCTCCGTTTTCATATCCGTTTTCATCTCCGTGTTCATCTCCGTGTTCATCTTCGTTTTCATCTCCGTGTTCATCTCCGTTATCATCTCAGAGTTCATCTTCGTGTTCATCTCCGTGTTCATCTCCGTCTTCATCTCAGTGTTCATCTCCGTCTTCATCTCAGTGTTCATCTCCGTGTTCATCTCCGTCCTCATCTCCGTCCTCATCTCCGTCTTCATCTCAGTGTTCATCTCCGTGTTCATCTCCGTCTTCATCTCCGTGTTCATCTCAGAGTTCATCTCCGTGTTCATCTCCGTTATCATCTCAGAGTTCATCTCCGTTATCATCTCCGTGTTCATCTCCGTCTTCATCTCAGTGTTCATCTCCGTGTTCATCTCCGTCCTCATCTCCGTCTTCATCTCAGTGTTCATCTCCGTGTTCATCTCCGTCTTCATCTCCGTCTTCATCTCAGTGTTCATCTCCGTGTTCATCTCCGTTATCATCTCCGTGTTCATCTCAGTGTTCATCTCCGTCTTCATCTCCATCTTCATCTCCGTCTTCATTTCCGTCTTCATTTCGTCATCATCTCCATCTTCATCTCCGTGTTCATATCCGTGTTCATCTCCGTGTTCATCTCCGTTTTCAACTCCGTGTTCATCTCTGTCTTCATCTCCGTGTTCATCTTGGTGTTCATATCCGTGTTCATCTCCGTGTTCATCTCCGTTTTCATATCCGTTTTCATCTCCGTGTTCATCTCCGTGTTCATCTTCGTTTTCATCTCCGTGTTCATCTCCGTTATCATCTCAGAGTTCATCTTCGTGTTCATCTCCGTGTTCATCTCCGTCTTCATCTCAGTGTTCATCTCCGTCTTCATCTCAGTGTTCATCTCCGTGTTCATCTCCGTCCTCATCTCCGTCCTCATCTCCGTCTTCATCTCAGTGTTCATCTCCTTCTTCATCTCAGTGTTCATCTCCGTGTTCATCTCCGTGTTCATCTCAGTGTATCTCCGTGTTCATCTCCATGTTCATCTCCGAGTTCATCGCAGTGTTCATCTCCGTCTTCATCTCAGTGTTCATCTCCGTCCTCATCTCCGTCTTCATCTCCGTCTTCATCTCAGTGTTCATCTCCGTCCTCATCTCCGTTATCATCTCCGTGTTCATCTCCGTCTTCATCTCCGTGTTCATCTCCGTCTTCATCTCCGTGTTCATCTCCGTTATCATCTCAGAGTTCATCTCCGTGTTCATCTCCGTCTTCATCTCAGTGTTCATCTCCGTGTTCATCTCCGTCTTCATCTCAGTGTTCATCTCCGTGTTCATCTCCGTGTTCATCTCCGTCCTCATCTCAGTGTTCATCTCCGTGTTCATCTCCGTGTTCATCTCCGTCTTCATCTCAGTGTTCATCTCCGTGTTCATCTCAGTGTTCATCTCCGTGTTCATCTCCGTGTTCATCTCCGTGTTCATCTCCGTTATCATCTCAGAGTTCATCTCCGTGTTCATCTCCTTCTTCATCTCAGTGTTCATCTCCGTGTTCATCTCCGTGTTCATCTCAGTGTATCTCCGTGTTCATCTCCATGTTCATCTCCGTGTTCATCTCAGTGTTCATCTCCGTCTTCATCTCAGTGTTCATCACCGTCCTCATCTCCGTCTTCATCTCCGTCTTCATCTCAGTGTTCATCTCCGTCTTCATCTCCGTGTTCATCTCCGTTATCATCTCCGTGTTCATCTCCGTCTTCATCTCCGTGTTCATCTCCGTCTTCATCTCCGTGTTCATCTCCGTTATCATCTCAGAGTTCATCTCCGTGTTCATCTCCGCGTTCATCTCCGTCTTCATCTCAGTGTTTATCTCCGTGTTCATCTCCTTGTTCATCTCCGTTATCATCTCAGAGTTCACCTCCGTGTTCATCTCCGTCTTCATCTCAGTGTTCATCTCCGTGTTCATCTCCGTTATCATCTCAGTGTTCATCTCCGTGTTCATCTCAGTGTTCATCTCCGTCTTCATCTCAGTGTTCATCTCCGTGTTCATCTCCGTCCTCATCTCCGTCTTCATCTCCGTGTTCATCTCTGTTATCATCTCTCATCTCCGTCTTCATCTCAGTGTTCATCTCCGTGTTCATCTCCGTGTTCATCTCCGTCTTCATCTCAGTGTTCATCTCCGTGTTCATCTCCGTCTTCATCTCAGTGTTTATCTCCGTGTTCATCTCCGTCCTCATCTTCGTCTTCATCTCCGTGTTCATCTCCGTTATCATCTCCGTGTTCATCTCCGTCTTCATCTCAGTGTTCATCTCCGTGTTCATTTTGGTGTTCATCTCCGTGTTCATCTCCGTGTTCATCTCCGTTTTCATATCCATGTTCATCTCCGTTATCATCTCAGTGTTCATCTCCGTGTTCATCTCAGTGTTCATCTCCGTCTTCATCTCAGTGTTCATCTCCGTGTTCATCTCCGTCTTCATCTCCGCGTTCATCTCCGTGTTCATCTCCATGTTCATCTCCGTCTTCATCTCCGCGTTCATCTCCGTCTTCATCTCCGCGTTAATCTCCGTGTTCATCTCTGTCTTCATCTCAGTTTCATCTCCGTGTTCATCTCCGTGTTCATATCAGCGTTCATCTCCGTGTTCATGTCAGTTTTCATCTCCGTCTTCATCTCCGTCTCCATTTTCATCTCCGTCGTCATCTTCGTCTTCATCTCTGTGTTCATCTCCGTGTTCATCTCCGTGCTCATCTACGTGTTCATCTTTAACTCCGTCTTCATCTCCGTCTTCATCTCCATCTTCATCAACGTGTTCATCTCCTTGTTCATCTCTGTCTTCATCTCAGCGTTCATCTCCGTGTACATCTCAGTTTTCATCTCCGTCTTCATCTCCGTCTTCATCTACATCTTCATCTCCGTGTTCATCTCCATGTTCATCTTCATCTCCGTCTTCATCTCCGTCTCCATTTTCATCTCCGTCGTCATCTTCGTCTTCATCTCTGTGTTCATCTCCGTGTTCATCTCCGTGCTCATCTACGTGTTCATCTCCGTGTTCATCTCCGTCTTCATCTCCGTGCTCATCTACGTGTTCATCTTTAACTCCGTCTTCATCTCCGTCTTCATCTCAGAGTTCATCTCCGTGTTCATCTCCGTGTTCATCTCCGTCTTCATCTCCGTGTTCATCTCCGTGTTCATCTCAGTGTTCATCTCCGTCATCATCTCAGTGTTCATCTCCGTGTTCATCTCAGTGTTCATCTCCGTCATCATCTCAGTGTTCATCTCCGTATTCATCTCCGTCCTCATCTCCGTCTTCATCTCAGTGTTCATCTCCTTCTTCATCTCAGTGTTCATCTCCGTGTTCATCTCCGTGTTCATCTCAGTGTATCTCCGTGTTCATCTCCATGTTCATCTCCGAGTTCATCGCAGTGTTCATCTCCGTCTTCATCTCAGTGTTCATCTCCGTCCTCATCTCCGTCTTCATCTCCGTCTTCATCTCAGTGTTCATCTCCGTCCTCATCTCCGTTATCATCTCCGTGTTCATCTCCGTCTTCATCTCCGTGTTCATCTCCGTCTTCATCTCCGTGTTCATCTCCGTTATCATCTCAGAGTTCATCTCCGTGTTCATCTCCGTCTTCATCTCAGTGTTCATCTCCGTGTTCATCTCCGTCTTCATCTCAGTGTTCATCTCCGTGTTCATCTCCGTGTTCATCTCCGTGTTCATCTCCGTTATCATCTCAGAGTTCATCTCCGTGTTCATCTCCTTCTTCATCTCAGTGTTCATCTCCGTCTTCATCTCAGTGTTCATCTCCGTGTTCATCTCCGTGTTCATCTCCGTCCTCATCTCAGTGTTCATCTCCGTGTTCATCTCCGTGTTCATCTCCGTCTTCATCTCAGTGTTCATCTCCGTGTTCATCTCAGTGTTCATCTCCGTGTTCATCTCCGTGTTCATCTCCGTGTTCATCTCCGTTATCATCTCAGAGTTCATCTCCGTGTTCATCTCCTTCTTCATCTCAGTGTTCATCTCCGTGTTCATCTCCGTGTTCATCTCAGTGTATCTCCGTGTTCATCTCCATGTTCATCTCCGTGTTCATCTCAGTGTTCATCTCCGTCTTCATCTCAGTGTTCATCACCGTCCTCATCTCCGTCTTCATCTCCGTCTTCATCTCAGTGTTCATCTCCGTCTTCATCTCCGTGTTCATCTCCGTTATCATCTCCGTGTTCATCTCCGTCTTCATCTCCGTGTTCATCTCCGTCTTCATCTCCGTGTTCATCTCCGTTATCATCTCAGAGTTCATCTCCGTGTTCATCTCCGCGTTCATCTCCGTCTTCATCTCAGTGTTTATCTCCGTGTTCATCTCCTTGTTCATCTCCGTTATCATCTCAGAGTTCACCTCCGTGTTCATCTCCGTCTTCATCTCAGTGTTCATCTCCGTGTTCATCTCCGTTATCATCTCAGTGTTCATCTCCGTGTTCATCTCAGTGTTCATCTCCGTCTTCATCTCAGTGTTCATCTCCGTGTTCATCTCCGTCCTCATCTCCGTCTTCATCTCCGTGTTCATCTCTGTTATCATCTCTCATCTCCGTCTTCATCTCAGTGTTCATCTCCGTGTTCATCTCCGTGTTCATCTCCGTCTTCATCTCAGTGTTCATCTCCGTGTTCATCTCCGTCTTCATCTCAGTGTTTATCTCCGTGTTCATCTCCGTCCTCATCTTCGTCTTCATCTCCGTGTTCATCTCCGTTATCATCTCCGTGTTCATCTCCGTCTTCATCTCAGTGTTCATCTCCGTGTTCATCTCCGTCTTCATCTCAGTGTTCATCTCCGTGTTCATCTCCGTGTTCATCTCCGTCCTCATCTCAGTGTTCATCTCCGTGTTCATCTCCGTGTTCATCTCCGTCTTCATCTCAGTGTTCATCTCCGTGTTCATCTCAGTGTTCATCTCCGTGTTCATCTCCGTGTTCATCTCCGTGTTCATCTCCGTTATCATCTCAGAGTTCATCTCCGTGTTCATCTCCTTCTTCATCTCAGTGTTCATCTCCGTCTTCATCTCAGTGTTCATCTCCGTGTTCATCTCCGTGTTCATCTCCGTCCTCATCTCAGTGTTCATCTCCGTGTTCATCTCCGTGTTCATCTCCGTCTTCATCTCAGTGTTCATCTCCGTGTTCATCTCAGTGTTCATCTCCGTGTTCATCTCCGTGTTCATCTCCGTGTTCATCTCCGTTATCATCTCAGAGTTCATCTCCGTGTTCATCTCCTTCTTCATCTCAGTGTACATCTCCGTGTTCATCTCCGTGTTCATCTCAGTGTATCTCCGTGTTCATCTCCATGTTCATCTCCGTGTTCATCTCAGTGTTCATCTCCGTCTTCATCTCAGTGTTCATCACCGTCCTCATCTCCGTCTTCATCTCCGTCTTCATCTCAGTGTTCATCTCCGTCTTCATCTCCGTGTTCATCTCCGTTATCATCTCCGTGTTCATCTCCGTCTTCATCTCCGTGTTCATCTCCGTCTTCATCTCCGTGTTCATCTCCGTTATCATCTCAGAGTTCATCTCCGTGTTCATCTCCGCGTTCATCTCCGTCTTCATCTCAGTGTTTATCTCCGTGTTCATCTCCTTGTTCATCTCCGTTATCATCTCAGAGTTCACCTCCGTGTTCATCTCCGTCTTCATCTCAGTGTTCATCTCCGTGTTCATCTCCGTTATCATCTCAGTGTTCATCTCCGTGTTCATCTCAGTGTTCATCTCCGTCTTCATCTCAGTGTTCATCTCCGTGTTCATCTCCGTCCTCATCTCCGTCTTCATCTCCGTGTTCATCTCTGTTATCATCTCTCATCTCCGTCTTCATCTCAGTGTTCATCTCCGTGTTCATCTCCGTGTTCATCTCCGTCTTCATCTCAGTGTTCATCTCCGTGTTCATCTCCGTCTTCATCTCAGTGTTTATCTCCGTGTTCATCTCCGTCCTCATCTTCGTCTTCATCTCCGTGTTCATCTCCGTTATCATCTCCGTGTTCATCTCCGTCTTCATCTCAGTGTTCATCTCCGTGTTCATTTTGGTGTTCATCTCCGTGTTCATCTCCGTGTTCATCTCCGTTTTCATATCCATGTTCATCTCCGTTATCATCTCAGTGTTCATCTCCGTGTTCATCTCAGTGTTCATCTCCGTCTTCATCTCAGTGTTCATCTCCGTGTTCATCTCCGTCTTCATCTCCGCGTTCATCTCCGTGTTCATCTCCATGTTCATCTCCGTCTTCATCTCCGCGTTCATCTCCGTCTTCATCTCCGCGTTAATCTCCGTGTTCATCTCTGTCTTCATCTCAGTTTCATCTCCGTGTTCATCTCCGTGTTCATATCAGCGTTCATCTCCGTGTTCATGTCAGTTTTCATCTCCGTCTTCATCTCCGTCTCCATTTTCATCTCCGTCGTCATCTTCGTCTTCATCTCTGTGTTCATCTCCGTGTTCATCTCCGTGCTCATCTACGTGTTCATCTTTAACTCCGTCTTCATCTCCGTCTTCATCTCCATCTTCATCAACGTGTTCATCTCCTTGTTCATCTCTGTCTTCATCTCAGCGTTCATCTCCGTGTACATCTCAGTTTTCATCTCCGTCTTCATCTCCGTCTTCATCTACATCTTCATCTCCGTGTTCATCTCCATGTTCATCTTCATCTCCGTCTTCATCTCCGTCTCCATTTTCATCTCCGTCGTCATCTTCGTCTTCATCTCTGTGTTCATCTCCGTGTTCATCTCCGTGCTCATCTACGTGTTCATCTCCGTGTTCATCTCCGTCTTCATCTCCGTGCTCATCTACGTGTTCATCTTTAACTCCGTCTTCATCTCCGTCTTCATCTCAGTGTTCATCTCCGTGTTCATCTCCTTGTTCATCTCTGTCTTCATCTCAGCGTTCATCTCCGTGTACATCTCAGTTTTCATCTCCGTCTTCAACTCCGTCTTCATCTACATCTTCATCTCCGTGTTCATCTCCATGTTCATCTCCGTGTTCATCTCCGTGTTCGTCTCCGTGTTCATCTCCGTGTTCATCTCCGTGCTCATCTACGTGTTCATCTTCATCTCCGTCTTCATCTCCGTCTTCATCTCCGTGTTCATCTCCATGTTCATCTCTGTGCTCATCTACGTGTTCATCTTCATCTCCGTGTTCTATCCTTGTTCATCTCTGTCTTCATCTCTGTGTTCATCTCCGTGCTCATCTCCGTGTTCATCTCCTTGTTCATCTCAGTCTTCATCTCAGCGTTCATCTCCGTGTACATCTCAGTTTTCATCTCCGTCTTCATCTCCGTCTTCATCTACATCTTCATCTCCGTGTTCATCTCCGTTATCATCTCAGTGTTCATCTCCGTGTTCATCTCAGTGTTCATCTCCGTCTTCATCTCAGTGTTCATCTCCGTGTTCATCTCCGTCCTCATCTCCGTCTTCATCTCCGTGTTCATCTCTGTTATCATCTCTCATCTCCGTCTTCATCTCAGTGTTCATCTCCGTGTTCATCTCCGTGTTCATCTCCGTCTTCATCTCAGTGTTCATCTCCGTGTTCATCTCCGTCTTCATCTCAGTGTTTATCTCCGTGTTCATCTCCGTCCTCATCTTCGTCTTCATCTCCGTGTTCATCTCCGTTATCATCTCCGTGTTCATCTCCGTCTTCATCTCAGTGTTCATCTCCGTGTTCATCTCCGTCTTCATCTCAGTGTTCATCTCCGTGTTCATCTCCGTGTTCATCTCCGTCCTCATCTCAGTGTTCATCTCCGTGTTCATCTCCGTGTTCATCTCCGTCTTCATCTCAGTGTTCATCTCCGTGTTCATCTCAGTGTTCATCTCCGTGTTCATCTCCGTGTTCATCTCCGTGTTCATCTCCGTTATCATCTCAGAGTTCATCTCCGTGTTCATCTCCTTCTTCATCTCAGTGTTCATCTCCGTCTTCATCTCAGTGTTCATCTCCGTGTTCATCTCCGTGTTCATCTCCGTCCTCATCTCAGTGTTCATCTCCGTGTTCATCTCCGTGTTCATCTCCGTCTTCATCTCAGTGTTCATCTCCGTGTTCATCTCAGTGTTCATCTCCGTGTTCATCTCCGTGTTCATCTCCGTGTTCATCTCCGTTATCATCTCAGAGTTCATCTCCGTGTTCATCTCCTTCTTCATCTCAGTGTACATCTCCGTGTTCATCTCCGTGTTCATCTCAGTGTATCTCCGTGTTCATCTCCATGTTCATCTCCGTGTTCATCTCAGTGTTCATCTCCGTCTTCATCTCAGTGTTCATCACCGTCCTCATCTCCGTCTTCATCTCCGTCTTCATCTCAGTGTTCATCTCCGTCTTCATCTCCGTGTTCATCTCCGTTATCATCTCCGTGTTCATCTCCGTCTTCATCTCCGTGTTCATCTCCGTCTTCATCTCCGTGTTCATCTCCGTTATCATCTCAGAGTTCATCTCCGTGTTCATCTCCGCGTTCATCTCCGTCTTCATCTCAGTGTTTATCTCCGTGTTCATCTCCTTGTTCATCTCCGTTATCATCTCAGAGTTCACCTCCGTGTTCATCTCCGTCTTCATCTCAGTGTTCATCTCCGTGTTCATCTCCGTTATCATCTCAGTGTTCATCTCCGTGTTCATCTCAGTGTTCATCTCCGTCTTCATCTCAGTGTTCATCTCCGTGTTCATCTCCGTCCTCATCTCCGTCTTCATCTCCGTGTTCATCTCTGTTATCATCTCTCATCTCCGTCTTCATCTCAGTGTTCATCTCCGTGTTCATCTCCGTGTTCATCTCCGTCTTCATCTCAGTGTTCATCTCCGTGTTCATCTCCGTCTTCATCTCAGTGTTTATCTCCGTGTTCATCTCCGTCCTCATCTTCGTCTTCATCTCCGTGTTCATCTCCGTTATCATCTCCGTGTTCATCTCCGTCTTCATCTCAGTGTTCATCTCCGTGTTCATTTTGGTGTTCATCTCCGTGTTCATCTCCGTGTTCATCTCCGTTTTCATATCCATGTTCATCTCCGTTATCATCTCAGTGTTCATCTCCGTGTTCATCTCAGTGTTCATCTCCGTCTTCATCTCAGTGTTCATCTCCGTGTTCATCTCCGTCTTCATCTCCGCGTTCATCTCCGTGTTCATCTCCATGTTCATCTCCGTCTTCATCTCCGCGTTCATCTCCGTCTTCATCTCCGCGTTAATCTCCGTGTTCATCTCTGTCTTCATCTCAGTTTCATCTCCGTGTTCATCTCCGTGTTCATATCAGCGTTCATCTCCGTGTTCATGTCAGTTTTCATCTCCGTCTTCATCTCCGTCTCCATTTTCATCTCCGTCGTCATCTTCGTCTTCATCTCTGTGTTCATCTCCGTGTTCATCTCCGTGCTCATCTACGTGTTCATCTTTAACTCCGTCTTCATCTCCGTCTTCATCTCCATCTTCATCAACGTGTTCATCTCCTTGTTCATCTCTGTCTTCATCTCAGCGTTCATCTCCGTGTACATCTCAGTTTTCATCTCCGTCTTCATCTCCGTCTTCATCTACATCTTCATCTCCGTGTTCATCTCCATGTTCATCTTCATCTCCGTCTTCATCTCCGTCTCCATTTTCATCTCCGTCGTCATCTTCGTCTTCATCTCTGTGTTCATCTCCGTGTTCATCTCCGTGCTCATCTACGTGTTCATCTCCGTGTTCATCTCCGTCTTCATCTCCGTGCTCATCTACGTGTTCATCTTTAACTCCGTCTTCATCTCCGTCTTCATCTCAGTGTTCATCTCCGTGTTCATCTCCTTGTTCATCTCTGTCTTCATCTCAGCGTTCATCTCCGTGTACATCTCAGTTTTCATCTCCGTCTTCAACTCCGTCTTCATCTACATCTTCATCTCCGTGTTCATCTCCATGTTCATCTCCGTGTTCATCTCCGTGTTCGTCTCCGTGTTCATCTCCGTGTTCATCTCCGTGCTCATCTACGTGTTCATCTTCATCTCCGTCTTCATCTCCGTCTTCATCTCCGTGTTCATCTCCATGTTCATCTCTGTGCTCATCTACGTGTTCATCTTCATCTCCGTGTTCTATCCTTGTTCATCTCTGTCTTCATCTCTGTGTTCATCTCCGTGCTCATCTCCGTGTTCATCTCCTTGTTCATCTCAGTCTTCATCTCAGCGTTCATCTCCGTGTACATCTCAGTTTTCATCTCCGTCTTCATCTCCGTCTTCATCTACATCTTCATCTCCGTGTTCATCTCCATGTTCATCTCCGTGTTCATCTCCGTGTTCGTCTCCGTGTTCATCTCCGTGTTCATCTCCGTGCTCCGCGTTCATCTCCGTCTTCATCTCCGCGTTCATCTCCGTGTTCATCTCTGTCTTTATCTCAGTTTCATCTCCGTGTTCATCTCTATGTTCATCTCCGTGTTCATCTCGGTGTTCATCTCCGTGTTCATCTTCATCTCCGTCTTCATCTCCTTGTTCATCTCCGTTTTCAACTCCGTTTTCAACTCCATCTTCATCTCTGTCTTCATCTCCGTGCTCATCTCCGTATTCATCTTCATCTCTGTCTTAATCTCCGTCTCCATTTTCATCTCCGTCTTCATCTCCGTGTTCATCTCCGTCTTCATCTCCGTTTTCATCTCCTTGATCATCTCTGTCTTCATCTCCGTGTTCATCTCCGTCTTCATCTCCGTTTTCATCTCCGTCTTCATCTCGGCGTTCATCTCCGTGTTCATCTCCGTCTTCATCTCCGTGTTCATCTCCGTGTTCATCTTCGTGTTCATCTCCATGTTCATCTCCGTGTTTATCTACATGTTCATCTCCATCTTCATCTCCGCGTTCATCTCCGTCTTCATCTCCGCGTTCATCTCCGTGTTCATCTCCGTCTTCATTTTCATCTCCGTGTTCATCTCCGTGTTCATTTTCATCTCCGTGTTCATCTCCGTGTTCATCTCCGTGTTCATTTTCATCTCCGTCTTCATCTCCTTGTTCATCTCCGTTTTCAACTCCATCTTCATGTCTGTCTTCATCTCCGTGCTCATCTCCGTAATCATCTTCTTCTCTGTCTTTATCTCCGTCTCCATTTTCATCTCCGTCTTCATCTTCGTCTTCATCTCCGTGTTTATCTCCGTCTTCATCTCCTTGATCATCTCTGTCTTCATCTCCGTGTTCATCTCCGTGTTCATCTCCGTCTTCATCTCCGTCTTCATCTCAGCGTTCATCTCCGTGTTCATCTCCGTTTTCATCTCCGTCTTCATCTCCGTCTTCATCTACGTCTTCATCTCCGTGTTCATCTCCGTGTTCATCTCCGTGTTCATCTTCGTGTTCATCTCCGTGTTCATCTCCGTGTTCATCTCGGTGTTCATCTCCGTGTTCATCTCCGTGTTCATTTTCATCTCCGTCTTCATCTCCGTCTTCATCTACATCTTCATCTCCGTTTTCAACTCCATCTTCATGTCTGTCTTCATCTCCGTGTTCTTCTCCGTCTTCATCTCCTTGATCATCTCTGTCTTCATCTCCGTGTTCATCTCCGTGTTCATCTCCGTGTTCATCTCCGTCTTCATCTCCGTCTTCATCTCAGCGTTCATCTCCGTGTTCATCTCCGTTTTCATCTCCGTCTTCATCTCCGTCTTCATCTCCGTGTTCATCTCCGTGTTCATCTCCGTGTTCATCTCCGTGTTCATCTCCGTGTTCATCTCCGTCTTCATCTTCGTGTTCATCTCCGCGTTCATCTCCGTTTTCAACTCCATCTTCATCTCTGTCTTCATCTCCGTGCTCATCTCCGTGCTCATCTCCGTGCTCATCTCCGTGCTCATCTCCGTGCTCATCTCCGTGCTCATCTCCGTGCTCATCTCCGTATTCATCTTCATCTCTGTCTTCATCTTTGTCTCCATTTTCATCTCCGTCTTCATCTTCGTCTTCATCTCCGTGTTCATCTCCGTGTTCATCTCCGTGTTCATCTCCGTGCTCATCTACGTGTTCATCTCCGTGTTCATCTCCGTGTTCATCTCCGTCTTCATATCCGTCTTCATCTCCGTGTTCATCTCCGTGTTCATCTCCGTCTTATCTCTGTGCTCATCTCCGTGTTCATCTCCGTGCTTATATCCGTGTTCGTCCTTATCTCCGTCTTCATCTCCGTGTTCATCTCAGCGTTCATCTCCGTGTTCATCTCAGTTTTCATCTCCGTCTTCATCTCCGTCTTCATCTACATCTTCATCTCCGTGTTCATCTCCGTGTTCATCTCCGTGTTCATCTCCGTGTTCGTCTCCGTGTTCATCTCCGTGTTCATCTCCGTGCTCATCTACGTGTTCATCTTCATCTCCGTCATCATATCCGTGTTTATCTCCGTGTTCATATCCGTGTTCATCTCCGTGTTCATCTCCGTGTTCATCTCCGTGTTCATCTCCGTGTTCATCTTCGTCTTCATCTCTCTGTTCATCTCCATCTTTATCTCCGTGTTCATATCCATCTTCGTCTTCATCTCCGTCCTTATTTCCGTGTTCATCTCCGTGTTCATCTCAGTCATTATCTCCGTTTTCATCTCCGTGTTCTTCTCCATCTCCGTCTTTATCTCCGTCTCCGTCTTCATCTTCATTTCATCTTATTCATCATATCATCTTCCATCTCTATCTTCATCTTCATCTCCGTCTTCATCTTCATTTCTTCTTATTCTTTATATCAAAGGTCAAAGGTGAAAGTTCAAAGGTCAAAGTTAAAAATGTCTTACTTGAAGGCAAGCGGGCAAGAGGACGGTCTCCAACAAGATGGACAGACCAAATAAAGGAATTAACCGGATCCTCGCTAAACGCAGCCATCAAGTTGGCCCAGGACCGGGAAGAATGGAGAGAACTTGTGCACCAAGTGCCTGACATTCCAGAAGACCACGACGCTCAGCATTGAGCAAGAAGATGAAGAGAGACTTCAAAGATCAAAGGTCAAAGGTCAAAGTCAAAATTACACGTGTCATTACTCGTAGATTTACACGTGCGATTATACGTGCAATTACACGTGTGATTACACGTGCAATTACACGTACAATTACACGTGTCATTACTCGTAGATTTACACGTGCGATTATACGTGCAATTACACGTGCGATTACACGTGCAATTACACGTACAATTACACGTGTCATTACTCGTAGATTTACACGTGCGATTACACGTGCTATTACGTGCAATTACACGTGAAATTACACGTGCAATTATACGTGTAATTACTTGTGGTTTTACACGTGAAATTACACGTGTAATCAATCGTGTAATTACTCGTGCTTTTACCCGTGAAATTACATGTTCAATTACACGTGTCATTACTTGTTGATTTGCACGTGCGATTACACGTGTATTCACACGTGCAATTACAGTGCAATTACACGTACAATTACACGTGCAATTACACGTGCAAGTACACGTGCAATTACAACTGCGATTACACGTGCAATTACACGTGAATGTTAATTACACGTGCATGTACGTGCAAATCCACGAAATAAAAAATGAACACACACTTGCACACGTAGACGTGGACATGTCACGTTATGGTTATCCCAGCAGAACTCATGTTGGGTTTATAAACGATGGGGATCGGTGGATTGTTCAGAGAGATTTGACGAATAGAAAAATCTCGAAGCATGACTGTAATAAATCTGGAAATGACTCCAAAAGGAAACGTAAGAGAATTCACAGTTTTCACGGGCACAACAGAACATTTTTGCTAGGATAATATAATCGAGAAAGGTATTCTTCTGTGGTAACAATTTTTCTTTGGGAGTTTTGAGGTTATCGTTTTCTGAAACGTCAAAGTTGATTGGAAACGAATATCGAGCCGACGGATCAATAATGTATTATTGTTCGAAACCGTTTCTTTTTTATACAATATATAATATATATTAACAAAACTTTTAATCTTTTAGAAACTTTTACACTGAGAAAACAACGCGTCAAAAGGAGCTGTCAGTGACATTCGATAAACACAAATGAAGTCAGCAGCAAAACGATCCTGAGTAAAACAAGTATTACTAAAAATGGCAAGTAAATTTTGCATGTCTTCGCATGTTGATTTGACCTTTTTGCACGTTCGTTCTTATAACAATCAATTATTATTGTTATAAGGACGAACTTGCAAAAAGGGTCAAAGCAACATGCAATTTATAAGTTCATTCATTCATTTCGATTTATGTACCTAACATATGGGATGTAACGTACACATGTATTAACGTATATACATCCATTTTCGGGTGCTTGATAAACTGAATCATCATATTTACCTCTTCATTCGCTAACGACGAATGTAACGTAAAAATATCGTCAAGCCTACACGCATAAATAAAATATCATAAATACAAATCAATTAAACAATAATCACAGCAACAGCAACAGCTACATCACAAAGCAATATCAATATCAATATTTTTTTTTTTTTTTTTTTTTTTTTTTTTTTTTTTTTTAAGTCCCTGACGTTTCCCCTTACAGGACAAGTCTTCTACTTTCCTCCTCCCTCGCCTCTTCGAGTCCTCCAATCACACACGCATATTCTTCCATAGACTATAAAATCATATGTTTTTCGATCAACGACAATAGTAAAAAATAATGAATTCTTCTCACTTGTTCATTTCAGGCACACTACCGCCACCTGTCTACCGGTAGAAAGCAGAAAGCAGATTACTTCTACCATTCATCGATACGTAGTTTGCGACTATTCGTCTACAGGTGACAAAATATCTTCATAAAATGGTATGTTTAATTCATTTAATTATTTTTTTGTTCTTCGTTCATTTTTCGCTACTTAATTTAGTTTATTTAGTTTATTCTTTGCGTACAAGATAAGAGTTTTGTTGTGTTTCTTCTTGCTGTTTATTTATTGATATTTTCTGTTTGATTTTTGACAAATTTCGTGTTTACGTTCTTATGTAAATAATTTAATTTAACCTTTTTTGGCATTCGCAAAGGCGAAACTTAAACATTTTAACTTCAAAAATCTGAACTTCTTCCTTTTGATCTTTGTACATTGATTTTTGCTCTTTGCCCTTTGACCTTCGACATTTTCCTTTTACCTTTGACATTTTCCGTTGACCTTTGACAATATTCTTTGACCTTTGACATTTTCCTTTGACCCTTGACATTTTTCTTTGACCTTTGACGTTTTCCTTTGACCCTTGACATTTTTCTTTGACCCTTGACATTTTTCTTTGACCCTTGACATTTTTCTATGAACCTTGACATTTTTCTTTGACCCTTGACATTTTTCTTTGACCCTTGACATTTTTTTTTTTTTTTTTTTTGACCCTTGACATTTTTCTTTGACCCTTGACATTTTTCATTGACCCTTGACATTTTTTTTTCTTTGACCCTTGAC